>NC_092373.1:109393428-109711040 GCF_030028105.1 Mobula birostris | reverse complement strand
AAAATCATGTCTGACGAATCTCATAGAATTTTTTGAGGATGTAACTAGTAGAGTGGATAGGGGAGAACCTGTGGATGTGGTATATTTGGATTTTCAGAAGGCTTTTGACAAGGTCCCACACAGGAGATTAGTGTGCAAACTTAAAGCACACGGTATTGGGGGTAAGGTATTGGTGTGGGTGGAGAGTTGGTTAGCAGACAGGAAGCAAAGAGTGGGAATAAACGGGACCTTTTCAGAATGGCAGGCGGTGACTAGTGGGGTACCGCAAGGCTCAGTGCTGGGACCCCAGTTGTTTACAATATATATTAATGACTTGGATGAGGGAATTAAATGCAGCATCTCCAAGTTTGCGGATGACACAAAGCTGGGTGGCAGTGTTAGCTGTGAGGAGGATGCTAAGAGGATGCAGGGTGACTTGGATAGGTTGGGTGAGTGGGCAAATTCATGGCAGATGCAATTTAATGTGGATAAATGTGAAGTTATCCACTTTGGTGGCAAAAATAGGAAAACAGATTATTATCTGAATGGTGGCCGATTAGGAAAAGGGGAGGTGCAACAAGACCTGGGTGTCATTATACACCAGTCATTGAAAGTGGGCATGCAGGTACAGCAGGGGGTGAAAAAGGCGAATGGTATGCTGGCATTTATAGCGAGAGGATTTGAGTACAGGAGCAGGGAGGTACTACTGCAGTTGTACAAGGCCTTGGTGAGACCACACCTGGAGTATTGTGTGCAGTCTTGGTCCCCTAATATGAGGAAAGACATCCTTGCCATAGAGGGAGTACAGAGAAGGTTCACCAGATTGATTCCTGGGATGGCAGGACTTTCATATGAAGAAAGACTGGATGAACTGGGCTTGTACTCGTTGGAATTTAGAAGATTGAGGGGGGATCTGATTGAAACGTATAAGATCCTAAAGGGATTGGACAGGCTAGATGCAGGAAGATTGTTCCCGATGTTGGGGAAGTCCAGAACGAGGGGTCATAGTTTGAGGATAGAGGGGAAGCCTTTTAGGACCGAGATTAGGAAAAACTTCTTCACACAGAGAGTGGTGAATCTGTGGAATTCTCTGCCACAGGAAACAGTTGAGGCCAGTTCATTGGCTATATTTAAGAGGGAGTTAGATATGGCCCTTGTGGCTATGGGGGTCAGGGGGTATGGAGGGAAGGCTGGGGCGGTGTTCTGAGTTGGATGATCAGCCATGATCATAATAAATGGCGGTGCAGGCTCGAAGGGCCGAATGGCCTACTCCTGCACCTATTTTCTATGTTTCTATTACCACGCTCTGGCTTCTCCCACAAAGCCAATGTCTAATCCAGTTTACTACCTTATTTGAATGCTGAGTGACTGAACCTTCTTGACCAACCTCCCATGCCAGACTTGGAAACATAGAAAGCCTGCAGCACAATACAGGCCCTTTGGCCCAGAAAGCTGTGCCGAATACGTCACTACCTGAGAAATTACCTAGGGTTACCCATAGCGCTCTATTTTTCTAAGCTCAATGTACCTGTCCAGGAGTCTCTTAAAAGACCGTATCATATCCACATCCACCACGGATGTGCCTATTCCACACACTCACCACTCTCTGCGCAAAAAAAAACTTACCCCTGATATCTCCCCTGTACCTACTTCCAAGCACCTTAAAACTGTGCCCTCCTGTGCGAGCCATTTCAGCCCTGGGAGAAAACATCTGACTATCCACATGATCAATGCCTCTCATCATCTTACACATCTCTATCAGGTCACCTCTCATCCTCCGTTGCTCCAAGGAAAAAAGGCCGAGTTCACTCAACCTATTCTTGTAAGGCATACTCCTCAATCCAAGCAACATCCTTGTAAATATTCTCTGCACCCTTTCTATGGTTTCCATATCCTTCCTTTAGTGAGGTGACCAGAACTCACCACAGTACTCCAAGTGGGTTCTGACCAGGGTCTAATATAGCTGCAACAATACCTCTCGGCTTCTAAAGTCAATCCCACGATTGATGAAGGCCAATGCACCGTATACTTTCTTAACCACAGGATCAACCTGCGTAGCAGCTTTGAGTGTGCTATGCACTTGGACCCCAAGATCCCTCTGATCCTCCACACTGTCAAGAGCCTTACCATTAATACTATATTCTGTCATCATATTTGACCTACCAAAATGAACAACTTCACACTTATCTGGGTTGAACTCCATCTGCCACTTCTTGGACCAGTTTTGCATCCTATCAATGTCCCGCTGTAACCTCTCACAACCCAACCCACTATATACACAACACCCCCAACCTTTGTGTCATCAGCAAATTTACTAACCCATCCCTCCACTTCCTTATCCAGGTCATTTATAAAAATCACAAAGAGTTGGGGTCCCAGAACAGATTCCTTAGGCACACCACTGGTCACCAACCTCCATGCAGAATATGACCCGTCTACAACCATACTTTGCCTTCTGTGGGCAAGCCAGTTCTGGATCCACAAAGCAATGTCTCCTTGGATCCCATGCCTCCTTACTTTCTCAATCAGCCTTGTATGGGGTACCTTGCTGAAATCCATATACACTACATCCACTGCTCTATCTTCATCAATGTGATTAATCACATCCTCAAAAAATATAATCTGGCTTGTAATGCATGACCTGCCTTTCACAAAGCCATACTGACTATTCCTAATCATATTATGCCTCTCCAAATGTTCATAAATCCTGCCTCTCAGGCTCTTCTCCATCATCTTACCAACCACTGAAGTAAGACTCACTGGTCTATAACTTCCTGGGCTACCTCTACTCCCTTTCTTGAATAATGGAACAACATCCACAACCCTCCAATCCTCCAGAACCTCTCCTGTCCCTATTGATGATGCAAAGATCATTGCAAGAGGCTCAGCGATCTCCTCCCTTGCCTCCCACAGTAGCTTGGGGTACATCTCATCTGGTCCCAGTGACTTATCCAACTTGATGCTTTCCAAAAGCTCCCTCACATCCTCTTTCTTAATATGTACATGCTCAAGCTTTTCAGTCTGCTGTAAGTCATCCTGACAATCACCAAGATCCTTTTTCGTAGTGGATACTGAAGCAAAGTGTTCATTAAGTACCTCTGCTATCTCCTCTGGTTCCATACACACTTTTTCATTGTCACACTTGATTGGTCCTATTCTCTCAAATCTTATCCTCTTGGTCTTCACATACTTGTAGAATACCTTGGGGTTTTCCTTGATCCTTTCTGCCAAGGCCCCTTCTGGCTTTCCTAATTTCTTTCTTGAGCTCCTTCCTGCTAGCCTTATAATGTTCTAGATCATATAACCATATAACAATTACAGCATGGAAACAGGCCACCTCAGCCCTTCTAGTCCGTGCCGAGCTCTTACTCTCACCTAGTCCCACTGACCTGCACTGAGCCCATAACCTCCCATTCCTTTCCTGTCCATATAGCTACCTAGCCTTTTGAACCTTTTGTAAGCTCTTCTTTTATTCTTGACTAGATTTTCAACAGCCTTTGTACACCACAGTTCCTGTAACCTACTATCCTTTCCCTGTCTCATTGGAACGTACCTATGCGGAACTCCACGCAAATATCCCTGAACATTTGCCACATTTCTTCCGTACATTTCCCTGAGAATATCTGTACCCAATTTATGCTTCCAAGTTCTTTCCTGATAGTCTCATATTTCCCCTTACTCCAGTTAAATGCTTTCCCAACTTGTCTGTTCCTATCCCTCTCCAATACTATGGTAAAGGAGATAGAATTGTGATCACTATCTCCAAAATGCTCTCCCACTGAGAGATCTGACACTTGACCAGGTTCATTTCCCAATACCAGATCAAGTACAGCCTCTCCTCTTGTAGGCTTATCTACATATTGTGTCAAGAAACCTTCTTGAACACACCTAACAAACTCCACCCCATCTAAACCCCTCACTCTAGGGATATGCCAATCAATATTTGGGAAATTAACATCTCCCACCACGACAACCCTGTTATTATTACACCTTTCCAGAATCTGTCTCCCTATCTGTTCCTTGATATCCCGGTTACTATTGGGTGATCTATAAGAAAAAGCCAGTAGAGTTATTGACCCCTTCCTGTTCCTAACTTCCACTCACGGAGACTCTATAGACAATCCCTCCTTTTCTATGGCCGTGAAACTATAACTGAGCAACAGTGCCACGCCCCCACTTCTTTTGCTTCCCTGCCTGTCCTTTCTGAAACATCTGAAGTCTGGCACTCAAACTAACTATTCCTTCCCCTGAGCCATCCAAGTCTCTGTAATGGCCACAACATCATAGCTCCAAGTACTGATCCACGCTCTAAGCTCATCCGCTTTGTTCATAGTACTCCTTGCATCAAAATAGACGCATCTCAAACCATTGGGCTGAGCACGTCCCTTCTTGATCACCTGCCTATCCTCCCTCTTGCACTATCTCCAAGCTTTCTCTATTTGTGAGCCAACTGCCTCTTCTTCCATCTCTTCAGTTCAGTTCCCACCACCCAGCAATCCTAGTTTAAACCCTCCCCAATAGCCTTAGCAAACCTCACCACCAGGATATTGGACCCCTTGGGATTCAAGTGCAACCCAGCAACTTTGATGTGTGTTGCTTGAATTTCCAGCATCTGCAGAATTCCTGTTGTTGACTGCTGCCATCCTCTTCCTTTCCCTACCCTTCTGAGCCACAAGGCCAGACTCTATGCCAGAGGCACAGCCACTGTAGCTTCCCCCAGATAGGCTGTTCCTCCCAACAGTACTCAAGCAAGAGTATTTATTGTCAAGGGGTACAGCCAAAGGGGTGCTCTCTAGCCTCTAACTCCTGTCCTTCCCTCTCCTGACTGTTACCCACTTATCTGTCTCCCCTGGCCCTGGTGTGACTACCTGCCTATAGCTCCTCTCTATCACCTCCTCACTCTTCCTGACCAGAAGAAGGTCATCGAGCTGCATCTCCAGTTCCCTAACACTGCAGCTCGATGCACCTGGCGCAGATGTGGCCGGCTGGGAGTCTCCTGGACCTTCCTTATCTGACACCAGAAAACCGGCCTCACACATATACTTCCTGTCTGTATTCTACTCAGGCAACCTTGCTCACCTCAACCTGTTAACGCCTAAGCCCCGTTGTGCCAAAGCCTTCCTGCTCTGTCTCCCTCTACTCTGGCACCTGCTCTATAAAGTGTCTTCTTTTAAACTCTTCTTGCTGTTCTCACTGGCTGACGTCAACATGCTTGCACAGTAGTGCCCTGATCAAACCGTTGAAAAAATAATTGTCCCCCTTTAAACTCTTTGCTAACTGTCAACTGCTTTGCTAAAGTCTATGTAGACAACATCCACGGCATTGCCTTCATCAACTTTCCTGGTAAATTCTTTGAAAAAAAAAATCTTTGAGATTGGTTAGACATGGCCTGCCATGCACAAAGCCATGTTGACGATCCCTAATCAGTGAATATCTATCTGCTCCTTTAGAATACCTTCCAATAACGTTCCCCTACTGATTTCAGGCTCACCATACTTTAATTTCCTGCTATATTTTTAGAGCCTTTTTTAAAAAAAGCAGAACATTAGCCTCCAGTACCTCACCTGTTGCTAAGGATGATTTAAATACCTCTGCTAGGGCCCCTACAATTTCTGTACTTGCCCCCCACATGGTCCGAGGGAACCCCTTTTTCAGGTCCTGGGGATTTTTCCATTTTATTTTGCCTCAAGACAGCAAACACATCCTCCTCTGTAATCTGCATCAGGTCCATGAACTCATGCCTGCCTTGCCTCACTTCTACAGACTCTGTGTCATCTTCCAAATAAATACAGATGCAAAAATATCCATTGAATATCTCCCCCATCTCTTTTGGTTCAACACATGGATTACCATTCAGATCTTCCAGAGGACCATATTTGTCCCTTGCAATCCTTTTGCTCTTAACATATCTGTAGAATTTCTTAGGATTCTCCTTCTCCTTTTTGCTTGAGCAATCTTGTGCTTCTTATTTTAGCCCTCCTGATTTATTTCTAAAGTGGTCTTTTGCATCTCTTATAATCTTCAAGTACCTCTTTTGTTCCTACCTGTCTATACCTGTTCTGCACTGGTTTAACTCCTTTTCTCTATTACCCAACCTCCTGTGTCCTGCACCTTGGGTGTAACTACCTCCCCATATGGCCTATCATCCTGTCAACCTCCCAAATAATCTGGAGTTCATGCAATTCCAACTCCTTAATGTGGAATGCTAGGAGCTGCAGCTGAATGCATTTTTCACAGGTGTAGTGGTCAGAGACATCCCACAGGAAGAGTATTCAGCTATCCTGCCTGGCATCCCTTCTGTTCTCACTGTGCAAATATAAAGGAGGAAAGCAATAAATGAACTGGGGGATGGGGAATCTATCTATAGCTTTACAGCTTTTCACCTTCTTGCACTCAAGACCCCTTGCTGGAGCCGTGAAGAGTTAAAGCTTCAAAATCCCCACACTAACACTGTCCACTCCAACAATAGCCGATCCACTTGCCATCTTTTAAAAATTTTTTCTTGTAAATCAATTCCAATTGCTCATTGACGGCTGCTCAAAACACCAAGCAGTTGCAAATTAATGCCTTATGTATTGACTTGGCGAACCTGAGTGAGCTACATCTCCTCAGGTTTCTGATCGCTGACTGGCCAATGCTCAATTCATATCTTCAAGTACACCATAAAAATATGCTATTCCAAGATTATTTTTGTTTTCCTTCTTTTTGAAGGATCTATGAATTTGGACAAGATCTCTCTGTTCTTCCACACTGTTAAGAATCCTGCCATTAACCATCTATTCTGCCTTGAAGTTCCATTTTCTAAAGTGAATAACTTAATACTTTTCTGGACACCTTGTCAAATGCCTTATTAAAATTCATATGTACCAAATCTATTGCTCAGTATTCATCAATATGTTGTCATTTACTGGGAAAAAATGTCAGGCTTACAACACCAACCTGCCCCTCACAAAGCTACATTGACCACCCCTGGTCAGATAAGGTTTCTCCAAATGATCGTAAATCTTGGCTATAATAATCCTCTCTAATAGTTGTCCACACCAGTGGAAGACTCACTGGTCTATAATTCCCAAGATTATCCTTATTACCTTTCTTGACTAAAGGAATAATATTTGCTACCTTCCAATCCTCTGGCACCAATCCCGTGCCAGTGAAGAGGCAAAGTTCATTGCTAAACGTGCAGCAATCTCTTTCCCGGGAACTTACCTAATGTTTTTCAAACATTCCAGCACATCCTTTCTTAACGTCAACATGTTCTGGTGTATCAGCTCACATTCATCAAGGTCCCTCTCAATGGCAAAGTACCTCCTGAATCCTGAGGCAGGTTCCTCTTTTAACCCTGATTGGTCCTACTCTCATTCTAGTCATCCTCCTGTACATACAGGTAGAAGACCTTGGGGTTTTCCTTAATCCTTCTTGCTAAGGACTTCTCATGCTCCCTTCTGGTTCTCCGGTCCATTCTTAAGCTATTTCCTTGTAACTCTCAGGAACCCTGCTGGATCCTTGCTTTCTAAACCTTAAATACGCTTCTTTTTCCCTCAACTAGATTTTCCACATCTCCTATCAACTATAGTTTTTTTTCACTCCAGAACCCTTTCCCTGCCTCAATGGGACAAATGTATCCAGGACCCATGTAGGTGCTCCCCTAAACAACTTCCAGTATTTCAATTGTACATTTCCATTCCCAATTTATTCTACCATGTTCCTACCTATTAGCATCACAGATTTGCTCTCCCCAATAAAGACTTCCCATACTGTCTATTCCTGTCCCTGTCTAAGATTATGCTAAAGGTCAGGGAGTTTTGGTCACTTGACCAGGTTCACTGCCCAGTACCACATCCAGTACGGCTTCTCCTCTAGTTGGCTTCCCTACATACTGTGTCAGCAATCCTTCCTGGACACACCTAACAAATTCCGCCCCTTCTAAACCATTGCATTGAGGTGGTGCCAATCAATAGGGAAGTTATGACGATGACCCTGTTATTATTGCATTTTTCTAAAATCTGCATTTCAGTGTCTGTTGCTATCCAATAATTGATTGCTCCCTTCTTGTTTCATACTTCCACCAACTCAGTAGACAATACCTCCAGGACATCCTCCTTTTCTGCAGCTGATTCGCAATGTTACTCCCCACCTCTTTTACCTCCCTTCCTACCCCTTTTGAATTATCTAAACCCCAGAACGAGCAGAAGCACATTTTAACATCCAACTATTGTCCTTTCCACTGCCTGTCTCTACACATTGTATCTACCTTTACACCAACTGCCCCATCACATCATTCTCATCACCCTGCTAAACTAGTTTTAAGTGGTCCACAAAATCTTCGAAAATATTAACTTACTAGTGCACTTCACCAACTTCAGACGTGATAATGACTCCAGTATCTGCAGTCTTGCTTTTTATTGAATATAACATAGTGTAATATACAATTGTGCAAGTCTCCATGAGATTAACTGAAAAAAAAATAAAATGGACTTTAAGAATGAAATAAATTTAATAATAATGTTAACTGGATAAAGGACGTTGTCGCATAACTTAATTAAAATTGAGGTTTACTCCCCCTTACTCTCTCATGGACAAAGAACTCATAATTAAAAATTTGTGATCCTAATTTAATCCAATATTTAGAATATATTCAAACCATTGTCTTAATTGGTCAATTTTATGTTAAATATTGCAGTACCTTCAATGAATGTACTAGCTTCTTGCAGATTCCACAATTGAAGAAAAACTATTCACATACAGAAATCTCTTGTAATGCACAGGACATGTACGGAATAATTTTCACAAGGATAAATCGATTTTCCAAAAGAATTTAAATAAATTCAATTTTGTACAGTGTACAATTCACAATTTTAAAGATGTAATACCCTTAAATCCAAGATATGTAATATAAAGCCATACAAGTAAACACCTTGTTTTCTTCCCGTCTGAAATAAAGATTGTTGTTACAAAAAAACTGGATGTGTAAGTGTAATCAGGAGGGAAGACTGAGATGAGGCCTGCTGCTAACAGATTATATCATTAAAAGTAGCTCTGTGAAGGTACTGAATGCAAGTGGGCCATTCCAACATTTAAACTTGGGAGATGCTTAATAAATATCTGAATATTTATCGATGATCAATACCGGAACCAGAAAAAGTAGCTAATTTTAAGTCAGCACACCTTTAATAGGGAAATCTTTTACATAACTGCAGACCCTTATTTGTTGCAGAATTCAGTACCATTTTCAATACTTCAGAAACAGTCAGACATAAAAATCCATTAGCCAAAGAATCTGATCTATCATGGTCTTTCTAGAATTACTGTGCATCAGGCAGTCCTAATCACCATTATTCTACTCCTTTGACAACTCCAACTAAAGCTGGTCGTAGAGTGCGTCCATGGAGCTTATACCCTATCTTGGACACCAGTGCCACAGAGCCCGGCTCCTTCCCTTCCACAGGACTATGGAAAAGAGCTTCATGCTCATAGGGATCAAACTTGGCCCCAATGGGATTCAGTCTGACAAGGCCATGCTTTGAAAACACTTTCTGAAGTTGCCCTTCTGTCATGACGAGACCTTCGTAGAGGTGCTTCAGGTGATGGTTCGCTTCAGTGATTTCTTCCTTGGGTACACTCTCTGTTGCTTTTTCAAGAACATCTGCCACCTCCAAAAGGTCCTTACAGAACCCTTGAATACCTAAAAAGATGGTAAAATACAATCAAAACAGTGACAGTGGTATAAAGCATGAGAAAGAGAATTGTAATATTAATCCTAGATGAACTTCCTCTTGCCATTAAAGGAAACATTGTAAAAGTGGCAGTATCTATTATTCTGCTGTTGCTTTCCCCATTTTAATCACCAGGTAGCCAATGTTTTTAGTTTTTTTTTTAAATATCCTGATTCCCTGACATGTTTCATATCATAATCAGCATGGTTGAATCAGTTGCGTGTGCCAATTTGGGGAGAGACTACTTTAATCTGTTTCTAAGCAGCATAACACCAAATCAGAATGTTGGAGTTTCCAGAGTACAATGATTATGAATCTAATAATGCAATTTACATCGTACTTTTGAAATTTTACCAAAATTGTAACTTTAAGCATTTTATTTCTTAATGTCACAGACAATCAAAAGCATTCAGTCCTTAATAACTTTGAGTTGACAGTGAAAAACCATGCCTCTCCCCAATGGTTCAGCAAATAGGACTGGAACAATATTTACAAGCAATGTTGAAAGATCTACAGCAAATCAGTACCTCTGCCACATGTCAGCAAGTTCAGATGTATTATAGTTAAAGGATATCCATCCCCTACAGGAAATACCCGTGCCAAGCAATGTCAGGTTGATTAATCCAAACTATAGGCACACACGTAACCAAAGTACTTGCCAGACCAGTACAATCATTATTCCACAATTCCCAACAGCAATCTGCAAGTGAAATTACTACATAATCAGTGATCTCTTACCATATAACTTAGCTTCTTCAACAAGCTTTTGACTTCTTTGACGCAAGTTTTCAGTATCTGCCAGTGCTCTTTTATATTTGTCCTAAAAAAGAAAAAGAATCCTCACGTTTAACCTCAAATAGACATAAATCTGCAACTTTTTATACCAGTGGTACAGTAGTGTAGTTTCGAGCACGTCACTTTACAGTACCAGTGACACAGGTTCAATTCCTGCCACTGCCCATAAAGAATTTGTACATTCTCCCCGTGACCGACCGCATGGGTTTCCTCCGGGTGTTCCCGTTTCCTCCCACTGTCCAAAGACGTACTGGTTGGTTGATTGGTTAATCGGTCATTGTAAATGGTCCTGTGATTAGACTAGGGTTAAGTCGGCAGTTGCCGGGCAGCGCAGCTCGAAGGGCCAGAAGGGGGATATTACGCACTGTATCTCAATAAATGAATAAATAAGCCATTTCTATTACTTACTATCCACAGAATTTTCCATCATATTTCCCAATTAAGTCAACAATTACCCGAATTACAATGACCAATCAGAAACAATGATATGGGTACAATCTAACCCGAACACTTTGAGGTAGAAAAATAAAATGTTCATCTTTTTTTTATACAAATTGCATTAGAGAATTGAATGATTTGTAATTAAAAATAGACGGTTTCGTCAATGAACTAAAATATAAAAACAAATGTTAATTTGTTTTTCTTATTTTTTTTTGGAAGCGGTGGGAACCAGACCCACTCATAGCCATCCTTGGAGCAACAAGCTCCCTATCTTCACCCAATATGTATGAAAAAGCTGCTGTGTTGTTTGGAATGGTGATTGCTAAGAAGTTAATCCTGCAAATGTGCAAAACGGACTCTGTGCCTACGTACGATCTGTGGCTGAGAGAACTGGCAAATACTTTACATTTGGAGACTGAGACTATGTAATGAGGACAGAGGGGACCTCTTTGAAAGGATATGGGGCCCTGTATTGGACTTTCTTACGGGGTGAGGACTGAGGTTTTTTGCCTTTATATTTTTCTCTTTCTTGCCAATCAATATTTAATTTGATTTTGCTATGGTTGTGGTTTTTGTGGATGTGCTGTTTTTTTTTGTTCGTTTGTTAGTAATAAATTAAAATTTTAAAAAAATTATTTAAAAAAATCTTCATCTTGACCATTGTTTTGAAATTGTGTGCTGGTATAGCACACACACATGCAGTCAGAATTGTACTTGGTTAGTATCAAACTGTCTGATGAAATTCACTTTCTAACATCCTATCTGGAGAGCATCTAGCACAGTGGTCCCTAACCATCGGGCTGCGGACCGGCACCAGGCCGCAGAGCATGCGCTGCCGGGCCGCAAGGAAACGATATAGATTTGGCGATATGAGTCATCTGCACCTTTTCTTATTCCCTGTCACACACTCTGTTGAGCCATTACGCATGCGAGGTCATTACAGGGCCACGTCAGCGCGGGAAGGAGATCAACTCCTCGCGCTTGCAAATGACGGCCAGCTGAAAAGTATGTTTGACATTACATCTCTGCTGGCATTCTGGATCAAAGTCAAGGCTCAATATCCTGAGATAGCCACGGAAGCACCGAAAACGTTGCTTCCATTTCCAACATATCTCTGCAATGAATGCAACGAAAACTAAATTGTGGAATAGACTGGACGTAAGGAACCCCCATCGAGTATCGCTGTCTCCCATCTCCCCTTGATGGGACCGTCTTGAGCCCAGGGCTCCCACTGATGCAGCGATATTGGTGCGTTGCAATGATTTTATATATTCATACAGGGGAAATATGTGCTGTGTTTTTAATATCCAAACGTTACTTAAAATGTTATGATGCTATTGACTTATATAACCATATAACAATTACAGCACGGAAACAGGCCATCTCTGCCCTTTTAGTCCGTGTCGAACGCTACTCTCACCTCGTCCCACCAACCTGCACTCAGCCTATAACCCTCCATTCCTTTCCTGTCCATATAGCTATCCAATTTAACTTTAAATGACAACATCGAACCTGCTTCTGCCACTTCTACTGGAAGTTCAACACTTACTTCAAGCTTCCCTGTTCTCCCCTGATAATTGACTTATCGCTATATTCATACGAGGAAAATATGCGCTGTGTGTTTAATATTAAATTCGCTAGATAAACCCTTTTAGAAACGAAATTGAGTGTATTAGCCACTTATCACCGATATTCCGGTCGTGATTAACCCTCCCCCACCCCCCGAACAGAATCAGCAAAACGATTTGTAGAAAAATAATCGGCACGTGCACGCATGTGCAAGTCACACATGCGCACTGATGCCCGCGCAAGGCTTCATGGTCATTGTAGTCTTTCTCGGGGTAAACCCAACGTATTTGACTGCTACTCTTGTCCGCTGCCAACCCTACCTACGCCCCCACCCCCCCGGTCGGCCGGTCCGCAAGAATATTGTCAATATGAAACCGGTCCGCAGTGCAAAAAAGGTTGGGGACCCCTGATCTAGCAGAATAAGTTACTGGAGTTCAAATAAAAAGAGAGGAAATGGGGAAACAGAATGAACAAATCATATCACTACTTTGGAATAAACATACATATGCAAAAATAAAGCCAGTTTCTGCACTTGATTCAATAGAGATTTTAGAAAGAAATAATAGTCCTAAAGCAAAACAACCCAACTGCATTTTGAACGAATATAGCACAGCCAGTTCTGGGATGCCTAGGCTTTTGTCCAGTACCTCCCATCAATATGTCCACGCCTTGCAACAAATTCTGAGACTTTGTATACAGTTGAGGGGCTATGTATAAATCTAAGCTAATTGGCAAGGCTTGTCACTCATACACACAAGACAGCCTTGTATATACTTAAAATGATTGAAGGAAACAAATACGTGCTTTTCGTAATTACTGCTTTCATTTGAATCTCAAGTTACCTTGGGAAAATATTACCCAAGTATGCTTAACCATTACTAAAGTGAAGTTGCCAAGATTATGCTATAGTTAAAACACTTACACAAACTTCAAGGAGACTTGTGGAGATTTCGGGGAGGGAGATGATGTTATTCCAGGAGCCCATCACATTAAGAAATGCGAGTTGTTTTAATAGACATAAAGGTGCATTAGAGGCTAGGCTCGGCTCCCCATAAAATATCCAAACTGCACTGGGAAATGAAGCTGATGATAAAATATCCAAACTGCACTGGGAAATGAAGCTGATGATAAAATATCCAAACTGCACTGGGAAATGAAGTTGATGATAAAATATCCAACAGATTTTTAAGATCCTTGTAGACCAAAAATGAGCTGCCAGAAGACTGAAGAATTGCAAATGTGGTTCCTTTATTCAAGGGTAGCAGGGATATGCCAAATTATTACAGACCAGTAACTCTTGTGTTAGCAGTGGGGAAGATTATTGAAAACATTGAGCAATCTAGAAAGATAGGAGTTAACTAGTACAGAGATTAATTTAACAGAATTCTTCAAAGATTTGATTAGGTGTAAAGGTAAAGACAATACTGTTGATGTAGAATTCATGAACATTTGACATAGTTCCCCCATGGAAGTCAGGTTTGTGCCCATGGAATCTAATGCAAATTGAATCCAAAACTGGAGACAGAATGGTGATGCCGGAAGTTTCTTTGTGTTTGGAAGTCTGCGACCAACATCCAAGTCACTATTATAAATAACATCGTTCATGTTACATATAAAAAGTCATTATTATACAGAAGTTATGTGTGACAGAGCACAAATACTACTATGGGAATGGGATTCCAATGACTTAGATACTGGTAAGACGATTCAAAACTCTGAAACAAATCCAAAGTTGTAAATAAATTAACAAAGATCAAAGCTTAATGTGTAATTGAAAAGTTGTCCATCTTATTACAATTACTACACATTGATGCACAGATTGCAATATATGAGTGTGATGAAACAGCTTTTACAGAAATGTGGTTCCAGGTTTACACCATACAGTATTGCAAAAAAAAATGGGGAAAGGGAAAAAGAAGTGGGCTGGAGCTGTTAATCAAGAAAGGCAGCAGAACAGCGCTGAGTCTTGATATAAATACACTGAATAGTGAGAAGAATCCATGAGGGTTGAAATCACGCACAGCAGAGAAAGAATACACATATGGAGTAGTCTCTAAACCTACGACCTTGCAACAGAACATTACAGCACAGTACAGGTCCTTTGGCCACAATGTTGTGCTGACCTTTTAACCTACTGTAAGATCATCTACCCCTTCCCTCCTACAAAACCCTCCATTTTCCTATCATCCACGTGCTTATCCATACAGCCAAGTTTCCCTAGATCTTGTGCCTCCTTACGGAATAAACTAACCTTGTTGAATGCCTTACTTAAAATTGATATACACCACATCCATCGCTCTACTTTCATCAAATTGTTTGGTCACATCCTCAAAGAATTCAATCAGGTTCACTAGGCACGACCTGGCCCCTCACAAAGCCATGCTGCCTAAACATGACCAAACGATGCTCCGCCAAAACCTTGTAAATCCTGTCTCTAAAATTCTTCTCCATTAGTTTGCCCACTACTGATGTAAGACTCATTGGTCTATAATCCCCAAGCTTTTCCTTACTCCCTTTCCTGAACAACAGAATGACATTTGCCTCTCTCCAATCATCTGGTACTACTCCAATGGCCAGTGAGGACACAAACACCATTGCCAAAGGCAAAGCCATCTCTTCCCTTGCCTGGAGTACATCCCATCTGGCCCCAGGGACTTACCTATTCTCATATTTTTCAGAAGTTCCAGCACATTCTCTTTTGTAACATTGACATATTTTAAATATGAGCCTGTTTGTCACTGTCTTCACAAATGTCAAGGTGCCTCTCACTGGCAAAATATTCATCAAGGGCCTTCACTACCTCCTCAGACTCCAGGCAGGTTTCCACTGTTATCCCCTCACCCTAATCATTCACCTGTTCTTTACACCTTAGGGTTTTCCTTAGTCCTACTTGCCAAGCCCCCTTCTAGCTCTAAGTTGCACCCTAAGCTCCTTCACGGCTATTTTAGAACTCCCAAGAGCCCTGTCTGATTAGTTACATAAAGAAAAATGAAGTAACATTGGGAGCAGTCCAAAAGTAAAAAAAGTACCAGGCTAATCCTTGGGACAAGAGGTGTTCTACCAAATCAAACTAATTAATTTGGGCTGATACTCCTTGGAGTTTAGAAAAAATGAGTAACCTTATTCGAACACACAACATACTAAGGGGATTCCACAGGGTAGATGTTTTCTCTAGTGAAACAGTCTAGAACAAGAGGACGTAACTACAAGAGGGTGGTTATTTAAAACTGAGGTAGACATTAGTAAAGATTGTTTAAGGAATTGAGGGCCGTTTTGCATGGTAGAAATATAACTTTAAAACACCAGTGAAAAGTTTGAATGTAACTATTGCCATTTGATGCTTACTGTAAGATCCTTGAGTTGCTCCTCTAGCTTAGCCTTTTCTCCCATCAGCGTTTTCTCTGTTGAGTTTAGTTCCCCATTCTGAGGATTGCTCTGGTCATCTTCATAGCTTTGTCTTGTGTTTTTTTGCTGTGTAGCAGTACAGAATAACCTAGGGAATGTGTTCAACTCATTTCAGTTCATTAAATAAAATACAAATTGAAACAGACATTTCTCACTTTAATCCACAAGTAAAGCTTGAACATTAGTAAAAAGCTGTCTTCATCACTGACATTAAACAGAACTAATGGAGAACCTCACATCATTTTTGTAGAATGCATTCATATAGTCACTAAACTTGTTAAGTTAATGGACAAAGTCAGAGGATACAGTTTGGCAATAAATTACAGATGAGATCTCATTTTGTTGAGTAGTTTTCTCCTGATTTTCAAAGACAGTGACACAGGTCAGTAACGAATCAGTAGCACGCACAGCCCAATTAAAATACTACTTAAAACGTTATTTCTACCAAAATGAGATTATTCACAATAAAAATTAATGCGTTTAGTAAAGTTTAATAGTTTAAAAGTCAATAGAAACAGTGGAAGTAAGTGTTCTCTTACGATGAGCAACCACGATGGCCTTTCAGAAACAACTTTAATTAATTTCTTGAAGATTAGATGAATTATAATCTAGTATAGTAATATGCAGCCAATTGCCAAAATAGTGACGAAGGAGCAGCTATACTGATGCAATATTAAGCAACCTCGAAGGCATATCAAGGTAGTAGCTATTCAGTTTGAACCGGGACTGAAATCAAAGGCCAGTATCCCAGAAATGAAGCGGAACGGATGAGACACACTGCAGCAAGGTCGGAAGCAGGCGGCTTGGAAGGTGGGTTTGTGGGCAGGCCGACAGGCCAGCAGCGGTCCCAGGAGTATCCGCCAGGTTCCTGCCCAGGACACGGTGTGTACATGCGGCCAAGAAAAGGCGCCGTGGCCCGAACAGCCCCGTGCCCTCGCCCACCTGCCCTGCCACCCTGACCTACCTTCCGCCGGGTCGAGCCAACAGGAAGCGACCGCCACTCCGCAGCGCTCGCGTGCCCCAGCACCAGGTCGCCATGGCCATCGGTCCGCACGCTCTCCGACGTAATCACGCACGTAACTCGCTCCAGCTAATCAGGAACGTCCTTCCTGTGACGCTAAACGATCGACGTGCAAAGTTTATTTCGAATTCGAGCAGACGGAGATAATCGAGAGTAGATCATGTGGTTGATAAACCAGGCTTTAACTGGAACGCCGAGCAATCGCTTCGGCAAATAACTTTATCCCCGTTTACAGCGTGCGTCGTGTACTAACCAGCGAGTACGGATCACAAGTCAGAAACGATTCCGCCGATTTCCACAATGAATGCATTACATCCAGTTCCATTGCGTGTACTTTGTGCTTGGAAGCTTTTCGTAAGATAATGCTGACAAAACAAACACCAACATTATCTCAAAAATGATCAACAATAAACATTTCGATATGCATATTTTAAAAGTTAAAATACATTGAAATCGATCTGATTAACCGTGGCAAACGGGCAAAAATCGAGACATTTGAGACAAATACAATATCAGAATTCATTTGGTACATTTCAGCATCCTGTGAACATTAAAATGACACGAATATTTAGAAGGTCAATATCAAGTTCATTATTTGTCAATAACATAAATACACAGGATATTCATTGTAATCAACGTTAGAGCTTTTGTAGTACAGTGCAATACAGGTCGAGGACAAATAGAAGTTGCTGGAATCTACAACAATAAACAATCTACTGGAAGATCTCAGCAGGTCAAGCAGCCTCTGTGCGAAGAGAGGGATTGTCCACATTTCAGGGAAAAATATCAACAGAGGCTGGTTAATCTGCCGTGTCCCTCCAGCAGATTGATGCATGTTAACAAATTTAAACCAACAAACTTAAACTAACATATTATTCACAACTTATACGTGTGCAAAATACATATAATGACACTACTGTAAGATTGAAAGAAAGAAAAAGGTACGGTAAGGTTAGGGTTTTTCAGTTTGGTTCAAGAACTTGATGACAGTGGGGATGAAACTGTTGTTGCCTCTTGTACCTCCTACCTCAAGGCAGCATCAAGAAGAGGACATGGCCCAATGGTGAGGAGCCCTGATGATGAATGTTACCTTCCTGAGGCAACACTCCTTGATGGTGGGGAGAGCAGTAATCACGATTAAACTCATTGAGTACATTAATCTGTAGTCTTTTGCATTTCTGTGCATTGGAGATTCCATACCAGACCATGATGCTACCTGTTAGAATATTTCCTGCTGTACACCTGTAGACATTTGTCAGAATCTCCTTAAACTTCTAAGAAAGGACAGATGCTAGTGTATCTTCTTTGTGCTCACATTTATGTGCTGAGCCCGGGATAGGTCTTTCAAGATGTTAACACCCAGAAACTTGAAGCTTTCCTCGCCTTCCACTGCAAACCATTCATTAGGCTTGGTACATGTTAGTCTGACTTCCCCTTGCTAAAATCCACAATCAGTTCCTTAGTCTTGCTGATATTGAGCACAAGGTTGTTGTCACGTCACCACTCAACCACGTGACCCATCTCACCCCTGTACACCACCTTGTCATCATCACGATTCTGCCAACACGGTGGTGCCACCGGCAAGTGTAGATGCCATTTGAGTTATGCTATGATTTAGTGTTTGTAAATCAGATTACCAGCAATGGTAGTTACATTCTACACAATTCTTCTTTCATCTTACTTTGTCCTTAAGATCAGCTGCCCACATATTTGATTACAATTTACAGACTCTGACGTTTTAAACTCCCACTTGATTGTTTTACAAAGACCAACAATGCCAATTAGTGTTGAAATGTTGGACAGGTGTTTGTTCTCTGAGCTGCATGATCAATTCTATTGCAGTGAATCAAATGTGAACTGCTGGATATTGTAGAGGGTGTAACCTGAATGAGACACAGTTTCCAATTATTGCCTAGCAATGATAATTCAGTGATATAGAGAGCAGTCATGACATGCTGGTAGTTTAAAAGGATGGACTGCCTTAAATCAATTTGGCTACCTCGTTCAAGGCAGCAGCTTCTATGCAATTGTTGCACATATTCATCCCATTCCTGGGCTGTGGGGAAATGGCAGATCAAACTGTAATAAGGTTTAGAATTTACTGCTGCACATGGAACAAGCAAAGCTTCTTTGAGCAGGTTATGCACGCGCCAGTTCCGTACATCAACAGTGTAAGTGATCCTTTCTATCACTGTGTACAGGTACCCCTGTGTTAATGCAGGGCACTGATCTGCTATACTGCCAGGGTCCAAACACATTCCATTGTATTGTTAAAAAAGATATCATTGGGGTTGTGCCAGTATCAAGCGCAGTAGCCAGCAACAGCACTGAACTTGTTACCATAGAGAAACCTCTGGCTGGGGAGGGCTGTGCAGCTAAGGAGAGAGGTGGGGGGCGGGGGAGACCATACCCTCCTCACTGTCAGTGGGTGTTGGAAGAAACTGTGGGACCACATGCAGCAGGTGTCCCCAGTCACTTTGCCAGCCAGAGAGCAGCCCCAAGCTCCACGTCCCATCCTTTCTACACAGGTAGTCTCTGCACATTGCCTCAGTGGCTCAGTTCACACTGATCCCTCAACGATGACATCGCTTCAGTGTTGCAGTCGTGTTAGTTGGTCTAATCCCTCAACCAGTTCCCTGCACAGCAATGTGAAGCAATGGGGAGGGACAGGGCTTTGCACAAAGTTCCTGTTAGCAATGGAAGTCTCTTCATAACGCTGCAATGACTCTATTTGGCACTGATTCCACTCACAGTCTTTCACCTGAAACATCCTGAGCACCTCATGAGAAACCAGACTACCTGCTTAAGCTGAACAAACAGATCGTTCAATTGTGACCAAGGTATGCCTGAGCAATTTTGGATCTTTACAGAACCAGCGCATGTGGCTATACAAATGTGGTTCTTAGGCACAAATTTTCAGTACTTGAGCTAAGATATCATTAGTACCCAGTACCCAGGACATCTTTAGTACAAAGTACCCAGGACATCGTTAGGGACTGGTATCTCAGAAAGACAGTGTCCATTATTAAGGACCTCCAGCACCCAGGGCATGCCCTTTTCTCACTGTTACCACCAGGTAGGAGGTACAGAAGCCTGAAGGCACACATTCAGTGATTCAGGAACGGCTTCTTCCTCTCTGCCATCTGATTCCTGAATGGACATTGAACCCTTGGACACTACCTCACATTTTTTAATATACAGTATTTCTGTTTTTGCACATTTTTAATAATCTATTCAATATACGTAATTGATTTACTTGTTAAGTTATTATTATATTTTATTTGTTTTCTCTCTCTGCTGGATTATGTATTGCATTGAACTGCTGCTGCTAAGTTAACAAATGTCACATCACATGCCGGTGATAACAAACCTGATTCTGATACCTTTCCCTTTGCTGTAGCCTGCGTGTTTCTCAATATCCCACAGCTGAAGCAAATTGGCTGAAGGCTGGCTTCTCAGCTTGTGGCCCTCCAAGGAGCAGAGTTGGATGAAATGTGCAGCACTTCTGGCTGAAGTGCCTGGTATGGGAACTGTACTTTCCTCCATCACAGGATTCTGCAGAGAGTGGTGCGGACAGCCCAGCACGTCTGTAGTTGTGAACTTCCCACGATTCAGGACACTTACAAAGACAGGTGTGTAAAAAGGGCCCGAAGGATCATTGGGGACCTGAGTCACTCCAACCACAAACTGTTCCAGCTGCTATCAACCGGGAAATGGTACCGCAGCATAAAAGCCAGGACCAACAGGCTCCGGGACAGCTTCTTCCACCAAGCCATCAGACTGATTAATTAATGCTGATACAATTGTATTTCTAAGTTATATTGACTATCTTGTTGTACATACTATTACGTAACCAGCAACAATGCATATTAATTGAGACAGGTTTTATGAAAACAACCAAACATTTATTAAACACATATAAGTGATAAGGGAAAAAAAACACAAAGGAAAACTTTAACCGGAGGTTAAACAGGTACGCAGCCGTTCATCAACTCCACTTGGCTCTGGTTCTTAAAGCGTTAAATGCGAAAACAGTTCTTAAAACGATACAGTCAGATATAGTTCTTAAAGCGATAACTTCAAAAGTCCAACAGTTTTACACATTCAATTGGGAGAGACTTCTCTGGAGAAGGATTTCTTCACAGACGCACCTTTACTGCCGGTTCTGTCCACAGGATTCCCGATGCCGAAAATAAACAGTATAAATGCAGGTTCTCTCCAACGAAGACTCAATAAGGTCGATCCTTTATTAAACTGCCAACCGATGCCGACTTCCCTCAATCCTTCACTTCGATGAATTCTTCACTCTCCCTTCAAAACTGTCGGAATTGAGTAAATTGGCACTTCCAGCCACAAATTTCCAGTTCAAATACAATATCTTGTAAGAGAACGCACCTTCCGTTTTAAAAATGAAACTGCGTCACAAAACCAAACATGCAACAGAAATGGAGATACAACACATTCTATCTGGAAATCTACAAACTCAGAAAACCCACTGCATCACCTGAGTCGACCCTTATATAGTCACGGGGCACATGTCATCACGTGACCTCACATCGGCGGGAAAATCACATCAGGTGACCTCCAAAAGACCATTACAGCATTCTCACAAAAAAAAACAGATCTCCTTGAGCATGTAAGACCTCCCTCCAAAAAAAATTTTTGGTCTCTTGAAGAACAAAAATCTAACAATTTATACAAAAAAAATACAAAGGTATAAAATTTACGAAATACACAATATAAACAATCTTATCTTTCAGCCCTTTACAAACTAATGTACAGTAGGAGTGTTACAAATGATAAAATATCACTCCAAAAAAAAACAAATTTTCATTGTACATTTAACATCTAGACAAACAGTCAGCGATCACATTATCTTTACCCTTGATATGAGTGATCAAAATATTATACTACTGTAACATTAAGCTCCAATTTAATAATCTATTTTTGTTTTTCATCTTACTTAAAAACACTAATGGATTGTGATAGGTATAAACTGTGAGTGGTTTATGGGTAGAATCAACATACACTTCAAAATGTTGCAAAGCTAAAACAAGAGATAACAATTCTTTTTCTATTGTTGAATACTTTCTTTGATGGGCATTAAATTTCTTAGAAAAATAAGCTACTGGACGATCAACTTCATCACCATCATCTTTTTGAAGCAACACTGCTCCTGCAGCTTCATCACTAGCATTGACAGCTAATGAAAATGGTTTTTCAAAGTCAGGAGATTTAAGTACAGGTTGACTACGTATTATAGCTTTCAATTTATCAAATGCCTCCTGACAAGATTCTGTCCAAACAAACTTCTCATTTTTCTTCAAGAGATTAGTTAACGGAAGAGCAATGTTTGCAAAATCCTTACAAAATTTTCTGTAATATCCCACCATACCCAAGCATCTTCTGAAGGTTTTTCTACCAGTGGGAGTGGGTACTTCCAAAATTGCCTGAACTTTTGCTTGAACAGGTGCTAGTTTCCCCTGACCCACAATATAACCAAGGTAAGTCACTGTGGCATGACCAAATTCACTTTTGGATAAGTTAATAGTTAAGTTAGCTTTTGAAAGTCTGTCAAATAATTTCTCCACTGCCACAATATGTGCTTTCCACATATTATTCCCTGTAACCAGATCATCAATATAGGCATCTGTATCTTTTAATCCCTGAATCACGCTATTAATCATCCTCTGAAAAGTACTTGGTGCATTCTTCATCCCGAATGGAAGAACATTATATTCATATAACTCAGATGGGGTTACAAATGCTGAAATCTCTCTACCTCTATCCGTCAATGGAACACACCAATAACCTTTTAACAAATCAATTTTTGTAAGGAATTTGGCCTGTCCAACTTTATCCACACAATCATCAACTCTATGGATTGGATATGCATCAGTCTTTGTCACAGCATTCACCTTTCTGTAATCAGTCCAAACCTAATACTACTGTCTGGTTTAGGGACCATAACACAAGGCGAACTCCAATTCGAATTAAAATGTCTAATAATATCATTCTCTAACATATACTTAATTTCCTGTTCAGCAAGTTCACATTTTTCCCTGTTCATCCGATATGGATGCTGCTTTATGGGTTTTGCATCTCCCACATCTACATCATGTGAAGCTACGGTGGTTCTTCTAGGGACGTCTGGAAATAAATCTCTGTACTTAAAAATTAACTGTTTCATCTGCTCTCTCTGTTCCGGCTGTAAATGAGATAATTTTTCATCAATGTTTTCCAGAATTTTTGAATTTGGCAATCTGGCTGAAATAATGTTGGGTTTAAAATGAGTTTCAGATGAATCCTCTAGTAAGTTTTCATCAAGATCAGACTCATTGTTAATCACAACAGTCATATTAGCAACTTCTCTTTCATAAAACGGCTCACCAAATACTGGAATTGGTTGCAGTGGAGCCACTGGAGTAACCTGATTAGGTTTACCTACAATTTGACATGTATGACACGTTCTACAAAATGTTGCCACATTTTGTCTTAAACTAGGCCAATAAAAATGTTTAGAAACTTTGTTCATAGTTTTCTTTACCCCTAAATGACCACCCAAAGGAATACTATGAGCCATAGTCAAAATCTCATTTTGATAAACTTTAGGAACTACAACCTGATGATTAACTTCCCATTCCTCACTAGCAGGAATTGTAGGCGATCTCCACTTTCTCATTAATACCCCCTTTTCAAAATAATATCCAGCTGGTACTTTTCCAATTTCACTATCTGGAAGAGCTTGCTCTTTTAATTTAACTATCTCAGGATCCCTACCCTGCTCTGCTATCATCTCCTTCTGAGATAAAGACAAATCTTCCTGATCAGGCTTATCACCAAAATCCTGATCAAATAAGGTAGGTAAGAAAGTTTCTGATACATCTTCAAAATTCAAATCTTGATTTGAACGTCATGGGTAACAACCACATCCTTTACATCAGTCTTTTTAGCCATAGCTCTTGTTACAACACAGGAAGAATCTGTGTTAGAATCCCTCTGTGGTTCCTCAGAATTTGAATTTATTGTCAAATGCACTTCTGAAAAAACTTGTCCACCTGCTAAATCATTCCCTAACAAAAGAGAAACATCATTCACAGGTAAACTGGATTGTAGTCCTACTTTAACAACCCCTGTAACTAATCCTGACCTTAAATTTACTCTATGTAAATGTACCGGCATAAGTCCCTACTCCTGTTATATAATTTACCTCATCAGTGTCAGATTCATCACTAAACCTTAACACACTGTCTAATATTAGTGATTGCGAGGCTCCAGTATCTCTAAGTATCCTTATCGGTACTGCATTGGATCCTTTCAAGGATACAAATCCTTCTGTTATAAAAGCCTCCTATCCCTTCTTAACTTGGTCAGGCTCTGACACATCTTCATCAATATTTTCTAAATCCTGTAGTTTTACAGGTTTTCCAATATGCTGCACACAAGCATCTGGGGCCACTTCTTTCTCTTTCCGTTTCAATCGGAAGCAATTAGCCACTACATGTCCAGGTTTCTTACAATAATTACAAATAATACCAAAATGTTTTTCCTTCACATGTCTCCCTTCATCCTTACTTTTCTCACTAACTTCAGATTTAATGTCTGATTTACCTTGACTCTCCAGGCTAGTTTTCTTTTTAAAAGTTTTACCTGGAGAAAATTTATTCTTGTGAATTAAAACACACTCATCAGCCAATTTAGCAATCTCCTGCAATGTAGCAGTGTCCCGTTCACTTAAGTATGTTCTCACTTCAACAGGAATGTTTCTTTTAAATTCCTCCTGCAAAAGCAGCTCTTTTAATTTATTATACCCCCCTTTCACATTTTTAGAGGAAACCCATCTCTCAAAACACACAGATTTCTCATAGGCAAATTCCACATAAGTTTTTTTCACCGATTTCTTTAAACTTCTAAATCTTTCTCTATACGCTTCCGGAACCATCTCGTATGCCTTTAATATATTCTCTTTAACAATATGATAATCCAGTGCTTGCTCAGCATTTAAAGCTGTATAAACTTGTTGTGCCTTACCTTTAATTACACTTTGAAACATCACTGGCCATTGGTCCCCGGCCACTTTAAACTCAGAGCAACTGTTTCGAAATGCTGAAAATATGCATCCACATCAGCTTCATTAAATGGAGGAGCCAAAACAACCTCACAACTAGCAATAAATTGTTTTGTAGAACCAGAAGACTGATTCCCAGACCTTATTTTCTCCATCTCTAGCTCAAATTTCCTCTGGTTTTCAGCTTCTCTTGCTCTCATTTCCACTTCAAATCTTTCAAACGTTAACTGTTCAAGATGCAACTGCATTTCCAGATTACTCATTGGAAACTTCTCTAACACCTCCTCCTCAAAATATTCCAAATTAATATAATGTTCAGCAATTTTCCTTTGTATGAAAGCCTTGGTAGAATTTCTCATAATTCCTTTAATATCCAACTTCTTAGCAATCTCCAATACCACAGGTTTTCTTGAGTTCTCTAAAAATCCCAAGTCAGGCGTCTTCAAAAACTCGTCAATATTCATTGTTGCCGAATACAACACGCACACCAATCAAACCAAAAAAAAAATCGTATATTCCCTTTTACCAAATCAAAATGGCAATTACCAGCACTTAAACTCAAAATCGGAACATATCCCACGAGCCCCCACAAAATTATGTTACGTAACCGGCAACAATGAATATTAATCGAGACAGGTTTTATGAAAACAACCAAACATTTATTAAACACATATAAGCGACATGGGAAAAAAAAAACACAAAGGAAAACTTTAACCGGAGGTTAAACAGGTACACAGCCGTTCATCAACTCCACTCAGCTCTGGTTCTTAAAGCGTTAAATGCGAAAACAGTTCTTAAAGCGATACAGTCAGATATAGTTCTTAAAGCGATAACTTCAAAAGTCCAACAGTTTTACATATTCAATTGGGAGAGACTTCTCTGGAGAAGGATTTCTTCACAGACGCACCTTTACTGCTGGTTCTGTCCACAGGATTCCCGATGTCGAAAATAAACAGTTTAAATCAACTGACCTTAAATTCCCTTTAGAGAGAGAGAGAGAGCCTTTGTGCATGAACTCATTGCGCTATTGCAAGAGTTATCTCAATGCAGCTTCTCTTCAACAAAGACTCAATAAGGTCGATCCTTTATTAAACTGCCAAACGATGCCGACTTCTCTCGATGCTTCACTTCGATGAATTCTTCACTCTCCCTTCAAAACTGTCGGAATTGAGTAAGTTGGCACTTCCAGCCACAAATTTCCAGTTCAAATACAATATCTTGTAAGAGAACGCACCTTCCGTTTTAAAAATGAAACTACGTCACAAAAA
Organism: Mobula birostris; assembly: GCF_030028105.1. NCBI lineage: Eukaryota > Metazoa > Chordata > Chondrichthyes > Myliobatiformes > Myliobatidae > Mobula > Mobula birostris. Next base: position 109,684,781 of record NC_092373.1, on the reverse strand, counting down.
CAAACATGCAACAGAAACGGAGGTACAACACATTCTATCTGGAAATCTACAAACTCAAAAAACCCACTGCATCACCTGAGTCGACCCTTATATAGTCACGGGGCACATGTCATCACGTGACCTCACATCGGTGGGAAAATCACATCAGGTGACCTCCAAAAGACCATTACAGCATTCTCACAAAAAAAAACAGATCTCCTTGAGCATGTAACAATACCATTTATTACAAATTACTGTAAATTGCACATTGCACATTTAGATGGAGACGTAACGTAAAGATTTTACTCCCCAAGTATGTGAAGGATGTAAGTAATAAAATCAATTCAATTCAATTTAAATGCTTTGTCCTTGTCTTGCACAGTCACATGTTGGGTTCCAGTGTTGTGAGGACAGGGATGTCTCTGGAACTTCCTTGTTATCTGGTTAATTGTCAACCTTTATTCGTGGTTGAATGTGACCAGACTGCTGAATTTTGATCTGACCTATTGTTTCCGGGATTTAGCACACATAGCATCGTATTTGTGTAACACACACTAAATGCAGGAGGAACTCAGCAGGTCAGGCAGCATCTATGGAAATGAATAACCAGCTGACATTTCCGGCCAAGACCCTTCTCTAGCAGTGGAAAGTGCCAGAATAAAAAGGTGGGGGGAGGGGAGAGGACTAGCTAGAAAGTGGTAGATGCAGCCATGTTGATGGGAAAGGAGAAGGGCAGGAGAAGGAGGGAGCTGACAGGAGAGGAGAGAGGACCATGGGAGGAATCGGAATCAAGTTTAATGTCACTGGCATACCTCTTGAAATTTGTTAACTTTATGGCAGCAGTACAATAAAATACACCATAAATAAATGGAGAAAAAACAGTTACATTAAGTATATAACAGTTAAATTAAATAAGCAGTGCAAAATAACAGAAATAAAGAAGTGTTGAGGTAGTGTTCATGGGTTCAATGTCCATTAGGGAATCAGATGGCAGAGGGGAAGAAGCTGTTCCTGAATCGCCGAGTGTGCGAGGAGGGGCTTCTAGCTTACATCTTATTTTTACATATCCTTTTCGCTGTTAAACTTTATTCTGTAATTCCTGAAGATCTTCTAATTCAATGTCACCGTTCAACACTATCCCAAAGTCCATTGATTCCCTTAAAATGTTCAGAAACCTCTCAGTCTCTGTTTTGAATGAATACAATGAGTGATCAATGTATTAACCTCTTGACAAACCACTGTTTCCAGGACATCAGTCAGAAAGGAATCTGAGGTACAAGACTTGGATAGATATACATGAGTTTCTACCTTACTAGGGACAGTTGTTGGAGGAACTGATTCAAGCAGCACAAACAAAGTGGGCAAATCAGCAGGTCAGGCAGCATCTATGGAGGAAAATAAATTGTCCATGTTTCAGGCCAAGACTCTTCATCAGGACTCAAGGGACACAAGGATAGTGATCACACAATTTCCATCATCAACCCACCAAAACAGCTCTGCTGACACCAGTAGATCAATGCAATGGGGGTACATCTATACTGTGTGAAACTGCAGTTGCTTTCACCAACCACTTTCCTCCCCAAGCTACCTACCTCTTAGGTCAAGAACATGAAAGCCATGTTAACCGAGAAAGAAATGATGGTTTTCATAAAACTCAGCCGTTTCCGCCTCATAAATTACAAGTCTAGATTAAAGGGCCTGTTACCATGAGACATCTCTAAATAAATAAATTAACCCTACCCTTAAAATTAAAAAAAAAATTCAAGTCCAAAGTGAATTTTATTATTAAACTACACATACTTCACCATATACAACCCTGAGATTCATTTTCCTGCAGGCATACTTAGTAAATTTATAGTAACTACAACAGGCTCAATTAAAGATCAATGTGCAGAAGACAACAATCTGTGCAAATGCAAATATAAGCCAAAGCAATAAATAATAAGAACATGAAATAAAGAGCTCTTAAAATGAGATCATTGGTTGCGGGAACATTTCAGTGATGGTGAAAGTGAGTGTAGTTATCCCCTTTGATTCAGCAGCCTGATGATTGACGGGTAGTAACTGTTCTTGAACCTGGTGGTGCAAGTCCTGAGGCTCTTATACCTTCTCCCTGATGGCAGCAGTGAGAAGAGAGCACGTTACCAGCCAATAGACTCTTCACTACACATCTACTGAAGTTTGTCAAAGTTCTAGATGTCATGCGAACCTCTGCCAGCTTCAAAGGAAGTGGAGGTGCTGCTGTGCTTTCTTCTCTGATGAGGATGTCTCATGGACCTCTGTTTTCCCTCTCCTGGTCTATAATCAATTCCTTGGTCCTGCTGAGATTGAGTTGTTATGACACCACTCAGCCGGATATCAGCCTATATGCTGATTCATCACCACCATCCCTTCTTACCAACTTTGCTAAACCACCAAAACCCTTGAATACTAAGCACCAAGTCTCTGTAATAGCAACAACAGCATAGTTCCATGTACTGATCCATGCGCTAGGTTCATCACTTTATCCAAAATACTCCTAGCATTAAAGTACACTCACATCAAACTATCCACCCCATCAGGGTAAGTGCATTTTCAATACAGTGTGAAAGAATGCAACGCTCTATCTAATTCTAAATAAAAGGTTGCAAGTAAATTATGTCTGATTGGCCAGGGATTTGGGAATAACAATCATTATTGTTGTTTAGAATGGTTATGGAAATGAATTAGGAATAGTCAAGCATGAAGATTTCTAGCTGGAATGTAGCCAGTTTGATTGTGTTGAAAAGGAATTTGTTGTGCATTGAATAGATTCAACAAATTTTTGGTAGGAAAACAAGCACGGTATGAGTTTTTAAAAATCCTGACTATTGTCATGACTTGTAATGTATTACCTGGAAAGGATGGCGAAGCAAGTTTGATAAACACATTCAAAGGGAATTGAATAAATAATTGAAAAGAACAAACTTCTGGGAGTAAAGGGAAAGAAGAGGGATGAAGGACTAATTGTATAGGTCATTGTAAAAGTGTGACAAATGGCATCCTTTTGTGCATGAGTGGAGAGGGGCTTCACTGGCCTCCTGAATACCTACGTGCCCTGTGAGCTGGCATAGACAGTAACGAACACTGCATTCTTATCAGCCATCTGTACGGCTGTCCATGCTCACAACTCAAGCCTGGAACTTTAAACTTCAGGTAGCTATATTCTGGGTTCCTTTCAGATTGCAACAGATGATAACAGCAACATTTTTCTTATTGTAGGACAACAACCTTCTACTTCAGATGCAATAATTAAAATTATAAATTCACGAGCAAGTTATGCTACTATATTTTGTGAATTCTTTGAAAAACCTACGCAGTTTATAGGAAACAACCTTAGTGATGATGAAATGAAAACACCCAAGATACACATTTCTCCCCAGTAAAGCTCAGATGGGGTTGTCCTGCTGAAGGGTCTCAGCCTGAAACATCGACTGTTTTCCATGGATGCTGCCTGGCCTGCTGACTTCCTCCAGCCTTTTGTGTGTGTTGATTCCCAGGATCTGCAGACTTTCTCTTGTTTGTGAACGGGTTACATACTGTCTGACATCTACCGTGAATATTGTCTCCTTCCCAGTCTCTTCCAGCTTTGCCTTTCACTTCTGCTGTTTGCTCCCAGTCTCTGCCACAATGGTGCTAGACAGCAGCATCTTCACGCTCATCTGCAGAAACATTAATTTTTACCTTTAATCTCTCTGCTCGATTTTCAAGGTGGATGGGGTTCTGTTGAAGACCCTGCACACAAACCTTGGTTCTTTACGACCTTGGTTCCTGCTCTCGGGGCTCACTGACTTTTTCGATATCCCAAGGAAATGGCCTAGAAGACAAGTGTGCCTTCGGGGTTGCACGGTTTTGCGGCCCTGGGGACAAGCCAATTTTATGCCGGTGCCACCAACGGAAGCGTCGCTGGAGGAGAAAAAAATATCAGGAACAGCAAATCAGCTGTCGGAGGGCTCTGTACTCTGATCTCTTTCTCTCTCAGTTTGTTGCTGATTCCGAGTTAGAGAACTTCTTCTGTCAATAGAAACGGGTCTGCCAGGCTTAGTAGCTAAGGCCAAGGAGCTATCCGAGGCTATTGGAGACACACGCCATTGTGAGAATTTAATAGGTAGTTGGAGCTTGAGCAATAGCTAGAGCAACCTTAAAAAAACCAAGCCTGATTTAATTAATGTTAATGATATGCACATTCAGTTTACTCATTAAGGCAGCTGGCACACTTCCAGCTGGAAATGTAAATGTCCTCTCTGCTTTAGTGATCTGTATTAGACTGGTTGGCACCACTTGCCTGGATTTCTGGTGCATTGTTCCATATAATTGTCATTATTACTTAGCAGAAATTTATTTAATTCCTTTCTTGGCAGCCTCCTGGGACTGAGGACAACTAGTTTCACTCTTTTTGGGTGGCTAGTGAGGTGAATATGGGAACCAGATTCTTAAACAAATGGGGCAGGGAGTAGTTTGTGAAGCTGAGCTCTCGTACCACTATTTCAGCAGGGCCTCTGCGTTTCCAAATGCATGGCTTGGAGATTCCACATAATGTACTGAATGATCCTTCTTCATTTTGAGTGATTATCAGCCAGAAATTCCCAGGAGTCAGTGATGTTGTCGCATTTTTTTCAAGGAAGCTTTGAGAACATTCCTAATCTTTTTTCTGATACCTAGTAATACCCTAACATATCAGTGCCTGTTTAGGGAGTCAAGAGTTTGAACAATGTGCCCTATGCAATGGAGACCCCCGAGAGCAAACAAGGTCACACTGATGAACATGTTGGTCTGGAAGAAGGCAGTGAAATGGGTTTGCTTATCCTTCCAGTGGATGGTTTTTAGAGAAATAATTTTAGTGTCTTTGTTCGGTGTTGAAATAGACCAAGTCTCAGAAACAAAGGAGGATAGGAATCACTGCTGCTCAGATAACCTTTGTGATACGTTTTCATCTGTAAATATCTTCTTCAATGACACAAGTTTTCACTGTATAAATATCATTATGTTCTTGCTATGCACTGAAACCTAACAATCTTTATCTCTTTCTACCAAAAAGCAATAAGCTGGCATTTTAGCTAAGTCCCTGCCATTTGAGAAGAGGCACTAACCATTAACAATGGCTCTTACAGGTTATGCTTACCTTATCTGTCAGAAGGCGGTGACACGATTTTTTTCAGATTCTGCCAGATATGTGAAAAAGGATTACTGAGTGTGGCACTCGCACATGTGGTCTATAGACATTTTGAAATCATATACTGCTTCTACCTTCACACAGAGGGAGCCTTTCCTATTATAGCAGACATCTCTAATCAGCAAGTTCAAAGATAAGTAATATCATATCATACATATTTATCACTGTGTAATGTCCTCTCACTCATTGAACGATTTGAATAGAGAAAGGCTTATCTGATTCTCTTACTCTTGCAATGATATTGAAAATTCAGGATAGCTTTTATCCAGACTAGGAATATGAACATCTGTTTTGAATGTGCTAACCAATTAATCCTTGTAAAATCTTTAGCTGAGTGCTATAAGGGTACAGATGGCAACAAAGGTCAAAGCAACAGTAATCATTGCTAACATTGTGCACATCAGACTGATGGCACATATTTTAATTTATCAAAGGAATATACAGCATTTACTTCACAAATCTAAATCTCTGATCTAAAGTTTTACTTGAAATTTAATTTGTAAAATTAAAATCTGAAAAGGTTCATCACATTCCACAATATAGACACCAACGTCTTAAATACAACTTTAAAATTTTACCTTTGATAGGTGCTATGGCTAGCTATTCTTGATCACTTTTTTTAAAGTTTCAAAGTGCTTAAGCAGTGTTGAAGAAAATGACATTTCAAATTCAACAGAATATATTCAGATTCTAACATTTCAAATTGGATAATTTATATACTGTACACAGATGAGTACAGTAAAGCTTTGATAATTAGGAATTTAGCACTGAGAAATCCTAGCAACACACACAAAATGCTGGTGGAACGCAGCAGGCCAGGCAGCATCTATAGGAAGAAGTACAATCGACGTTTTGGGTCGAGACCCTTTGTCAGGACTAACGGAAAAAAGAGATAGTAAGAGATTTGAAAGTGGGAGGGAGAGGGGGAGACCCGGAATGATAGGAGAAGACAGGAGGGGGAGGGATGGAGCCAAGAGCTGGGAAGTTGATTGGCAAAAGGGATACAAGGCTGGAGGAGGGTGAGGGTCATGGGACGGAAGGCCTTGGAAGAAAGAAAGGGGGAGGGGAGCACCAGAGGAAGATGGAGAACAGGCAAGGAGTAATTGTGAGAGGGAAAGAGAGAAAAATACATAAATAAATAAATAAATAAATAGGGATAGGGTAAGAAGGGGAGGAGGGGCATTAACGGAAGTTAGAGAAATCAATGTTCATGCCATCAGGTTGGAGGCTACCCAGACGGAATATAAGGTGTTGTTCCTCCAACCTGAGTATGGCTTCATCTCGACAGTAGAGGAGGCCGTGGATTGACATATCGGAATGGGAATGGGACGTGGAATTAAAATGTGTGGGCCACTGGGAGATCCTGCTTCCTCTGGCGGACCGAGAGTAGGTGTTCAGTGAAACGATCTCCCAGTCTGCGTAGGGTCTCGCCAATATATAGGAGGCCACACCGGGAGCACTGGACACAGTATATCACCCCAGCAGACTCACAGGTGAAGTGATTGGGAGACCGCTTCGCTGAACACCTACGCTTTGATTTCCACCATCTGCAGATTTTCTCTCATTTCCCATTATCATCTTGATTAATCTAAGTATTCCTTGGCCTGCTAAAGGAAACTGGTCAGATTGCTGCTGATGTTTGCCAAGAGTAATCTGAAGATCCTGATGTCTTTATATGCTTGTAGTTGAATTTATCCATCCAGTGTCTCACATCATACGTAAAAATGGCAACCTGGGACATCACCTCTACACACATCGAACATAGAAGAGTACAGCACAGGAACAGGCCATTCGGCCCACAACGTTGTGCTGAACCAGCTGAAAAGTAAATCAAAAAACACTTAAAGACTAATTTCTTCTACCTACACAATTTCCATATCCTTCCAACTTCCTCATATTCATGTACCTATCTATAAGTCTCTTAAAAGCCTCTAATGTGTTTGCCTCTACCACCATAACAGACTGCGCATTCCAGACATCCAACACTTTGAGTAAAAAACTTACCCCTCACATCCCATTAAACCTACCCCTTCTCACCTTCAATACGTGGCCTCTGGTATTAGACATTTCTACCCTGGGAAACAGATACTGTATGTCTACTCTGTCTATGCTTCTTAAAATCTTCTGCTCCTTGATTGGATCGGATCTCCCCTCAGCTTCCACCGCCCCAAAGTTTGTCCAGCCTCTCTTTTATTAGAAGCATTGCAGGAGAGTAGACTGACAGCACTCTCCGGATACTTACACAGTCCCAGCAATAAAGATTGCTGCAATTTAACAATTGTATCTGTGGTTATTTCCCCTTAGGATCAGACTGCACCCCTGGCACTACATCCTTAGCTGTGGCCAGAAAAAAAACACAGCTTTAAAGACCACCGTGAAATTTCAGAAAATATGTGAGTGATTAATATACTGCAGGGAAGAGGGACCATGATTCTCCACTGATAAGGGTCATCTGTCCCCATCTGTTGGGCAGAGTAATGAAAAGGAAGTTCAAATTCTGGCTACACAAAGGCTTCCTATGGGGATTTGTCTTACTTACGTCAGATTTTGCCATCTGTGTCCAATATTTAAAGACTGACATTTTTCTCATCTGGATTGTAATTAAAACTACATCATTATAGATGCCATATCGAGAATACATTTTCTTGCACCCACGTTCATGCGAAAACATAACTTTTTACAGAGGATGAACAGTTTAATGATTTTGATTAAGCTATTTACCATGCAGTGGCATTTTTACTGACAGCCTTGAATAGATAACCATAAAGCAAACAAATTCCTAATATCCTGACATTTGCTCAAGTTTAATTCATGGCAAAGCTAACCTGTGATATGCAAATCCGGCTTTGTCTGGCAGTTTTGTTTGCTATCTCATGGAAAATTAGAATTTTCTCATTTTTTCCAAAAACCGGACTGTATTAAATGTTGTTTTTAACAAAATTAAAATCAGGGAACAAGCTGCCTAACTCGTGTACAAGTTCAAAAAACTTTAAAACTATCTTGGCATATTGAACAATATGCAAAGACTCATTTGGGGAGTAGGCTGCATGCTTGTAATATTTTATTCAGAATGTGAAACTTGATGGTCAATGAAGTTAAGTTTAAACAGTCAATTTATAACTTAATGCATTTGGTCAAATAATCACATAATAGCTCTAAATATGGCAGCATTTGTTCCAACTGTTTTGGGTTGTCTGCTTAACTGAAAATGAATAGATATCATTTAGATTACAAAAAATGTTCTACAAGGTGTCACTTTATATTATTGTAATTTTATGTCCTTGTTGCCCCAAAATAACAAATTTCACATCATATAAAATGGTGATAATAAACCTGATTCTGAAAAGCAGAAAATATTAAAGTCAGAGTTTAAATTTGTCTAAGAAACCTAATTATTTAGAAGAACATAAGACTTGGGAGAAAATTAAGCCATTCAGCTCATCGAGAGTGCTTTGCTATTCGATTATAGCTGATGCATTTTCCTTCTCAACCCCATTCTCCCACCTTCTCCATGTAACCTTTGAACTCCTTATTAATCAACCTCCGCTTTAAATATACCCAAAAATAGCTGACTGTGGAAATGAATTCCACAGATTCACCAACTTCTGGATAAAGAAATTCCTCCTCATCTCAGTTTTTTTAAAAAAGGGGCATTCTCCTATCCTGAGGCTGCACCCTCTGGTACTGGACTCACCCACTATTGGAAAGATGCACTCCATGCCCAATCTATCTAGGCCTTTCAATATTCAATAGGTTCCTATGAGATATCCCCCTCATTCTCCTAAACTCCACTGAGGACAGGCCCAGAGCAGTCAAATGCTCCTCATCTTTTCAATGCTCGGATCAATCTAGTAAACTCCTCTGGATACTCTCCAATGCCAGCACATCCTTTCATCCTCATATGAGGCCCAAAACTGCTCACAATGCTCCAAGCGCAATCTGATCATTGCCTTATAAAGCCCCAGATTCACATCCTTGCTCTTATATTCTAGTCCTCACAAAGAATGTTAACATCACATTTGCCTTCCTTACCACACACTCAACCTGCAAGTTAACCTTTAAGGAATCCTGCATGACGACTCCCAAGTCCTTTTGCACCTCCGATTTCTGAATTTGCTTCCCATTTAGAAAATAGTCTACACCTAACCTCCTTCTACCAGTGTGCATGACCATACACTTCCCTACACTGTACTCCATCTGCTAATTCCTTGCCCATTCTCCCAATCTGTTCAAGTCCTTCTGCAGGCCCCCTACTTCCTCAGCACTACTTGGCACTCCACCTATCTCCGCAAACCCGGCCACAAAGCCATCAATTCCAACATCCATATCATTAACATATAACGTGAAAAGTAGCAAATCCAACATTGAACTCTGCAGAACATCACTAGTCACATACAGCTCACCAGAAACGCTCCTTTGCCGTCTTGTTGTTAAATTGTTACATAGCAAAGTTCAATGTAAAACTAAGTTGCTTTCTCCTAGATGCAACACATGTCTATAATCATTCTTAATTTGTGGCTTTTTGAGGACTTCTAATGTTAAACAGATTACTGGAATACAACAGTTATTTTGGATGTCCAGTCCCTATATACTTCCACCCCCCATCAGGAAGGTTGGATGTCCAGTCCCTATATACTTCCATGCCCCATCAGGAAGGTCTCAATGCCTGCCTTTTTGTTGGGTTTGTGGAACAATCTATGTTCCGTGCCTATTCTGGTATCTGTCCCCCACTTTTCCTTCGCTACATCGACGACTGCATTGGCGCTGCTTCCTGCACGCATGCAGAACTCGTTGACTTTATTAACTTTGCCTCCAACTTTCACCCTGTCCTCAAGTTTACCTGGTCCATTTCTGACACCTCCCTCCCCTTTCTAGATCTTTCTGTCTCTGTCTCTGGAGACAGCTTATCCACTGATGTCTACTATAAGCCTACTGACTCTCACAGCTATCTGGACTATTCCTCTTCTCACCCTGTCTCTTGCAAAAACGCCAACCCCTTCTCGCAATTCCTCCGTCTCCGCTGCATCTGTTCTCAGGATGAGGCTTTTCATTCTAGGACGAGGGAGATGTCTTCCTTTTTTAAAGAAAGGGGCTTCCCTTCCTCCACTATCAACTCTGCTCTTAAACGCATCGCCCCCATTTCACGTACATCTGCTCTCACTCCATCCTCCTGCCACCCCACTAGGAATAGGGTTCCCCTGGTCCTCACCTACCACCCCACCAGCGGGTCCAACATATTATTCTCCGTAACTTCCGCCACCTCCAATGGGATCCCACTACTAAGCACATCTTTCCCTCCCCCTGCCTCTGCATTCCTCAGGGATCGCTCCCTACGCAACTCCCTTGTCCATTCGTCCCCCCCATCCTTCCCCACTGATCTCCCTCCTGGCACTTATCCGTGTAAGCGCCCTTACACTTCCTCCCTTACCACCATTCAGGGCCCCAAACAGTCCTTCCAGGTGAGGCAACACTTCACCTGTGAGTCGACTGGGGTGATATACTGCGTTTGGTGCTCCCGATGTGGCCTTTTATATATTGGCGAGACCTGACGCAGACTGGGAGACCGCTTTGCTGAACATCTACGCTCTGTCCGCCAGAGAAAGCAGGATCTCCCAGTGGCCACACATTTTAATTCCACATCCCATTCCCATTCTGACATGTCTATCCACGGCCTCCTCTACTGTAAAGATGAAGCCACACTCAGGTTGGAGGAACAACACCTTATATTCCGTCTGGGTAGCCTCCAACCTGATGGCATGAACATCCACTTTTCTAACTTCCGCTAATGCCCCTCCTCCCCCTCGTACCCCATCTGTTACTTATTTTTATACACACATTCTTTCTCTCACTCTCCTTTTTCTCCCTCTGTCCCTCTGAATATAACCCTTGCCCATCCTCTGGGTTCCCCCCCCCCCCTTGTCTTTCTTCCCGGACCTCCTGTCCCATGATCCTCTCGTGTCCCTTTTGCCTATCACCTGTCCAGCTCTTGGCTCCATCCCTCCCCCTCCTGTCTTCTGCTATCATTTTGGATCTCCCCCTCCCCCTCCAACTTTCAAATCCCTTACTCACTCTTCCTTCAGTTAGTCCTGACGAAGGGTCTCGGCCTGAAACGTCGACTGCACCTCTTCCTACAGATGCTGCCTGGCCTGCTGTGTTCACCAGCAACTTTGATGTGTGTTGCTTGAATTTCCAGCATCTGCAGAATTCCTGTTGTTAACAGTTATTTTGGAACAGGATTAGAGCTGCTTTTATTTGTGTCTAGTACAGATTTTAGCCAGCAGATGGCACTGTCTTATCTTTCCACCCAAACCACTCAAAAGCTGATAATCATATTCTCTCAAAATCCATTTTGTTCTCTGCATCTGGAATTTTCACTCCCCGAAATTGGATTGATTTCCAACATTTCCTAATAACATTACTACATTTAGAATTATTTTTAGTGCCTTAACTAAAGGTTTTACATTGAAGGCCACAGCTCCTGCCTAAAGCCTGTGCTGGGAGCCAGAGCTTTGGTGGAGGAACTGGAATTGGACTGAGCAACCTGAATGAGTGGGTGCATTTGTTCCTTGTTTTACAGGACAACAGTACTCAATTTGGCATTTTCCTAGGAATGTTCTTCTCCAGATCCAAGTTGTTCGAAAGTGCTCCAAATTATCTGAAGAGCTAGAGAACACAGCAACTCCATTGTCATTGGGACTTCTGATCCAACAGTGGCATGGGAGTACCTCTCCACAATCTGACAGGAGAGCTCAGCACTCTTTCTCCAGGATGGTAATAAATTCTGGCCTTTGCATGGCATCCAATTATCAGGTTTACAGGGAAAAAGAAAGGCAGTACCAAAAAGAAATTCATTGTGAAGGAAAGCAGAAATGACAGAATCACTGTGGGAGAAATAACACGATGACAGCAGACCAACAGAGATCACCATTGTACAATATAACAGAAGATGAAATCATTAAGAACCTTACATCAATGCAATTCTGCTGTTAACTTTTTCCAATAATCACTGGAATTCAGAGAACGAGGGGAAAACTGTCAGATCTAGAAAGGCCTTGATAGAGTGGACATGGAGAGGATGCTTCGTATGGTGGGGGATTCTAAGACCAGAGAATACTACCTCAGAATAGAGGGGTGTAAATTTAGAATGGAGAGGAGGAGGAATTTCTTTAGCCAGAGAGTGGGGAATCTGTGGAATTCATTGCCACAGATGACTGTGGAGGCCGAGTTATTGGATTTATTTAAGGCAGAGGTTGATACATTCTTAATTGCTCAGGGCATGAAGGGATATGGGGAGAAGGCAGGAGATTGGGGCTGAGAGGGAAAATGGATCAGCCATGATGAAGTAGTGGAACAGATTCAATGGGCTAAATGGCCTAATTCTCCTCCAATATCTTATGGGCTTATGATATTTCCTAATTCCAGACCCTGTAGAGCATAGTCCCCAGCCTCATGACCAACTGGCCCTCAGAAAATTCACAGTAACAGAAAATATCTGTTCAAAAATGGCTGTTGTCTTTTACACATTAGAACAGTAATTATACTTCAAAAAATATATCGTGGCCACTAAAGCTTTGGGACACACAGATAGGCCCTGACTTCCATTATCTGGTAAATTAACTCATCCTGGTCACAACAGAGTATGCAAAAGACAATCCAGGATTAATGATGTTGAACCAGGAACTTCTGAATCTTCAGAAGTATTTATTATGTTAACTGTTGCAGGTTGTGTTATGCAAGAACCAATTAAACTCAGAATTACAGTTTCAATAAATAGTAAGACTAGTTACTTAATTGGTATGACACACTTGTGGAACTCTCTAAGAGTCAATGCTTGGGGGGAGGGGAGGGAAGAAAAAAAGATTCCAGTCTTACAATTCTGTGAATTACATAACGTCACAGCACACTGAATGCCACTAGATTATGTTGGCAGTTGTTACCGAATGGCATTTGTAGGAAGCAAGAATCAGACCGAGAAAACTTTCATTAATCTGTACCCAAACTTTTCCATGTTAAGAGACTTATAGCAAGTTGCTAGTTAGGTATTTTTAAACAGATACACAAAAGACTGCCATTACCTAGCTGGCAATAACTTGGGAAATTTCATAGTTTGATTTCCAACTGCCCCACTTAAAATCTTAACTTCTATAAATTATAAAGTACTGGACGAAAACCAAAAAAAACTTATTTTTTTCCCTGGCGGATTTTGAACGGTGTTTGCTGGCAACTGCAGGATAATCTTGGCAGGTTGTCCAAAGGCGAGAAGCGAGCACAGGGGGTACCCAGTCTCCGCGTTGCGGTCGGAGCAGCGCGGGAAGCCTCCAGCAGATGGCGCTGCTCGCCCGGCCGGCCGAGTGTGCGATTGAAAGCGCAAGGGGAAACGGGCTCTGCGAGCATTAAGTGCGCTGCCGTTCCACCCTCTCCCTCTCTCTGTGTGTCTGCCTGCCTGCGTGCGGGAGGCAGGCTGAGACTCTGCCCTGCGGTTGGGATGCCCGCTTGCCTTCCCCACAGCTCCACAAGCATGGCAGTCTCGGCGAGGCGCAAGGGCAGTGCCCAGCCACGGGGCTACCTGTGGCTCTGCATTTGCTGCGGGCTGTACCTTCTGCCGTTCGTTCTGTCTGCGGCCGGGCTGAGCCCAGCGGGCGCCTGCATCGTGCGGCAGCCGCACGGCGGTGGCGGTGGCGGCGGCGGCGGCGGCGGCGAGGGAGCCGGCCGGCTCGGCGATCACACCCGGGAGAAGCGGTCGGCTCCGCGGCAGGACGCGGCTCTGCTCAGCACCTCGTTCATCCTGCGAGGAGACGCTTCGCACAACCAGGCGATGGTGCACTGGACGGGAGAGAACAGCAGCGTAAGTCGGCAGAGAGCCGGTCGTAAGCACTGCGCGGTTTAAACTCTCCGGCTGTTAACGTTATTTGACAGGTATTGTTGTCGAGCTTTGGGTTATTGGGACATCCCGGAACTCGTGTGTGTAGCGTGGGTTCCCTCACCGAGGGCAAGTGCGCGCTGCAAACTTCACTTCCGTGCCGCCCGAACGATGGGGAGCGGCTGGCCCGGGAGAATGAGGTCTGCCTGCGCTGTACTGTACTTGTGAGCATTTGATTGACCTGTCCGGTCGAGCCCGATGCTGGAGCGGGGAAGAGCTCCTGCGTCACCGGACAAGTTTGGGGCATTTGCTAGATCTGCAACACCGGTACGGCGCGGTGCTGTTGGTGGTGGTGACTGCACCTTAAATAACTAATTGTTAAAAGTTCATTTTGCTCTTGGACGGAGCTGTGTCCATGCGGAGGAAATGGTCGTGCTCTGGGTGCCTGGTCTGAACTTGGGTGAAATGCACATGTGCAGAGCTTGTCGACAGATACAGTACCAACATCACAGGAGCACCTCGTTCACGTGGAAAAGGGTGAAAGTAAAAGTGACGCTGTACGTTACCTACAGCTAATTTGTGACAAACGTGTTCGGATGTTGGTTGGTTAACCAACCAGAACATGTTGCTAAGAACACTTAAAGAAAAGTAATAACTCGCAACATTGAGGTTCAGGACTCCTGTTCTTATTGAATTTGCCTTTCCTGCCTAGCTGATAGAGGTGGTGATTTTTATGAGCTCCAAGTGTGGCGCCACACTGGTATTATTCAGGATTCCCCACACGTGGGACAGTAATTACATCATACATCCTAGAAGCTGAACAGATCGAGAAAGACATTTCCCCCCTTTTTGAACCTGTCAGATCTGTTGTTATTGGAAGCCACCCTTTCTAAGCTGTGTGGCAGGTCAGAGGAGAAAGTAAACCTGGAATTTGTGACAAAGTCCGGAATGCGGGCAGAGAGAGACAATGCAAACTGTCCGGTTGGATAAAGAGAAAGCTATAAATGCATTTTCTGGGGATTTAGAAATGGCCAGTCAATAAAAGTTGCTGTAAGCAGAGATGAGCACGAGGGTGGGGTGCCTGTGTAATGCTGTTGTCTCAATTCTATTAAATCTCTGCATTTTGCTACAAAAAATAAACCGGCTTATGAATTGAATTTGTTCTCAACTCAAGATATATTTATTTGGTTGGCACTTGGAAGATAAACCCAGAGATGGACTGTCTGGTGAGTTTATTAGCGTACAAACAGATCCAAGAAATCATATGTGGCATTGCACTGTTCTTCAGTTTTAAAGTGCGTGGCTGGAAAAGAGACATTCCTGGTAGTGGACAAAGTAACGCCATATCCACGTTCACTCTCTATTCAGCAAGTCTATTGTAATTTCCTGTACAGACAGTAAGTTGTCTTTATTTGTTTCATCTATGTTTTCCCTTCACTAGAAGCTGACATGCACAAGCAACGCACACAAAATGCTGGAGGAACTCAGCAGGCCAGGCAGCATCTATGGGGAAAAAAAGTACTGTCAACGTTTTGGGCTGAGACCCTTCATCAAGTGTCTAGTTCCATAGAGTACTGAGTTCCTTTTGGTGGGCTATTCGAATTGGCAGGTCTTTATGGAAAAGTCAAGGCGTGAATGTCAGTCTATTCTATCAGGGAAGGTGGGAATTACAAATGACTTCAGCTCTCTTCTCATCTGGCAGCCTTTGGAAAAGCTGGTCTTAGGTTCCTTGGCATACACATCACCAAGGATCTCACGTGGTCTGTACATACCTACTGGCTGTGTGATGAAAAAGGCATGACAGTTCCTCTTTCACCACAGACAGTTGAAGTTTGGTATGGGCCCCCAAATCTTAAGAAATTTCTACAGGAGCACAATTGAGAGCATCCTAACTGGCTGAATCACTGCCTGGTATGGGAACTGTACTTCCCTCAGTTGCAGGACTCTGCAGAGAGTGGTGCGGACAGTCCAGCGAGTCTGTAGTTGTGAACTTTCCATGATTTAGGACATTTTCAAAGATGGGTGTGTAAAAAGGGCCCAGAGGATCATTGGGGACCTGAGTCACCCCAATCACAAACTGTTCCAGCTGCTACCATCTAGGAAACGGTACCGCAGCATAAAAGCCAGGACCAACAGGCTCTGGGACAGTGTCTTCCTCCAGGCCATCAAACTGATTAACTGGCGCTGATACAATTGTATTTCTATGTTATATTGACCATCCTGTTGAACATATCTATTATAAATTACTATAATTGCACATTTAGACGGAGATGTACCGTAAATATTTTTCTCCTCATGTACATGAAGGATGTAATTAATAATGTCATGTCAATTCAATTCAATTCCTTTGTCACATGGAGTTGCTTTCCCCCCTTGTGGTGCTGACACAGTTGTACAACTCTTCTGAAACAAAACTGACTTAGCAGGTCAAACATTCTGAGGGAGCATTGAAATAGTGTTCAGGCTGCTGGCTGAGGACTGCGAGGAGCTTGAACAGGAGAACAAACATCTTTTAGACTGCAGGGAGGGGAAAGGTATGAAGAACAGAAGGCATCCCTGTCCACACCAAAGTTATCAAGGTAACAATTGAAAAGGGTCTGGTGCAAAGTTATAATTACTTTCAGTTGGGAATTGAAAAGAAAAAAGTAGTAAATTAAAAGAGGAAAAGACCAGCATGAAATTGAGAAGTGGTTCTCTGAAATTCAATATTCAGAGAGTGCTTCAGCTCACTTAGAGGGAGGATGAGGTGCTGTTCCTCTGTCTTACACTGCAGCAATGTACAAGGCCAAAGGCACAGAAAATGAATTGTCTGCTACTTTGTCCTTCATGCTGCCCCATCGTCCAGTGAGGTTGTTTCAAGAGTTCAGTTGGGGGGGGTGAGGTCCTCAGATGGAAGGGTGGGGAGGGGCTGAGTAAAGAAAGTCAGTTGAGTCTCAGAGCCAGGCTGGAGAATCATGCAGGAGGTTAAAAAGTCAGTGATGTTCTGTTGAATCATGGGAAGGTACAAGGGGTCACAAGTGGTTAAGTCTGCAGCTTCAGTTAGTTACGAGGTCTAGTTGTAGTCGTTACTATGGCATGAGTTCATGAATTAGTTCTTGAATGGGGTTCTACCTAAACCAGAGATTGTTATGGGGGTGTGCGGTGCATGTCTACTTAACTTGCTCACTGATAGCAACATCTCTTTATCGGTTTCTTATGCTCAGGAGACAGTTAGCTAAATTGCAGGTGTTCTGACAGTGCTGAATGACTAGCACATTGCATTCTAATGTAACCTAGACAGGGCTCCAAATGAGTGTTGTATGGAAAATTACATCTTTGCTGCAAGTGCAGTTTGTAACTGGAAATACACAGCAGAATGTGTGGAGTTGTGCAATTTGACCTGGAAGTCATTGCAGTTGCCTTGGGGCAGTGTGATTTTTCATGGGCATAATAGTACATAGATGGAGTTATAGGAGTTTATTAGTATTTTCCCTTCCTAGCAAGAAAACAGCTAAGGTTGGATTTTCCAATAGTTCCTTGTTTGCAAATGCCTTGCCTGCCAAGTAAATATTGGAAATTAATGGCCACAATGTACTTGGTTTTCCAGCTAATTGATGTAACAGAAAGTTAGAGTCATGCCCAGGACTCATATTCATCCCTTTGTCTCTGCAGTCAACTAATTTTAATAATGAATGAACTATTAATTAAAAATGTTGAACCCTTCCTGATCCAGTCTATTCAGCTTTTCTTGCCAGCCCATTTATATCATGTTAGCATTTTCACACATCTCTTTTGCCCTCTTCTCTGCTATATCTTTCTCTGCATGTTAACAAGAATTGTAGATGACTGCAGTTTCTAGCAAATAACATTACAGCACTTTCTATTACGTCTACTTTGTCTTGCACAGAATGTTCACAAGACAAACATTTTTAAAAAATACTTGATTGTGTTACTATTTTGACATTTTTTTTTTCTGTCATAGAACTATTTTTATGTTTCTCTTTATAAGTCGAAGCATAAATAAATGTTTTCATTTGCCTATATTTTGACTTTATTTTTCATTGAGGAGATTAGTTAATGCTGTTACAAACAGCTCGGAACATTTAGAGTCAGATTAGTTTTGAAAGGATGTGAAACCTCATGCACACTTTTATTAAGTGTTGAGCAGGTCGATGGACTTATCTCACCTGTCCTTGTGAGGCTCGTGTGAATTGCATTGCGGAGGACCAGTTCGAAGGCAAGTCCTTAGGAGTTCTTTCAATTAGTTTGAAATTTCTTTTGAAAATGGCTGCATTTTAAAAAAAAGTTTTTTTTCCCTCCATATCTTGGTCCTGGGAGTGTTAAATGAGATGAGAGAAAAAAAGATTATTGTTCATTAATTTGAGTACCAGTGTTTTAGAGGCAGCATTCTTATTTAGAGTGAAATCTGGAATTATTTTGTGTGGTGAATATCACCTTATAGACAGTGTATTGGAGGTTGGTCAGTACATGTGGATAGCAGAGATTTTCCATTCGTAAGCATAAGACCAAGATTAGCTGCAGCCTTAGCTTGGAGCCAGATGTGTTCTCAGATATAAAATGGCTGTAAATTGAGGAGAGATTATTAGAGGTTGCCAGAAAAGAGGGAAAGAAGGAAAAGAGATGGTTCCAGCCACAAAATCTTTGCCGATGCTAAAACTACCCTTAGCTCAAGAGTCTGTCAAAGCTGTTAAGGTTTTACATCTAAAAATTATTGATGAAATCAGTTAAAAACCATTTTTAAAAGATCACCTAAAGCACTTTCAGTGATTTAAAAATATTAAACAAAATACAACTATTCTAATTGCGGCCGTACAATTCCCACTCAAACGAATAAGGTAGTAAATCCTGGTCTGTGCCTACCCTTGTCCGGAATCTCAGACCAAATTTCCCAATTTAAGTCAAGTCAAGTCACTTTTTATTGCCATTTCGACCATAACTGCTGGTACAGTACATAGTAAAATGAGACAATGTTTTTCAGGACCATGGTGCTACTTGAAACAATACAAAAACTACACTGAACTACGTAACACAGCACAAGCCTACACTAGACTACAGACCTACCCAGGACTGCATAAAGTGCACAAAACAGTGCAGGCATTACAATAAATAATAAATGAGACAATAGGCACAGTAGAGGGCAGTAGGTTGGTGTCAGTCCAGGCTCTGGGTATTAAGGAGTCTGATGGCTTGGGGGAAGAAACTGCTACATAGTCTGGTCATGAGAACCCGAATGCTTCGGTGTTTTTTGCCGGATGGCAGGAGGGAGAAGAGTTTATATGAGGGGTGCGTGGGGTCCTTCATAATGCTGTTTGCTTTACGGATGCAGCGTGTGGTGTAAATGTCTCCACACCATTCCTGCATGTAGTGAGTGATCAGAACTGCGCACATACTTGTGGCCTAACCCAAGTTTTACATAACAGCAAACCGACTTCCTGACTTTTACACACAACACTTCATCATATGAAGGCAAGTGAAATTCAAGAAAAAAATGTGAATGTGAAAATCTGAAATAAAGATTAAAAAGTCAGCAGGTTGGACAGCATCCACTGAAAGGGAACTGATTAATGTTTAAGATCCCAGACAAATTATCGGGTGAGGGGGAAAGAGAGAAAATAGTTCTGACAAGGGGTCTAGGGCGTCAAATGTTATATGCTTGGAAATTGCTGCAGAAACTTTGCCAACAACTTCTGTAGTCCTGACACTTGTCCTGAAAATGGCTGTATGTTCTGTGTGGAGTAACTGGCAGATTCTAACATTCCCAATGTGTTTGAGCTTGCAATAGAGAAAATAATACGTTGAGTTTTCTATTTTAGCTGTACTGCAGGTTGAGGCATTAGAATATGCCCTGGCAAGAGAAGGCAGATGGGGTGATAGAGAAGGTGTATGATACACTTGCCTTCATATGATGAAGTGTTGCGTGTAAAAGTCAGGAAGGCGGTTTGCTGTTATGTAAAACTAGGGTTAGGCCACATGAGTATGTGTGCAGTTCTGATCACTCACTACATGCAGCAATGGTGTGGAGATTTGGGAGAAGGTGCAGAACAGCTTCACCAGAACGGTGCTTGGATTAGAGAGTATTAAATTTCAGGACAAGTTGGACAAACTTGCATTGTTTTCTTGTGAGCATCAGAGGCTAAGGGGAGATGTGATAAAGTTATGAGAGGCGTAGACAGGATTATAGTCAGAGCTCTCCCCCCCCCCCCCATCAAATACAAGAGGACATTGTTTTAAAGTTGGGGGAGGGATTAGAATACTTGAAAGGTGGCGTACAGGGCAAGTTTTTTTTAACTGGGGCCTGGAATGTACTGCCAGTGGAAACAGGTGCAATAACACCATTTGAGACATCTCAACAGGTACATAAACAGCCAGGGAATGGAGTGATATGGACCATGTGCAGGCAGATAGGATTAGTTTGGACTGGAATTATATTCGGCCAGATATCATGGTTCCTTTCTGCACCGCTCTGATTTACCACCTTATTTGATTTATTACATTTGGCCATACAATGCTGATTAGAAGTTGTTTGGCAACAAAAAACTGTGTATCTAGCAAAAATATCACTTTTAATTTCAGAGAAGTAACTTGTACATCATGCCTGCAAATTTGCTGTGTAACTGTTCAGTGTGCAGTATAATTGAATTCAGTGCTATGAAATGCAGTTTATTCTTAATGGATTATAAAAGCAGGTGAATGTGGTGAATCAAAGTGTTTGGAAGTATAATTTATATCTCTTAACACTTGCACAATTTCCTTTTCTGTGTGAACATTATTTCTCCGTAGCTACCCCTGCTGCTTTAATAATGGTGTGACGGGAAACTCTTTTATGTGTGGTAAAAGGTCAAAGTTGTGATGGCGTAGCAGGGTGAACTAACAGAAAATTATAGTCGTCTAATTTTCATTGGTATTAGAGGTTTCTCTCAACAAATCCCAGATATTATTACAAAAGTAAAATACCGCAGATGTCAGAACACTGAAATGAAAACAAAATATTTATGATATTCAGCAATTTTGAGGTACCTGTGGAAAATGAAATATTGTTAATGGAGTTTGATGAATTCATATGGAGACAGCATGGAAACGGAGAAACAGAGCCTTCAGACAACTGGCAATCAAGTACCCGCTGAGACTAATTCTACATACATCCCTTTCTCATGTTCTCCACGCCCTCATTAACTCCGCCATATTTACCGCGTACCTGTGCTCGCTAGGGGCAGTTCAGTGTCAGTTCCCTACCGACCAGCACCTCCTTTGGACGTAGAAGGAAACGGGAGCCTCAGGAAGAAAACCAACCCGCCACATGTAGGATGTGTAACTCCAGACAGACAGCACCTGAAATCAAGGCTGAGCCCAGATTTTTGGCACTAGGTGCAGGTGACACAACTAGCGGTGCCCCTATTTAAGTCCGTGCAGGTGATCCACAATGGTTACCAGTGAGTATGTGAAACTTTTCAACCACTGATTGGTAGAATAGCAGCTTGTTGTTGTTTTTCAAGCCTTGGATTGTATTACCTAATTTCCCACAGGTAGCTTAAGGCTGGACAGACATAATAGAGGTTGGTGGTGAATTTTGTTGTTCATATCATTTCTTAAGGGTGTTACAGCCGGGGGTAGTAACTGGGGACAAACTCCCACTGTCTATTAAATGCTCCAATGCTGTGCGCTCAAGTAGCCTCTGGCAACCAAGTCCAGTTCCTGGCCTTCACATGTGAGGAAGGCTTCGGGAGTAAACCCAAGGAAAAATCCGGAGCTGGAGCCCCTAAGACAGTCTTACGTTGAGTTCAATGCTGACTGGCTTCTCCTGTGATGCTGCTGGTACCAAACTGTATTGGTCTCTCCCGTTCCTTTAGGTTCATCTGATGCGTGGAGAGGGGAAGCTTGCTACCTGGGCAACAGCTTGTTCTCCGTATGGTACGGCGCAGGCTTGTGTATCTAGACAGCTAAGACACAATATCCATGGTCAACTATGACTGATGGAGGCCCTCACTCATGTCTTTTCTTAGACAGATGGTCCTCAATATATGGGCAGTGATCCATTTTGACATATCAAGGATATGTTGATGAAGATACGTTTGGTATACAATGAAAGAATTGCCAATAGTAAATTGGTTTATTCTTGGCACGTGCATCGAGGTACAGTGAAAAAGTTTGTTTTGCCTACCATCCATACAGATCATTTCATTTAAACAGAAAATTGAGAGAGAGGGAAAACAATGCAGAATACAGAATCAAATGTTACAGTTCCACGGAAAGTGTGATACAGGTTGACATAAGGAACCAAGCCATTATAAAGTAGATTGTGAGGACATGGGTCTATTTTGTTGTACTAGGGGACCATTCAATAGTGTATAACACCTTAAGTCTGATGGTACGTGCTTGCTTTTGCCCAATGGGAGGGGGAAGTGAGAGAATATCAGAGTGGGTGGCTGCTTTATTGAGCAAGAGGGGAGGCTGTTTTCTGTGATCTCCAGAGCTGTGTTTACAACTCCCTGCAGTATCTTGCAGCCATGGACAGAGCAGTTACCGTACCAAGCTGTGATGTATCTGATGCATCAATAGAAATTGGTGAACAAAACACCACATTTTCTTGTTTTCCTGAGGAAGTAGAGGCGATGGTGGGTTTTTTTGGCCATGAAATCCATGTGGTTGGACCAGATGGGCTATTGGTAATGTTCACTTGAGGAACCTGAAGCTCTCAACCCTCTCCAAAGATGGAGATTAATTTGTCACACCTACATCAGAACAGACAGCGAAGCGCATCGATTTGCGTCAATGATCAACGGAGTCCGAGGGTTGTGCTAGGGGTAGCCTGCAGGTGTCACCGCGCCTCTGCTGCCAACGTGGCACGACCACCGCTTGCTATCTCGTGCCAATGTGGCACGTCCACCGCTTGCTGACTAGTGCCAACGTGGCACGTCCACCGCTTGCTGACTAGTGCCAACGTGGCACGTCCACCGCTTGCTGACTCGTGCCAACGTGGCACGTCCACCGCTTGCTGACTCGTGCCAACGTGGCACGTCCACCGCTTGCTGACTCGTGCCAACGTGGCACGTCCACCACTCGCTGACTCGTGCCAACGTGGCACGTCCACCGCTTGCTGACTCGTGCCAACGTGGCACGTCCTCTGCTTGCTAACTGGTGCCAACGTGGCACGTCCTCTGCTTGCTAACTGGTGCCAACGTGGCAGGACCACCACTTGCTGACTTGTGTTGCTGTAGCAGTTAGCGTGACGCATGAGAGTGAAGCAGTTCCCATGACACTGTAACAATACCAGGTGTTCAGAAGTTCAACTCCGGTGCTGTTCTGTAAAGCGTCTCTGTATGTCCTCCTCATGGAATGCGTGAGTTTCCTCTATCAAGTTCATCGTCATTTAACTATATACATAAATGTAACGTATGTAACTGTATAATATATATAGAAATGAGACATTTCTCCGAACCAGGGTATAAAGCACAATATTACACATAACACATATTGCACATGATAACGTTATGAAGGTAAGAATGAAATCTACAGATGACTCACACATAAAGTGTAATAATATTAAATATTGTAATGTACGGCACAGATTAACCGGTGACACTTTGAATACAATCGGCAGGGAGTTCAGAAGCCTAATGGCCTGAGGGAAGAAACTGTTTCCCATCCTGACCGTTCTTGTTTTTATGCATCGGAGTCTCCTGCCTGATGGTAGAAGGTCAAAGAGGGTGTTGGATGGGTGGGTCCTTAATAATACCAAGGGCCCTGCGTACGCAGCACTGCTGATAAATGTCCCCGATGGATGGTAGGGAGACCTCTATGATCCTCTCACCTGTTCTCACAGTTCTTTGAAGGGACTTCCGGTCCGATACTCGGCTGCCCCATACCAGATGGAGATGCAACTTGTCAGGTCGCTCCTGCACCTGGTCCAATGGTGCTCCTGTAAAACACCGTTAAGATGGGGGTTGGGAACCTTGGTTGCCTCAATCTTCTTAGGAGGTGGAGGTGCTGCTGTGCCTTCTTGTTCAGGGAGGTGATATTAATGGACTAGGTGAGGTCATCCATGATGTTAAGAAGTCCAGAATCCAATTGCAGAGGGAGGTGTTGAGACCCAGTGAGGACAGTTTCCCCACCAGTTCCTGGTGTACGATGGTGTTGAATGCTGAACTGAAGTCCATAAATAGCAGTCTGGCGTATGAAACCCCGTTTTCCAGGGGGACAGGACAGAGGGCAGCGCTGAGGCTATTGCATCGTCAGTGGATCGATTTGAGCGATAAGCTTTGGGTGGCCCAGTTTCCTCCCACAGTCCTGAGACGTGCCGGGTGGGTTAATGAGTCATCGTAAATTGTCCTGTGATTACGTTCGGGTAAATCGCGTTTGTAAAAGGTGGCCAGGGCAGTGTGGCTCAGAGGGTTGGAGAGGCCTGCTGTATGCTGTATCACTAAATAATTAAATATCCCAGGCCTGGATGTCTTTGGCATGTGGGAGGAAACTGCAGCATCCTGAAGACATCCACGTGGTCACAGGGAGAATGTACAACCTTACAGACGGTGCCAGCAATTAGAATTAGAATTTTATTTCTTGCATCCATCTCACAGCATAAGTAGTAAAAATCTTTATGTTCGGTCTCAGTTGCTATGTACAGGCGTTAAAGTGGGGAAATGTGGGAGATTATTGCCCAGACACTGAGATTGTATGGAGAATTGTTTTGTAGACATGTATGTACAGTCAGGTATGCAATCAGATCAATGTGTATTGATCAGTCCGATGACCCAGTGAAGAAAGCTGTCCTGGAGCCTGTTGGTCCTGGCCTTAATGCTGTGGTACTGTTTGCCAGACAGAAGCAGCTAAAACAGTTTGTGGTCGGGGTGGCTGGAGTGCCCGATGATCCTCCGGGCCTTTTTTATGCTCCTGCTGCTGAAAATGTCCTGAATAAAGGACAGTTCACATCCACAGATGTGCTGATCAGTGATCAATCGAATGCCGATTAGTGATCGCTTGATGTGTACTGCCCTCTCCCTTCCTGAGGCAATAATGTGCTCTTTTGTTGACATTGAAGATTGTTGTCTGAACTGCATGTCACTCAACTCTCTGTCACCTTCCTGTACTCTGACTCATTGGAGACTTGGCCCACTACAGTGGTGTCATCTGCAAACTTGCCAAATCTGGCCAAACATGGGTGTATCAGGAGTAAAGTAGGAGGCTGAAGATGCAGCCTCTGGTGTTGAGGATAATCGTGGCAGAGGTGTGCTGCCTGTCCTTGCTAATTACGGGTGTTGGTCAGGATGTCTGGGATCCACTTGTAAAAGGATCTGTTGAGTCCTAGGTCGAGGAGCTTGGAGTCAAACTTTCTCGGAATTATAGAATGCATTGGAGAATTGGAGAAAGGCCAATTTTGATGTTATCAGAAAGTATCTGGCCAGTATTGAATGGAACAGGCGGTTTTTTTTGGCAAATGTGTACTTGGTAAGTGGGAGGTCTTCAGAAGTGAAATTTTGAGAGTGCAAAGCTTGTACGTACCTGTGAGAATAATAGGTGAATACAACAGGTTTGGGGAACTTGGTTTTCAAGGGATATTGAGGCCCTGATTAAACAAAAAAAAAAAGATGTATTGCAGGTATAGGCAGGTAGGAACAAATGAGGTGCTTGAGTACAAGAAGCAAGAGAACACAAGTATGAAATTAGGATAGCTAAGAGAAGAGGTTACCCAAGCAGACAAGGTGAAGGAGAGTCCTAAGGAATTCTGCAGATATATTAAGAGCAAAAGGATTGCAAGGGACAAAATTGGTCCTCTGGAAGACCAGAATGGTAATCAATGTGTCGAACCAAAAGAAATGGGAGAGATCTTAAATGCATTTTTTGTATCTGTCTTTAGTCAGGAGACGGACGCAGAGTCTATAGAAGTGAGGCAAAGCTGAAGTGAAGTAATGGACCCTATAGAGATTACAGTGGGGAGGAGAGTGTTTGTTGCCTTGAGGCAAATCAGGATGGACAAATCCCCAGGGCCTGACACGGTGTTCTCCCGGATGTGCTGGGAAGCAAATGCAGGTATTTGCAGGGGCCGCAGCAGGGATAGTTAAATCATCCTTGGTGACCGGTGAGGTACTGGAGGTTTAGAGGATGGCTAATGTTATTCTGTTGTTTAAAAAAGGCTCCTAAAGATAAACTAGGAACTTGTAGGCTGGTGAGCCTGACATCAGTTTTGGGAAAGTAGTTGGAAGGTATTCTAAGGGACAGGATATATGAGTATTTGGATACACATAGACTGATTAAGGATGGTCAGCATGTCTTTGTGCTCGGTAGGCCACATCCAACCAATCTTAGAGTTTTTTGAGGAAGTTACCAGGAAAGTTGATGAAGGCAAGGCAGTGGATGTTATCTACATGCACTTTAGCAAGACATTTGAGAACGTCTGGCATGGGAAGTTGGTCAAGATGGCTCGGTTGCTTGGCATTCAAGATGAGGTAGTAAATTGGATTAGACATTGGCCTTGTGGGAGAAGCTCGTGTGGTACTAGATGGTTGCTTCTTTGACTGGAGGCCTGTGATTAGTGGTGTGTTGCAGGGATCGGTGCTGGTTCCATTGTTGTTGGCAATCTGTATCAATGACCATGGATGATATTATGGTTAACTGGATCAGTACATTAGCGGATAATACTAAGATTGAGGGTGTAGTGGACAGTGTGGGACTATCAATTCGCAGTTGGATCTGGATCAGTCAGAAAAACAGGCTGATAAATGGCAGATGGAACTTAATGCAGTCAAGTGCAGGGTTTTGCACTTTGATAGGACCAACCAGGGCAGGTCACCCAGTGAACGGTAGGGTACTGAGGAGTGTAGTAGAACAAAGGGATCTGGGAATACAGGTCCATAAGTCAGTGAAAGTGGCATCACTGGTAGAGAGGGCCGTAAAGAAAGCTTTTGGCACATTGGCCTTCATAGATCAAAGTATAGAGTACAGGAGATGGGATGTTATGTTGAAGTTGTATAAGAAAGTGAGGCCTAATTTGGAATATGTGTGCAGTTTTGGTCACCTACCTACAGGAAAGATGTAAGTAAGATTGAAAATTTACAAGGGTGTTGCCAGGACTGGAGGACCAGAGTTAAAAAGGGAAGATTGAGTAGGATAGGAAATTAGAAGATTGAGGGGTGATTTGATAGAGGAATACAAAATTGAGGCTTATAGATAGGGTAAATTCAAGCAGGCTTTTTCTACTGAGGGTGGGTATAACTGGAGGTCATTGGTAAACGGTGAAATGTTTAACGGAAACACAAGGGGAAACATCTTTCCTCAGAAACACGAGAGTGTGGAATGAGCTGGTGGTGCAAATGGTGGATGTGAGCTCAGCTTCAACTTTTAAGAGAAGTTTGTATGGGTACGTAGATGGAAGAGGTATGGAGGGGGTATGGTCTGAGTGCAGGTCAATGGGACTAGGCAGTTGAAATGGGTCTGCACAGATTAGATGGGCCAAACGCCTGTTTCTGTGCTGTTCTTTTCTATGACTATGAAAGTGGAGCTGTAGCCAATGGTTTGGAGTGGAACCTCGGAGTATGCTTAGTCTACATCTTGTAACATTCCAGTTACATAGTGTCATATCAGTGACTGAGGTTGGCCTGTTTTTTGAGGTTTGGGGTAAATGAATACTGTCTGAAAGGGAATTATTCAAATCATGCATACTATATTAGTTGGCCACAGCTAGAATTTAGGACATTTCAGAAGGGATAAGGTGGCAACTAAGGCATAAGTCTAGAGCTTTTCTCCTTGCAGCAAAGAAGGGTAGTAGGAATTTTAAAATAATGTGGACATTAAAATGAAGGGTTTAAGTTAACAGCCCAATGGCTGGTGGTTGGATAACCTGAGGGGGCGGACTTGAGGGGTTTGGGAAAGAAACACAAGTAGCATGGAGATTTTTTTTTGTAAGCTATTATAATTCAAAATGGTTTCTCTGTAATCGGTTGATTAGTCATTTTCAAACAGATAAAATTGGGAGTTATGCAAAAATGGAGAACAGTGAGGGAAAGAGGCAGATGTTTTTTGGAAAGAAATAAATTACAAGTCTTTGGACAGCTTGATCTCAAGGAGACATAAAGACCTATTTCTTATTGTAATTTACAGTTATTATTATGTATTGCAATGTACTGTTGCCAGGGCTGTGAAGTATGACTGTAGTAACATAATTGTTTATGCTGCAATGCATGACCTTTCTGTTGGGTGTAATGATGGTAATTTTTCCATGCTAGTTCTTGCAAGTGCAGACTCTTAGCAATAAATGTTGCAAGTTTCATAAATTTAATATCACAGTTAGGATTTATCCATAGGGAAAATGTAGAGATTCACACTGCATGAAATTTGTGTTGTAAATTTGTTGCATTGTTGGATAAAAGAGTTGGAAATTCAATGCACATGTGCCAGTACACAGATTCTGCAGTACGACTAACATTCCAGGCTCTTGAGTACAACCTTGTTGTGAGACATTCGATAAGTGACCCAAGCAAAAGAAATCCAAATTTAATGAGATGCTATTGAGTTACAAGCAAACACGGGCTGCAATCTTTAGTCTGAGATTTAGTAGTAGTGTGGTGAATTGCAGTAACCCTTAATGTGTCTGGTTGAGGGGGGAAAATAGTAACTCTTCATTTGTGAAAAAAATCATACAGAGAATTATGCACTTTTGTGTGTGTTATGCTATGGGGAATGCTTATGTTCTTATCGCTTTTTAAAAGTAACTACAGTACAGTGCAAAAGTCTCAGAGTGTGTGTATGTATTGTGCTCTAGGGTGCAGTACTCTATTTGTCAATGTGGAGTGGAGAGCAAGTTTGTAAATTTGATTTAGAATTTTATTTCTTACATCCATCTTACAATATGAGGGAGTAAAAATCTTTATGTTGTGTCTCTGTTGCTAAGTACAGCAATAAGGAAGGGGAATGTGGGAGGATATTGCCCAAACACAAAGATTGTATACTTATTGTTTTGTATTCCTGGTGGGAGCAAGGGACATTGGGAATGATGAGGGTGGAGCACCATGGGAAGGGTGTGGGACAGGTGGCAGAGAAGGAATGCCGGGGTGGGGGATGGCATGAGCGCAGACACACCCAGCCCTGTGACACCAGCCAGTCCTTTGATTCCAAACAATTGGTTATTGATCATTACAGATTGTGTCTCTGCTGCTTCCCACTCCCTCCGCTCCCCTCCCCTCTCCCTTCCCATTTTCCCCAACCACGATTCCCCTCTCCCTTCCCCTTTTCCCCAACCACGATTCCCCTCTCCCTTCCCCTTTCCCCCAACCACGATTCCCCTCTCCCTTCCCCTTTCCCCCAACCACGATTCCCCTCTCCCTTCCCCTTTTCCCCAACCACGATTCCCCTCTCCCTTCCCCTTTCCCCAACCACGATTCCCCTCTCCCTTCCCCTTTTCCCCAACCACGATTCCCCTCTCCCTTCCCCTTTTCCCCAACCACGATTCCCCTCTCCCTTCCCCTTTTCTCCAACCACGATTCCCCTCTCCCTTCCCCTTTTCCCCAACCACGATTCCCCTCTCCCTTCCCCTTTTCCCCCACCACGATTCCCCTCTCCCTTCCCCTTTTCCCCAACCACGATTCCCCTCTCCCTTCCCCTTTCCCCCAACCACGATTCCCCTCTCCCTTCCCCTTTCCCCAACCACGATTCCCCTCTCCCTTCCCCTTTCCCCCAACCACGATTCCCCTCTCCCTTCCCCTTTCCCCCAACCACGATTCCCCTCTCCCTTCCCCTTTCCCCCAACCACGATTCCCCTCTCCCTTCCCCTTTCCCCCAACCACCATTCCCCTCTCCCTTCCCCTTTCCCCCAACCACGATTCCCCTCTCCCTTCCCCTTTCCCCCAACCACGATTCCCCTCTCCCTTCCCCTTTTCCCCAACCACGATTCCCCTCTCCCTTCCCCTTTTCCCCAACCACGATTCCCCTCTCCCTTCCCCTTTTCTCCAACCACGATTCCCCTCTCCCTTCCCCTTTTCCCCAACCATGATTCCCCTCTCCCTGCCCCTTTTCCCCAACCATGATTCCCCCTCCCTTCCCCTTTTCCCCAACCATGATTCCCCTCTCCCTTCCCCTTTTCCCCAACCACGATTCCCCTCTCCCTTCCCCTTTCCCCCAACCACGATTCCCCTCTCCCTTCCCCTTTTCCCCAACCATGATTCCCCTCTCCCTTCCCCTTTTCCACAACCATGATTCCCCTCTCCCTGCCCCTTTTCCCCAACCATGATTCCCCTCTCCCTTCCCCTTTTCCACAACCATGATTCCCTCTCCCTTTCCCTTTTCTCCAACCATGATTCCCCTCTCCCTTCCCCTTTTCCACAAACACGATTCCCCTCTCCCTTCCCCTTTTCCCCAACCACGATTCCCCTCTCCCTTCCCCTTTCCCCCAACCACGATTCCCCTCTCCCTTCCCCTTTTCCCCAACCACGATTCCCCTCTCCCTTCCCCTTTCCCCCAACCACGATTCCCCTCTCCCTTCCCCTTTTCCCCAACCACGATTCCCCTCTCCCTTCCCCTTTTCCCCAACCACGATTCCCCTCTCCCTTCCCCTTTTCCCCAACCACGATTCCCCTCTCCCTTCCCCTTTTCCCCAACCATGATTCCCCTCTCCCTGCCCCTTTTCCCCAACCATGATTCCCCCTCCCTTCCCCTTTTCCACAACCATAATTCCCCTCTCCCTTCCCCTTTTCCACAACCATGATTCCCCCTCCCTTCCCCTTTTCCCCAACCATGATTCCCCTCTCCCTTCCCCTTTTCCCCAACCATGATTCCCCCTCCCTTCCCCTTCCCCAACCATGATTCCCCCTCCCTTCCCCTTTTCCCCAACCATGATTCCCCTCTCCCTTCCCCTTTTCCCCAACCATGATTCCCCCTCCCTTCCCCTTCCCCCAACCATGATTCCCCCTCCCTTACCCTTTTTCCCAACCATGATTCCCCTCTCCCTTCCCCTTTCCCCAACCATGATTCCCCCTCCCTTCCCCTTTCCCCCAACCACGATTCCCCCCTCCCTTCCCCTTTCCCCCAACCACGATTCCCCTCTCCCTTCCCCTTTTCCCCAACCACGATTCCCCTCTCCCTTCCCCTTTTCCCCAACCACGATTCCCCTCTCCCTGCCCCTTTTCCCCAACCATGATTCCCCCTCCCTTCCCCTTTTCCCGAACCACGATTCCCCTCTCCCTTCCCCTTTCCCCCACCACGATTCCCCTCTCCCTTCCCCTTTTCCCCAACCACGATTCCCCTCTCCCTTCCCATTTTCCCCAACCATGATTCCCCTCTCCCTGCCCCTTTTCCCCAACCATGATTCCCCCTCCCTTCCCCTTTTCTCCAACCACGATTCCCCTCTCCCTTCCCCTTTTCCCCAACCACGATTCCTCTCTCCCTTCCCCTTTCCCCAACCACGATTCCCCTCTCCCTTCCCCTTTTCCCCAACCACGATTCCCCTCTCCCTTCCCCTTTTCCCCAACCACGATTCCCCTCTCCCTTCCCCTTTTCCCCAACCACGATTCCCCTCTCCCTTCCCCTTTTCCCCAGCCACGATTCCCCTCTCCCTTCCCCTTTTCCCCAACCACGATTCCCCTCTCCCTTCCCCTTTTCTCCAACCACGATTCCCCTCTCCCTTCCCCTTTCCCCAACCATGATTCCCCTCTCCCTGCCCCTTTTCCCCAACCATGATTCCCCTCTCCCTTCCCCTTTTCCCCAACCATGATTCCCCTCTCCCTTCCCCTTTTCCACAACCATGATTCCCCTCTCCCTGCCCCTTTTCCCCAACCATGATTCCCCTCTCCCTTCCCCTTTTCCACAACCATGATTCCCTCTCCCTTTCCCTTTTCTCCAACCATGATTCCCCTCTCCCTTCACCTTTTCCACAAACACGATTCCCCTCTCCCATCCCCTTTTCCCCAACCACGATTCCCCTCTCCCTTCCCCTTTCCCCCAACCACGATTCCCCTCTCCCTTCCCCTTTTCCCCAACCACGATTCCCCTCTCCCTTCCCCTTTCCCCCAACCACGATTCCCCTCTCCCTTCCCCTTTTCCCCAACCACGATTCCCCTCTCCCTTCCCCTTTTCCCCAACCACGATTCCCCTCTCCCTTCCCCTTTTCCCCAACCACGATTCCCCTCTCCCTTCCCCTTTTCCCCAACCATGATTCCCCTCTCCCTGCCCCTTTTCCCCAACCATGATTCCCCCTCCCTTCCCCTTTTCCCCAACCACGATTCCCCTCTCCCTTCCCCTTTTCCCCAACCACGATTCCCCTCTCCCTTCCCCTTTCCCCCAACCACGATTCCCCTCTCCCTTCCCCTTTCCCCCAACCACGATTCCCCTCTCCCTTCCCCTTTTCCCCAACCACGATTCCCCTCTCCCTTCCCCTTTCCCCAACCACGATTCCCCTCTCCCTTCCCCTTTTCCCCAACCACGATTCCCCTCTCCCTTCCCCTTTTCCCCAACCACGATTCCCCTCTCCCTTCCCCTTTTCTCCAACCACGATTCCCCTCTCCCTTCCCCTTTTCCCCAACCACGATTCCCCTCTCCCTTCCCCTTTTCCCCCACCACGATTCCCCTCTCCCTTCCCCTTTTCCCCAACCACGATTCCCCTCTCCCTTCCCCTTTCCCCCAACCACGATTCCCCTCTCCCTTCCCCTTTCCCCAACCACGATTCCCCTCTCCCTTCCCCTTTCCCCCAACCACGATTCCCCTCTCCCTTCCCCTTTCCCCCAACCACGATTCCCCTCTCCCTTCCCCTTTCCCCCAACCACGATTCCCCTCTCCCTTCCCCTTTCCCCCAACCACCATTCCCCTCTCCCTTCCCCTTTCCCCCAACCACGATTCCCCTCTCCCTTCCCCTTTCCCCCAACCACGATTCCCCTCTCCCTTCCCCTTTTCCCCAACCACGATTCCCCTCTCCCTTCCCCTTTTCCCCAACCACGATTCCCCTCTCCCTTCCCCTTTTCTCCAACCACGATTCCCCTCTCCCTTCCCCTTTTCCCCAACCATGATTCCCCTCTCCCTGCCCCTTTTCCCCAACCATGATTCCCCCTCCCTTCCCCTTTTCCCCAACCATGATTCCCCTCTCCCTTCCCCTTTTCCCCAACCACGATTCCCCTCTCCCTTCCCCTTTCCCCCAACCACGATTCCCCTCTCCCTTCCCCTTTTCCCCAACCATGATTCCCCTCTCCCTTCCCCTTTTCCACAACCATGATTCCCCTCTCCCTGCCCCTTTTCCCCAACCATGATTCCCCTCTCCCTTCCCCTTTTCCACAACCATGATTCCCTCTCCCTTTCCCTTTTCTCCAACCATGATTCCCCTCTCCCTTCCCCTTTTCCACAAACACGATTCCCCTCTCCCTTCCCCTTTTCCCCAACCACGATTCCCCTCTCCCTTCCCCTTTCCCCCAACCACGATTCCCCTCTCCCTTCCCCTTTTCCCCAACCACGATTCCCCTCTCCCTTCCCCTTTCCCCCAACCACGATTCCCCTCTCCCTTCCCCTTTTCCCCAACCACGATTCCCCTCTCCCTTCCCCTTTTCCCCAACCACGATTCCCCTCTCCCTTCCCCTTTTCCCCAACCACGATTCCCCTCTCCCTTCCCCTTTTCCCCAACCATGATTCCCCTCTCCCTGCCCCTTTTCCCCAACCATGATTCCCCCTCCCTTCCCCTTTTCCACAACCATAATTCCCCTCTCCCTTCCCCTTTTCCACAACCATGATTCCCCCTCCCTTCCCCTTTTCCCCAACCATGATTCCCCTCTCCCTTCCCCTTTTCCCCAACCATGATTCCCCCTCCCTTCCCCTTCCCCAACCATGATTCCCCCTCCCTTCCCCTTTTCCCCAACCATGATTCCCCTCTCCCTTCCCCTTTTCCCCAACCATGATTCCCCCTCCCTTCCCCTTCCCCCAACCATGATTCCCCCTCCCTTACCCTTTTTCCCAACCATGATTCCCCTCTCCCTTCCCCTTTCCCCAACCATGATTCCCCCTCCCTTCCCCTTTCCCCCAACCACGATTCCCCCCTCCCTTCCCCTTTCCCCCAACCACGATTCCCCTCTCCCTTCCCCTTTTCCCCAACCACGATTCCCCTCTCCCTTCCCCTTTTCCCCAACCACGATTCCCCTCTCCCTGCCCCTTTTCCCCAACCATGATTCCCCCTCCCTTCCCCTTTTCCCGAACCACGATTCCCCTCTCCCTTCCCCTTTCCCCCACCACGATTCCCCTCTCCCTTCCCCTTTTCCCCAACCACGATTCCCCTCTCCCTTCCCATTTTCCCCAACCATGATTCCCCTCTCCCTGCCCCTTTTCCCCAACCATGATTCCCCCTCCCTTCCCCTTTTCTCCAACCACGATTCCCCTCTCCCTTCCCCTTTTCCCCAACCACGATTCCTCTCTCCCTTCCCCTTTCCCCAACCACGATTCCCCTCTCCCTTCCCCTTTTCCCCAACCACGATTCCCCTCTCCCTTCCCCTTTTCCCCAACCACGATTCCCCTCTCCCTTCCCCTTTTCCCCAACCACGATTCCCCTCTCCCTTCCCCTTTTCCCCAGCCACGATTCCCCTCTCCCTTCCCCTTTTCCCCAACCACGATTCCCCTCTCCCTTCCCCTTTTCTCCAACCACGATTCCCCTCTCCCTTCCCCTTTCCCCAACCATGATTCCCCTCTCCCTGCCCCTTTTCCCCAACCATGATTCCCCTCTCCCTTCCCCTTTTCCCCAACCATGATTCCCCTCTCCCTTCCCCTTTTCCACAACCATGATTCCCCTCTCCCTGCCCCTTTTCCCCAACCATGATTCCCCTCTCCCTTCCCCTTTTCCACAACCATGATTCCCTCTCCCTTTCCCTTTTCTCCAACCATGATTCCCCTCTCCCTTCACCTTTTCCACAAACACGATTCCCCTCTCCCATCCCCTTTTCCCCAACCACGATTCCCCTCTCCCTTCCCCTTTCCCCCAACCACGATTCCCCTCTCCCTTCCCCTTTTCCCCAACCACGATTCCCCTCTCCCTTCCCCTTTCCCCCAACCACGATTCCCCTCTCCCTTCCCCTTTTCCCCAACCACGATTCCCCTCTCCCTTCCCCTTTTCCCCAACCACGATTCCCCTCTCCCTTCCCCTTTTCCCCAACCACGATTCCCCTCTCCCTTCCCCTTTTCCCCAACCATGATTCCCCTCTCCCTGCCCCTTTTCCCCAACCATGATTCCCCCTCCCTTCCCCTTTTCCCCAACCATGATTCCCCTCTCCCTTCCCCTTTTCCACAACCATGATTCCCCCTCCCTTCCCCTTTTCCCCAACCATGATTCCCCTCTCCCTTCCCCTTTTCCCCAACCATGATTCCCCCTCCCTTCCCCTTCCCCAACCACGATTCCCCTCTCCCTTCCCCTTTTCCCGAACCACGATTCCCCTCTCCCTTCCCCTTTCCCCCACCACGATTCCCCTCTCCCTTCCCCTTTTCCCCAACCACGATTCCCCTCTCCCTTCCCATTTTCCCCAACCATGATTCCCCTCTCCCTGCCCCTTTTCCCCAACCATGATTCCCCCTCCCTTCCCCTTTTCTCCAACCACGATTCCCCTCTCCCTTCCCCTTTTCCCCAACCACGATTCCTCTCTCCCTTCCCCTTTCCCCCAACCACGATTCCCCTCTCCCTTCCCCTTTTCCCCAACCACGATTCCCCTCTCCCTTCCCCTTTTCCCCAACCACGATTCCCCTCTCCCTTCCCCTTTTCCCCAACCACGATTCCCCTCTCCCTTCCCCTTTTCCCCAACCACGATTCCCCTCTCCCTTCCCCTTTTCCCCAACCACGATTCCCCTCTCCCTTCCCCTTTTCTCCAACCACGATTCCCCTCTCCCTTCCCCTTTCCCCAACCATGATTCCCCTCTCCCTGCCCCTTTTCCCCAACCATGATTCCCCCTCCCTTCCCCTTTTCCCCAACCATGATTCCCCTCTCCCTTCCCCTTTTCCACAACCATGATTCCCCTCTCCCTGCCCCTTTTCCCCAACCATGATTCCCCTCTCCCTTCCCCTTTTCCACAACCATGATTCCCTCTCCCTTCCCCTTTTCCCCAACCACGATTCCCCTCTCCCTTCCCCTTTCCCCCAACCACGATTCCCCTCTCCCTTCCCCTTTTCCCCAACCACGATTCCCCTCTCCCTTCCCCTTTTCCCCAACCACGATTCCCCTCTCCCTTCCCCTTTCCCCAACCACGATTCCCCTCTCCCTTCCCCTTTTCCCCAACCACGATTCCCCTCTCCCTGCCCCTTTTCCCCAACCATGATTCCCCCTCCCTTCCCCTTTTCCCCAACCATGATTCCCCTCTCCCTTCCCCTTTTCCACAACCATGATTCCGCCTCCCTTCCCCTTTTCCCCAACCATGATTCCCCTCTCCCTTCCCCTTTTCCCCAACCATGATTCCCCCTCCCTTCCCCTTTCCCCAACCACGATTCCCCCCTCCCTTCCCCTTTCCCCCAACCACGATTCCCCTCTCCCTTCCCCTTTTCCCCAACCACGATTCCCCTCTCCCTTCCCCTTTTCCCCAACCACGATTCCCCTCTCCCTGCCCCTTTTCCCCAACCATGATTCCCCCTCCCTTCCCCTTTTCCCCAACCACGATTCCCCTCTCCCTTCCCATTTTCCCCAACCATGATTCCCCTCTCCCTTCCCCTTTTCCCCAACCACGATTCCCCCTCCCTTCCCCTTTTCTCCAACCACGATTCCCCTCTCCCTTCCCCTTTTCCCCAACCACGATTCCTCTCTCCCTTCTCCTTTCCCCCAACCACGATTCCCCTCTCCCTTCCCCTTTTCCCCAACCACGATTCCCCTCTCCCTTCCCCTTTTCCCCAACCACGATTCCCCTCTCCCTTCCCATTTTCCCCAACCATGATTCCCCTCTCCCTGCCCCTTTTCCCCAACCATGATTCCCCCTCCCTTCCCCTTTTCTCCAACCACGATTCCCCTCTCCCTTCCCCTTTTCCCCAACCACGATTCCTCTCTCCCTTCCCCTTTCCCCCAACCACGATTCCCCTCTCCCTTCCCCTTTTCCCCAACCACGATTCCCCTCTCCCTTCCCCTTTTCCCCAACCACGATTCCCCTCTCCCTTCCCCTTTTCCCCAACCACGATTCCCCTCTTCCTTCCCCTTTTCCCCAACCACGATTCCCCTCTCCCTTCCCCTTTTCCCCAACCACGATTCCCCTCTCCCTTCCCCTTTTCCCCAACCACGATTCCCCTCTCCCTTCCCCTTTTCCCCAACCACGATTCCCCTCTCCCTTCCCCTTTTCCCCAACCACGATTCCCCTCTCCCTGCCCCTTTTCCCCAACCACGATTCCCCTCTCCCTGCCCCTTTTCCCCAACCATGATTCCCCTCTCCCTGCCCCTTTTCCACAACCATGATTCCCCTCTCCCTTCCCCTTTTCCCCAACCATGATTCCCCTCTCCCTTCCCCTTTTCCACAAGCACGATTCCCCTCTCCCTTCCCCTTTTCCACTCGGTCCACAGTAGAGACCCATATCAGAATCAGGTTCATCATCGCTCACCTGTAATGAATATATATATGTAACTTTCTTTTAGAGATCAGGATATAATTTTAAAAAGTTGGTTACTTAAACTCTTCCTTGAGCATTAAAGTACCTTACTTTTTGGATAGCACTATACTGTATCCATTGATGGCTTGTACTGTAATCTCATGGTACAGTTTAGAAACTATCCAAGATCTACTAGTGTAATAGGGAATGGTCTTCCCTCCTTTTGCACATGATTCTGTAGACTTCTTGAATGCATCTGGTAAGATGAGGTTAAGCATGAATTGTCAGCTGCAATACTAGATAAGAATGAACATATAGAGAAACTTTAATATTCAGTTTGGTGAATAAAATTTGTCTTTGCATCACAATACAATAACGATTCATGAAATTGCTTGCAACTCCATCCTAACACTCATTTAAACTGTGCACAACATTCTACTGTTTGTGGGAGGTTCGTTGGAGCCCTGATGCTTAAAGGTTCACTTAATGTTGGAAAATGTTTACCGAGGGTGCACGTCTCCCAGACTGTTCCGGGAGACAGCGAAGCATGAGGCTACATAGTTGGTCCAAAAACCTACTGCTTGCATTGAACTGTAGATCAGACTCTAACAGAACCACAATCACTTGTAGAGAAAAGAAAGACATTAGAAAAACAAGTGAGCTGCTTTGTGGATGAACTGGAAGAAGTCGCCTAGGTCTGCAGAACTTGCTGGCATCACCTTTCCTCAATCTGCCCCACAGTAGATCGTCACCAAGGTGAAGTCTGTTTCAGTGTTAATTAAAAGACCCAACAATGCCTTGTGTCCAATGTGTCTCTCTTCTTCCAGAGAAAATATTCATCTTCTTTTAATTCTTCATTATTTACTATCCATCCAGGTCCCTGCCCCCCCCCCTTTGTCATTAGTCCATTGAAACAGTTCTTCTTCCACCCACCCACCCCCCTCCAACCCTCACTCCAATCTACTGAATTGAAATCCGGAATTATTTCTAAAATCTGCCTAATCATTGTACTTTCCAGCTGAACTCAACAACCGACCCCGTTTTGTGAGCACATGACCCTCTTTCTGACTCGCTTCCTTTGCAACCTCCGAAGAGGCATCGAACCATGGCAGAGGGCCTTTCCTATCGGACCTTCACCTGTGGGTCTTGAGTGTGGTAGAACATCAGGTGCTCTTCAATGAGCCTATTTAGGAGTCAAAATGAAATAATTATGAACATTCTGTTCACTTTTCCCTTCATTGTCTGTGCACAAACTTTCTTTTAATCATACAGTCATTGCGCATAATTATTTCCCAACCATTTTAATGGGAAAATTGACCTAAAAACACCCCGTGTTACATGAGCATTCAGCTGACAGAAAGTAGATGCTGAGGTCATCCACAGCAAGAATAAACTAAACACATGTCACAAATAAAACGTGATATACCCGACCTCACTGCTCTTTTTGTACGATTGGTTTCCATAGACCGCTTTGTTAATTTGAGTAACAGGACTTTGGGTAATGTGTAGCAAGAGGAGAAAATGCTGGATATTCTCAGCCAGTCTGGCATCCACATTGCCGATTGAAGACCTGTTGTTCACACACAGATACTGCCTGACCTGCTGAGTGCTTCTGGATTTTATTCTGGGTTCAGATTCGCATCATTCGCAGTTCTATGATTTTCATCGCTAGGGAAATGTGCAATGGCAGAAAGCTCTCTTTCTGTTTATAGCATTTGGTGACAGAGAGTTTATTGATCTGATCAAACAAGCAGGCCTGTAATACCAGAAAGTTGTCATCTGATTGCCTGCAGCAGATTTGGTGGGTCAGGATCTGGAGAAATTGCATGAATGACTATTTGTAATACCTCCCAAGATTTGCATCAAACTTGTGCCAAGGATACATTGAGAAAGAGGAGAGGGCGTCCCTGCAAACTTCTAGCCCACGGTTTCTCTGATGAGAAATTGCTAAAACTGTTCAGCATTTTGGAGCAAAGAACAGTTAACATTTCAGATTGTTTACTTTTCATTATTGGTTCAATTTTGTGCTAAGTATGTTGTTTTAAAAAAATCTTGGATCTGAAATACTGCAGAGATTTATCATGAGACAGTTGAAATGTCCACAGCTTCTGACATAGTTAAACATTACAAGCAGCAATGCTGTTTCTGATTTTCCTAATTACTTTTAGTCAATTTAAAATTGGTGTGTGTGTGTGTGTGTGTCGCTCTCTCTCTATCAACTTAAGTTTGAGCAGAAAGCAAGACTGAAAATCCCAGGTGTGACACAATAGTTTCCTCTTTTGTGCTTCCATTGGTGCTTTGCTCCTGTCGCATCAAACTCCTTAAGTTGTTTATTCTCCAGCTGATCCAATGCTATCCTGTGTCAGTGTTTTGTTATCTCCCATTCTAATGAGAATTTAGGTGTTACCTGCAACTTGACTACAGAGATGGCAATCTTAGCTGAGTCTTTGCTCAACAAGGAGATCAAAGTTAAAGTAAATATTATTATCAAGGTACACATACGTCACTACATACAACCCTGAGATTCATTTTCCTGTGGGCATACTCAGCAAATCTATAGAATAATGAAAGATCAACCAGAGTGCAGAAGACGACAAACTGTGCAAATGCAAATATAAATAAATAGCAATAAATAACTGGAACATGAGACAATGAGGTAAAGAGGCCTTAAAGTGAGAGCATTGGTTGTGGGAACATTTCAATGTATGGACAAGTGAGTGTAGTTATCCCCTTTTGTTCAAGAGCCTGATGGTTAAAGGGTAGTAACTGTTCTTGAACCTGGTGGTACGAGTCCTGAGGCTCCTGTACCTTCTACCTTCTACCTGATGGCAGCAGCAAGAAGAGAGCACGGCCTGGGTGGTGAGGATCTCTGATGGATGTTGCTTTTCCACAACAGCATTTGATGTAGATGTGTCCAATGGTTGGGAGAGCTTTACCTCTGATGGACTGGGCTGAATCCACTATTTTTGTAGGATTTTCTGCTCAAAGGCTTTGGTGTTCCCATACTAGGCCATGATGCAGCCAGTCAGCTCACTTGTCACTACACATCTACAAAAGTTTGTCAGTCTTTGATGTCATGCCAGATCTCCACAGACTCCTAAGGTAGTATTGAATTGAATTGAATTTATTACTTACATCCTTCACATACATGAGGAGTAAAAATCTGTACGTTACGTCTCCATCTAAATGTGCAATATGCAATCATAGTAATTTATAATAAATAGAACAGTCAATGTAACATAGAATACACTCAAGTCAGCGTGAGTTCATCAATCTAATAGCTTGGTGGAAGAAGCTATCCCGGAGCCTGTTGGTCCTGGCTTTTATGCTGCGGTACCGTTTCCCGGATGGTAGCAGCTGGAATAGTAGAGGCGCTGTTGTGCTTTCTTCACAATTGCACTTACATGCTGGCTGCAGGGCAGTCCTCTTGGGCATCAGTGTAATTGAAGCCTGCTTGAAGCAAGAATTGAGGAATAATTGGAAATTGTAGGAGAACAAGAATCCTGGCGGCATTAATTCTTGTAAGTGCACAAGGACTAATCATTGCTTCTTAAACCCTGAATAGTTTGTTAACAGGTAACTCAGCAAATCTGAGAGCTAAATCTGTAGCTCTTCAGTTTATATAGACTAGGTGCCCCCAACCTTGGGTCCATGGACCCCTTGCTTAATGGTATTGATCCATGGTATAGAAAAGGTTGGGAACCCCTGCTATATTGTACTATACCGATAACCACTGCATCAGCAGTAGATCTGACTTTTTAAATTGATATTGGTTACTTAGCAAAAAAAATTCAAGTATATTATATTTAGCATAATTTTGAGCTGCATTCACTAAAGTTATGTACTGTGTTTACAAATGATGTTGACTTCTATTACATACCATTAATGGCAACAAATCAGAATGAGGGATTTAGATACAGAATGGTTATCAGAATATTTCGAGAATTCTGAAAATGTAACTCTTATGGTTGGCTCAGGTTTCAGTGAGTAAATAACTTAATTTTCATTACAAGCATTAAGCTGTCAAATGTCATTTTATGGATTTCCAATTCTAGGCACTAGATTAATGAGACCCATTCACAACTCTGTAAAAGCATTTGTTTATCAGAATGGGTCAGTGTTCTCATTTTTCATCAATAACTAGAGCCCAGCAAGAGGAGAAGTTGTGAAGACCATAAGACATAGGAGCAGAATTAGGCCATTCAGCCCATCAAGTCTGCTCCGCCAGTCCATCATGGCTAATCACAGATCCCACTCAACCCCATATACCTGCCTTCTCGCCATAACCTTTGCTCTAAAAAATCAGGAAACGATCAACTTTAGCTTTAAGTATACCCATGGTCTTGGCCTCCAGAGCTGTCTGTGGCAGAGTGATCCACAGATTCACTACTCTCTGGCTAAAAAAATCCCTCCTTACCTCTGTTCGAAAGAGTCACCTCTCAATTTTGAGGCTGTGCCCTCTAGTTCTGGACACTCCCACTCCCGTCTTCTCCACAACCACCCTATTTAGTTCTTTCAACGTTTGGTAGGTTTCGATGAGATCCCCCGCCCCCCCCCCCGCATTCTTCTAAATTCCAGTGAGTACAGGCTCAAAGCTGCCAGACGCTCCTTATATGTTAACTCCTTCATTCCTGGAATCATCATGAACCTCCTCTGGACTTTCTCCAATGACAACATAATCTTTCTGAGATTTGGGGCCCAAAGTATTGTTGACGATACTCCAGGTGTGGCCTGACTAGTATCTTATAAAGCCTCAGCATTATCTCCTTGCTTTTATATTCTACTCCCCTTGAAATAAATGCCAACGATGTATTTACCTTCTTTACCACAGACTCAACTTGTGAATTAATCTTCTGGGAGTCTTGCATGAGGATTGCTAAGTCCCTCTGCACCTCTGATGTTTGAATTTTCTCCCCATTTAGATAATAGTCTGCACTATTGTTCCTTTTACCAAAATGCATTATCATACGTTCCCAAAACAGTATTCCATCTGCTACTTATTTGCCCTTTCTTCCAATTTGTCCAAGTCTTACTGCAATCACGTTGCTTCCTCAGCACTACCTATACCCCTCCGCCTATGTTCATATCATCTGCAAACTTTGCCACAAAGCCATCAATTCTGTAATGAAGTTGCTCAGTTATTGTCAATAATTGTCCTGTATGTTGCGTGTTTTCCACTTAAGTCTATCCTAATGGCTCTGCAGGGTCTACAGTCAAATTGTAGGGGTTCAATTAGAGGACGTAATTACATAGAAATATACATGGCATAATATCTGAGAAACTTTATTCAGCAGACATAGTTCGTTGCCAGAGTATTTAATCATTATATTAGATTTTTTTTCCTGAATGAAGAAAAAATCATTAAACTACTAGGAGAGTAATATTTGCTCCTTCCTTTTATAAAACATTTGTTAGATCATTAATTTTGCCATTGGAATATGCATTGTTTGATATCTGAAATGTCTAATAGCAATTCCTCATTGACATCAATGCTCTTAAAATTATTGTGCAGTTTTGAAATTTCCAAGTTTACCTAATTTCCAGGTTAAGTGTCTTAAATGTGCTTTCCTGAGATAATTTGTAAACAAAGATCTGAATCTACAATAGGTTGCGTGTAATAACGAGCTGAAATGTTAGGTCACATTTCTGGAGAGGGTACACAGGCCAATCGTTTGGGTCTCTTTAACTATTAAACTAAATAGTTCAATTAAATTTATTAATTTAGTAATCTCATTAAAAGTTCTGACAGTGTATTGGCTGTTGAGATAATATTTAGCTGAAGTTAGGCAGGCTTGGCATGACATCAAGTAGTGAATATTTTAACACTGGGGCTTATAATCTTTCTCTCTTGTAGTGGTTCTCAACATTTTTCTGCTCAACATCCACCTGTCACCTTCATTTGGTCAACTGTACTAATTATTCCAATATACAGTCAATATTTGTGTTTTAATTGAATTGACTTTATTACTTGCATCCTTCATATACATGAGTAAAAATCTTTATATCACGTCTCCATCTAAATGTGTAATGTGCAATTTATAATAAATAGCACGTGCAACAGGATAGTCAATATAACAGAAATACAGTTGTGACAGCATGAGTTAATCAGTCTGATGGCCTGGTGGAAGACGCTGTCCCAGAGCCTGTTGGTCCTGGCTGTTATGCTGCGGTACCGTTTCCTGGATGGTAGCAGCTGGAACAGCTTGTGGTTGGGGTGACTCGGGTCTCCAATGATCCTTCAGGCCCTTTTTACACTTCTGGTTTTGTAAATGTCCTGAATAGTGGGAAGTTCACATCTACAGATGCGCTGGGCTATCAGTACCACTCTCACAGAGTCCTACGATTGAGGGAAGTACGGTTCCCATACCAAGAAGTGATGCAGCCAGTCAGGATGCTCTCAATCATGCCCCTATAAAAAGGGTTGTGGGTATTACATGTTTAAATATAATATTACAGGTGTCTATGAAAATAAAACTACTTCAAATCTCTGAGTAGGATACTTTATTTATAATATATTTAATAGTCTTCAAACAAGTAACAAAAAAGCACTTAATATTGTTACCTTTGTAGTCAGTTGCATCTTTGCAGTTTTTGAATATCTGGTTGCAACTTGGTTAAAGATGATCAAAGGTCACCTCTTTTTACAAAATCAGGATAGTTACGAGCTTTTGAGGCAGGTGAGGAGCTTGACTAAAACCACACTCCTCTAGATAAGAGGTGGGAGATCCAATTTAAAACACCTATGCTTTCTCCCAGAGCTGTGGAAACTTATTTTGAATATCACCAGAGATTTAGCTCGAGCTATTATTTATTTATTTATTGAGCTGCAGCGTAGAATTGGCCCTTCTGGCCCTTGGAGCCACACCACCAAGCAATCCCCTATTTGATCTGAGCCTAATCACGGGACAATATACAATGACTGATTAACCTGTTAACCGGTACATCTTTGGAATTGGGAGGAAACTCCATATCAGTGTGCAGTTGGATCAAGATATACAATCCGATCATCATCTTGCAAATCTATTTTAAGAGTGGTCAGTGAAGGAAAGTGCATAAATTCGTGAAGTCTAATATTGCTGCTGAAAAGTTTGAGTTTTCCCAAAAACAGTAGCCTCTTTGCATGTTATGAGATTGAAGATTTTCCCTTGTAACTGTTTGTTTCATAACTTCAGTGTTTCAAATATATCCGATAGGTAAAATATGTCCGACTTAGCACTGACAATTTTTTTTCTCCAAACTGCTTATCGCCTAGAAATGCTTCAAGACTACACTAAGTTGCAACAAGGCAAAGAAGAAAACAAAGTGCAGTTGATTTGATGAAGTTGACGGTCATTATTACAGCAGCAGGGGTGTCGTGCAAATATCCTCCCAATGTTTTTCGAAGATTTAAGATCTGACCAAATGCTGACGGTGTATGCAAAAAATGTCAGGCACAGCATTTTTTTTAAATGAGCAATGAATCCTCTGTGTC
This sequence comes from Mobula birostris, assembly GCF_030028105.1. Taxonomy (NCBI): domain Eukaryota; kingdom Metazoa; phylum Chordata; class Chondrichthyes; order Myliobatiformes; family Myliobatidae; genus Mobula; species Mobula birostris. Next base: position 109,639,783 of record NC_092373.1, on the reverse strand, counting down.
TTCCTATCAGTGCCATCAGTTGCACAAACCATTATAGAAAATTAGTAAATGTCAAAGAATTATTTAGTTGTATAATTTCAAATGGAAAAGTATCAGTATTGAATATACACATTTTTTTTTACATCGCCTGAAAACTGCACAGCACTGTAAATGTTTTTTTTGTAATGTGTATATTTTGGTGTTGGTGTTCAGCAGGCTGGCAGTTTAATAACAATGGACTACAGACTTCCATTCTGTGTTTATTGTTACAATTTGTAACAGTGTTATAACTTGAAACACTGACATTGTAAATACATTGAAACTAAAATGTTTCAAAGGGGAGGTTGTGATACGTTTACTATTTAGAAAATTTATGGATTATATTCATTAACACATTACAGGATATTTCACAATTATATTAACATTGATTTCAAAAATTATATTAATGTTATATAAAAGAAAATTCTAGCTGCGTGGCAATAAAGGAAATGTGTGCGAAAGCATTTCAATTACTGCGCGGCCGCACAGCTGCACAGCTTAGAGGGAATCATGAAATCATGCTTGAAGAGTATTATACTATGCATGGGTCAGTGAAAGGCAAAGATAACTAGCCTCCCGCGGTGTACTTGCTGATTGCCCTTGCTGCAGACAGCCTCACCCAATTTGCAGTTTGTGATTTTGGGGTGGATGAGGAGTAGTGCAAACTAGGCACAAACAGGCAAAGTTGTTTTGCTGCCTCATTTGCGTTGCCTAACATTCATTTCATTCAGGGTTCCAATTAAATAATATGTTAATTTCTTTTTTATTTATATATTTTAAATATTTCATTAAAACAGTGAACTGATCATGGCCCATTCAGAAACTGCTATGGCCTCCATTTTTTTGTTTTTGATTTGTGGCCACTATGAAATCCGGTATAACCCCTTGGGGGGGCCAAGTTGCCCATGTTGAGAACCACTGCTCTATTGAATCAATGACGCATCAGTGCTGAGAAACTTGTTCAAGTCTGGGCTCTTGGGTCTCAAATTCAGACATCTTGGTCATCAACTTAATGCAGACTGAGGTGATATTTTTACGGAGTTATTACACAAGGCCTCATTGCACCAGTTAAATGTAACACATCCCTTGTAGTATGTTGAATTATGACAATTTTTATCTTCACTCAGCATTACTCTCACCTGGTCACTGTTCTAGTGTCTATAGGCTCTAGTTCAAAATCAGTAAAGGTAAGCTCCAGTTCGAATATCCATTGCTGTTAGTGGATGGCTCTTGCCTTCAGTAATGTTTGATACAACCTTCTATCAAATGTCAAATCCTAAGATGTGCGCGATTTTTAAGGTTCATTTACAGTTAGTACGGCAATAAAAACAATGCCATGCAAATCAACAGTTTTATCTATAAACACAAGAGATTTTGCAGGTGCTGCAAATCTAGTGCAACACAGTTAATATGCTGAAGGAAATCAGCAGGTCAGGTGCATCTACAGAGAGGAATACGCAGTCAATGTTTTGGCTGATATTTTCGGTTCATGGGATTTTTACAACAAAACTGTACAACTCGGGTGAAGGATGTTAGTTAGACAAGACAACAAGTACTGCGGAATCAGGAGAGGTTTATGAATCCAAGATATGGATCATCCATAAGATATCGGAGCAGAATTAGGCCACTTGGTCCATCGAGTCTGTTCTACCATGGCCCCAGTCTCCTGCCTTCTCACCATATCCCTTCATGGCTTGACCAATCAAGAATCTATCAACCTCTGCCTAAATGTACAGAAAGACTTGGCGTCCACAGCTGCCTGTGGCAAATAATAGCACAGATTCACTACTCTCTGGCTCAAGAAATTCCTCCTCCTCTCCATTCTAAAAGGATGCCCCTCTATTCTGAGGCTGTGTCCTCTGGTCTTAGATTCTCCCACCTTGGGAAACATCCTCTCCACATCCTTTCGCCATTTAATAGGTTTCAATGAGGTTGCCCCCACCCCTTTCTTTTGATTCCAGTGAATACAGGCCCAGAGCTATCAAACACGCTTCGTATGACAAGCCATTCAATCCTGGAATCATATTTGTGAACTTCCTTTGAACCCTGTCCAGTTTCAGCACATCCTTTCTAAGATAAGGGGCCCAAACCTGCTCACAATACTGCAGCTGAGGCCTCACCAGTGCTTTATAAAGTTTCAACATTACATCCTTGCCTTTATGTTCTAGTCCTCTTGAAATGAATGCTAACATTGCATTTGCCTTCCTCACCACCAACTCAACCTGCAAATTAACCTTTAGGGAATTCTGCACAAGGACTTCAAATCCCTTTGCACCTCAGTTTTTTGTATATTGTAGTCTGTTTAGAAAATAGTCAACCCTTTCATTTCTTCTACCAAAGTGCATGACCATACAGTTTCTGACACTGTATTCCATCTTCCATTTGTTTGCCCGTTCTCCTAATCTGTCTAAGTCCTTCTGTAGCCTTTCTAAACTTCCTTAAAACTACCTGCCTCTCCACTTATCTTGATATCGTCTGCAAACTTTGCAACAAAGCAATCAATTCCATTATCCAAATTATTGACATAAGACATAAAAAGAATTGGTCTGAATATAGACCTTTGTGGAACACCATTAGTCACTGTCAGCCAACCAGTAAAGGTTCCTTTCGTTCCCACTCTCTGCCTCCTGCCAGTCAACCATTGCTTTATCCATGTGAGAATCTCTTTCCTGTAATATCATGGGCTTGTAGCTTATTAAGTAGCCTCATGTGTGGCAGCTTGTCAAAGGCCTTCTGAAAATCCAAGTGAACAACATCAACCAATTCTCCTTTGTCTATCCTGCTTGTTATTTCTTCAAAGAATTCCAACAGATTTGCCAGGCAAGATTTTCCCTTGAGGAAACCTGCTGACTACAGCCTATTTTATGATGTGCTTCCAAGTACTCTGAGACCTCATCCTTAAGAATCGACTCCAACATCTTCCCATCCACTGAGGTCAGATTAACTGGCCTATAGTTTCCTTTCTTCTGCTTCTCTCCCTTCTTGAAGAATGGAGTGACACTTGCAATTTTCCAGTCTTCTGGAACCATTCCAGAATCTAGTGATTCTTGAAAGGTCATTACTAATGCCTCCACGATCTCTCACCCACCACTTTCAGAGCTCTGGGATGTTGTCCATCTGATCCAGGTGACTTAACTATGTCAGTTTCCCAAGAACCTTCTCTCTAGTTATGGTAACTTCACACACTTCATGCTCCCTGACACCTGGAACTTTCACCAGTCTGCTATTTTGTTGTCCCCGTTACTACCTCTCAGTCATCATTTTCCATCATCATTTTCCAGGGGTCTGTTATCCACTCTCACCTCTCTTTTACACTTTGTGTCTGAAGAAACTTTTGGCATTGGTGATCTATTTAATTGCTGTACGAGCTTGAAGGTCTGATCGGGGGAAGGAGCCAGATTAAGAAGGTGGAGGGAGGGGAAGGTGTACAAGCTGGCAGGTGGTAGGTGAAACCAATTGAGGGAGAAGGTGGGTGGGTCGGGGAAGGGAGATGAAGTAAAATAGGTGCAAGAGAAGGATCCTAATAAGAGAGGAGATTGCACCATGGAAGAAAGGGAAAGAAGAAGGGAGGTGATTTCATATATTGCATTTATATACAGTTTGTATCAGTATATGTTATACTGTAAATCAACCAGTTCAATATTCTCTTTTTTATTTATTGTTCGCTGACCTCTTCAGTGCAAATTGCACTTGGCATCTTTGAAATAGCTACTCTAAGCAGTAATAATTTCCATATGTTGCTTCTTCAGACAGGCTTGACTTACATCTGGGCTCGTATCATGCTCTGAAATTATTGCCTCAATATAACTGTAAATGCATTATATTAAATATTCTTCAACATCACAGAAAGCATAACACAAAAGCTAATTATTCTTAAGTACAAGTATAATTAGCTTGTGTTAAGTATAAGAATAATTATATAAACATTTAAAATTATGTATTGTATTTGATACATTATTAGATGACTTACTCAGAAACAACTTGCTTTGATTGCTTCATAAGTTATTCCATCTTTGAGCCTCTGCTTTCACGTAGCCAAAGATATCGACTCTTATTCTGGTCCACTGTACCTTTCCTTTTCCGTGGTGTCACTTTCTGAAGTCATAAAGCTATCTTCCTTCCTATATCATCCCCAAAATCCTTCATCTTGGCAAGAACATCAGAAACTTCAGGGACTAGTGGATTCTGTCCAATACATTATGGGTAAATTCCTTGCCAACATTGCTCTGGTGGTTGCTGCCTTATGAAGACAATTTCCATTATCAAATATCCCCACCATCTGGGGATCTTTATTTGTATCTAGATAAAGTAATATATCCATATCTAAATATTCTTGATTTGAAGGAATTACTTTTGTTGGAGAAAATGCGTTGTGTTGTACTCAATGCCTTCATTTCTCCTTCCTTCCCTTCTCTTGTGTCAGATGAAGAGTCGATTTTTCATGACGTCATTTTCCATTCACTGACAGATTGGCTTTCATGTCACCAGGATCAATGGGGAATCCGGTGGCAGATCCAAGTGATACTTAAAACTTGTTCAGGTTCCCTGAAGGTAAAACACCAGCATTGATTGCACCTTCTCAACCAAAGTTCAATGGTCGACAGCCTAGAAATTCAAGTTTAAGTTCAAGATTAATTGTCCTTCAACCTTACATGAATATAGCCAAACAAAACAATGTTCCTCTGGGCCAAGGTGCAAAACACATTACCAAAAGCACATAGCACATATGGTTGTGATTTCAGAAAAACATACAGTCACAGTGGAAAAAATAATATATAGTCCAAGTCCCTGACTGAGTAGCATGACTCTAGTCCTGGTACAGCTTGTTCTTCCACTGAATGACACTGGAGGGCAGCACCAATGGAAGGGGCCAGCCCCCAACGCAATATCAATTCCAGTGCACCCTACAGACGGCCTCCCACCCCGACTCAGTGTTTCTTCTCTTGGACAGCTGGATCAGGCGAGCCCGCGGCTTGGGTCTTGTCCTCACCACAACTGAGGCAACACAGTTCCCCCTGCTGGCAGTCTCACCAACAAACCAGTAAACTGGACTTGCAGTATTCTACATTACCAATGGCCAACAGGGTCTTGTGATCCCAGTAAAAACGTTGAGGACAGTTGGGCAGAGTGTTGTGACACTGAACCTTTCCAGGTGAGAACAGGGCACCGGTATGCAGTAATTCCAGCTCCACCTCTATCGAGCAACTCGCTGATGGGATAGTCCTGATGTTTTTAGTATCCAGCAATGATGTGCGATCGTAAAAAAAAAAAAGAGATGTACAGGATGATCAAAAACACCTTTGATTGGACCCAGAGTCACCGCTGTGTCCGAGTGCACCACCACCTTAACATTGCCACCAGTGAGGTGAGAACAAAATATCTGGCAAAACCTCATTGTCAATGAAAGCAGCAGCATTTTAATCAAGTATCTGAAGCAGCTGGAAGCAGAATTGTGATTGTTCCTTTATTTATTGTTCCATATGAATTTCATTTAATAAGATGTTTTGAACCAGCAGTAGTTGGGCTGAATTGTTTCTGCTTTAAGCTGCTTAGAGCACTCAATTTAGAAGGAGATATTATTAGTAATTCATGAACTCGGTCTTGTGACCATTAAAGCTGAAGTCGTGTGTGGTTAGACATTCTCGATGTGACATTTCTCTTCCATGGGAGAGAAAAGCAGCTGTCACAACAACTTCATCGCTGTTGGGAATTGACAATTTTTGCCTGAGATTTAGTAGAACATGGTGTTAGGATTTTATAGGCTTTTTCACAAGTGAATTAATTTATTAAGAATGGACTCAGTGAGGAAATTCTGCTGGTTATTGTGCTATTTGAATCTTGTTTTACCCTGTATGTGATCGTTATTACTTCTAAGATTTACTGATAACTTGGCAACCAGTGGGGTTCTCAGAGCAGGTGACAAATTCATAGACATTTGTAGAGAATACAAGTGACTGTTGTGCTGTGGGGGTGGGGTAGGGCTTATATTCCTAGAAAATGTCCCTATTGCAATTTTCTGTAATGCAAATTCATGTTATCTGCTGCAGTGCCAAGAAATGTTTGTTTATATATATTTTTACCATAGAACTCTGAAAAAGGGAATTTTCATTTCTATCTCAGAATTTTTTTGATAGTGATTTACGAATTCTGTTGGGACGAATGTCCACATTCAAGCAACATTATTGCGGGCAAGAGGGAGTGGGGGTGGTTGTGGTTCATCTGTAAATGATAATGAAGTGATACAAATCTTATCAACCTTGAGCCACAATTATTTCAATTATATCTATTTTTCTCTGTGTTGTTCTTGGAGAAGTGTCGTACATTTTCTTTGTAAATAGAATTCCTCCCAATGCCTGCATACTTGTGAAAACATGTACTTTGCATAACTTGTGTTTTGATAGTGATTAATAGTCTGACTGACAGATTTAGGCTAGGTCAGCTGACCTGCATATTGCAGGTGGAATCACATTTGTCCCTTCTAATATGTACAATAAAATTCAATACAACTTTAATCATAGGTACTGACTTTGAGATATCTAAAGCGTTTTATTGTTAAACTGCATTTAAGTATAATTTTAAATAATTTTGATCAACTAAACAGGATCCCTTGCTATTGTCTCCGATTCCTCAAAGCCTCTCATTTTATTGTTTTGTACTGTTCCTTCTCAATTTAATTTTATCCTATCTGACATTCACAAACACGAACCTGAAATTAAAATGTCTGCAAGGAATCAGAATGAAATAAAATAATGTTTCTTTCATTGAAGTGGAGACAACTGTATTGAATTCTCCAAGTTCCTGCAGAGCCCCAGTCAGTTTAACAGCTCGTATTTATGGATAGGTATAAACAGCTCATTCATCCTGATGAAGGATCTCAGCCTGAAATCTTGACAGTTTATTCCCATCCATTGATGCTGCCTGACCTGCTGAGCTCCTCCAGCACATCGTGTGAATTTCTCTAGATTCCAGGCATCTGCGGTACCTCTGTGTCTGAAGATTAAGAGCCATTATTTCGAAGTACAGTACGGTCACGGTGCCTCTTGGCCCAAAGGGCTCGCATGCCCAATGACACCCATGTGCCCAATGAACCGACTAACCTGTACGTCTTTAGAACGTGGGAGGAAATGGGAGCACCTCAGAGGAAACCCAGGAGAATATACAATTTCCTTACTGACAATAGCAGGAAGTGTTAATGTGCTACATACAAGAGGAAGATTTGAACGTGATTGTTGGCCAACTCTAAATCAATCATTTTGCTTCACCACTCACAGTATTCATTTTCAAGTTAAAATTGTAGCAGGAAGTATTAGAGATTTTTTCTAGAAAGAAGAGCTGGCAATAGGCATTATCCATGGAAAGGCCCTCAACCTGTGTAAATGGATATTATGGTAGATAGTATGCAGCAGTGAGTGGATTAACCTGGATTGTAAGATTACCAGCAGATAAATGAATGAGCAGCTGGTGAAAATCTCTTCTTGTTTTTCTATGGAGGTTGTCCTCGGCTGAGAATGATTTAAATTCTACTGATGGATCTTCAGTCTGACATGTTAACTCTCTTTCTCTTTGCATAGATGCTGTCTGATCTGCTGAGTGTTTTCAGCATTTTCTGTTATTATTTTCTTTCACCCTTGATTTGTGGGTTCTGAATTGCTTGATGAGACCAGTATCTGATCCACACATTCATCTATAGTTGGGACATGAAGCACTTGAGTGGGTGGGCAGATTGGGAGGTGTGAGGTCCTTCTGCAGTTTACACAGATCCTTCTGTGTACTTCTGTTGAATGGTTTCAAGATTCTCAATGCCATGTCAAATGTGTTGTTTTTTTTCTATTTTGAGTGGTAATGAACCAGGGATTATTGTAAGGGACACTATGCACTCAGTGACCACTTTATTAGGTACACCTTGTCATTAATACAAGTGTCTAATCAGCCAATCAGGTAGCAGCAACTCAATGCATTAAAGTATGCAGGTATGGTCAAGAGTTGTTGTTCAGACCAAATATCAGAATGGGCAAGGAAAGTAATCTTAAGTGGCTTTTACTGTGGAATGATTGTTGGTGGCAGGTAGGGTGGTTTGAGTATCTCAGAAACTGATGATCTCTTGGGATTTTCAAGCATAACAATCTCTAGAGTTTACAGAGAATGGTGAGCAAAACAAAAAAAAATCCAGTGAGCGGTATTTCTGTGGGTGAAAATGTTTTCTTAATGAGAGAAGTCAGAGGAGAATGGCCAGACTGGTTCAAGCTGACAGGAAGGCAACAGTAACTCAAAGACCAGGCGTTACAATAGAGGTGTTCAAAAAAGTGTCTCTGAACGCACAGCATGTTGAACCGTGAAGTGGATGGGCTACAGCAGCAGAAGACCACCAACATACACACAGTGGCCACTTTATTAGGTACAGGAGGTTCCTGATAAAGGGGCCACTGGGTATACATGGTCAGTAGGGTTACTCATGTTTTTAAGGAGTTATTCAGAATGTCCTCTGAATCATTTCATCTCTCCACCTGTCCCTTGCTGAGAAGTACTTTAGCATCGACCTTCTGTTTTGGGACTTGGTGTCGTACATCCCCTGCTGATCAGTAATTAAAATATTAATGCTGGGGATAGGGTCCGTATAGCACAGACACCAGTGCGTCTGCTCTGACAAAATGGTAGTACTAAACTAATCCCATTTTTGTTCTTTCCACTTCCCAGTTAGCTTCCCCTAGCATCCACCAAGTGCCTACACACATTAGAGCATTGCAGTGGCCAATGAATCTAGCAGCTGCAGGACTGTAGTAGATGTGAGGAAAACCTGAGAGGCCACAGGGAGGGCATGTGAACTCTGCCCTGACAGAACCATTGGTCACCATTGAACCAAGGCCATTGGAGTTGTGAAAAAACAGCTCAAATATCTGTTCTGCTGATGCAAGAAGGTATATTCAGAGAAGTTTATGTAGGCAGAATTAGTGGCACCTTTTCCATGACTCTCAAGAACTTTAGGATCTTTTCAATGGAACTGGAAAAGCAAGCTGGCCATCCTTTCACCATTCAGAAGGAGAAGTAACAGATTATTAAATTCTGAATGATGAGAATGAAGTAAAACAGTGAATACCTTTATCTCCTTGAGTATCATTCACTGACGGGCTACACTCCTATTTTCTCCTGTTAGTTGAAGACGGTGAATTTGCGGAGTTATTGTCACAGAGGACAGAGGAGGTAAACTCAGTCAGTGTATTTAAGATCGGGTCTGATGAGTTCTTGTTTGGTAAATGTATTACAGGTTATAGGGAGAAGGCAGGATAATGGGTTTGTAAAAATATGCCGTGATTGAATGGTGGAACAGACTCTGTAGACTGAATGGGCTCATTCTGCTCTTGCAGTTTTGAATCATCACTGGTCCCAAAATGTACGTGAATTGGAATACAATTTGCTCTTTGTGCAGTATGGTTGAAACACCTTTCTGGAAAGAAGTTAATTTATAATTCTCGTTGGAAGATTTGGAGTATTTGAAGTTCCTCGGTAGGGTAAGAGGAGCAAAACTCGAGTCAGCATTGAATCAAATCCATGGAAAGGAGGATCCACATTGTTTGTTTGTTCATGTTTTGTATGGAATTACCTTCCCTCAAAATACTGTGTCAGTCTGTGATCCCGACTTTTCATCACAAAATTCCATGCTGTTAAAATGTATGGAAAGCAGAGCGTTGAGATACATGGGTGTTACTCTGGTTGTCAATCAGTGGTGAGCGGTGTGCTGCAGTGGTCAGTGCTGGGCCCACAACTGTTCACTATATACGTTAACTATCTGGAAGAGGGGACTGAGTGTAGTGTATCTAAGTTTTCTGATGATACTAAATTGAATGGAAAAGCAAATTGTGCAGAAGATACGGGGAGTCTGTAGAGAGATAGGTTAAGTGAGTGGGCAGATGGAGTACAATGTTGGTAAATGCGAGGTCATCGACTTTGGAAGGAAAATGGAAGATCAGATTATTATCTAAATGGTAAAATTTTGCAGCCTGCTGCTGTGCAGAGGGCCTTGGGAGTGCTTGTGCATGAATCACAAAAAGTTGGTTTGCAGGTGCAGCAGGCTATCAAGAAGGCAAATGGGATGTTGGCCTTCACTGCTAGAGGGACTGAATTTAAGAGCAGGGAGGTTTTGCTGCAACTGTACAGGGTACCGGTGAGGCCACATCTGGAGTGCTGTGTGCAGTTCTGGTCTCCTTACTTGAGGAAGGATGTACTGGCTTTGGAGGTGGTGCAGAGGAGGTCCACCAGGTTGATTCCAGTGATGAGGGGGTTAGACTATGAGAAGAAATTGAGTTGTCTGGGACTGTACTCACTGGAATTCAGAAGGATGAGAGGAGATCTTATAGAAACATATAAAATTATGGGAGGGATAGATAAGATAGAGGAAAGAAAGTTGTTTCCACTGATATGCGAGACTAGATCTAGGGGACATAGCCTCAAGATTTGGGGGAGTAGATTTAGGACGGAGATGAAGAGAAACTGTCTTTCTCAAAGAGTGGTGAATCTGTGGAATTCTCTGCCCACTGAAGCAGTGAAGGCTACTTCAGTAAATATATTGAAGAGAAGGCTGGATAGATTTTTGCATAGTCGGGGAATTAAGGTTATGGGGGAAAGGCAGGTAGGTGGAGACAGGTCTATGGTCAGAGCAGCTATGATCTTATTGAATGGCGGAGCAGGCTCGATGGGCCAGATGGCTTACTCTTGCTCCTATTTCTTATGTTCTTGTATACTGTGTATTTATATATGCTAAAATGCCCTTGGTTATTTTTCTTTCATGCTGTATTTGATAAATTCCTTATAAATCCTTTTGGTGGGTAACTGGACACCTCTCCACCACAACTCCTCCTTAATTCCATAATGTCTGATTTATAAGACCAAAGGACATAGGAGCAGAAGAAGGCCATTCGGCCCTTCGAGTCTGCTCCACCATTCAATCATGGGCTGATCCAATTCTTCCAGTCATCCCTACTCCCCTGCTTTCACCCCATACTCTTTGATGCCCTGGCTAATCAAGAACCTACCTATCTCTGCCTTGAATACACCCAATGACTTGGCCTCCACAACCACTCGTGGCAACAAATTCCACAGATAAACCACCCTCTGACTAAAGTGATTTATCCGCATCTCTGTTCTAAATGGACATCCTTCAATCCTGAAGTCATGCCCTGTGTAGACCCAGAGATATACTAGTAAATGCAAATTTGTTATACCAAGGGAATGCTTATTTGTTGTGTAGTTAGTATACTTAGCTGCTGCTCTCTGTCATAAACACAGTTGAATCATTCTGGCTTTGGCAAGACGTTCTGAATGGAACTGTCAATGTTTACTTATCCAAACTGATGAAAGTCTTCAAACCTTGTGGTTCAGTGGTGTTTCTGAAGAAAAGGTTTAATGGGTAGAGTGAAAGATAAATTAGAAGGAATTAATATCTTTATGAATTTATCTAAATTAATTTGTTCAGTGATATTTAAAATTTAATAAAACGCCTCCAGTTTTGCCAGCGCACTTCAGACCAACTTCTACAGTTTGCCATCGCCTGCCATGTTATTCCCTGGACGTTGCTGCTGGGGTTCTGATGCAGAGAACTGGCAAGATGAGTCCTGTGCGTCCAGCTTTGATAAATATCAGTACGTGGAGGTCCTGGGTGCTGAGTTGGGCAGCAAATGTGGTCCAGCACAATCCAGCTGTACTTTGGAATAATAGTTAATGCTGAAAATACTTAACATATCACGCATTATTGGTGAGGAGAGTAAAAGTTCATATAGGGTGGTAAGGTAGCATAATGCTATCAACACACTAGTGAACCAGATCCCGTTGCGCTGCTGTCTGTAAGGAGTTTGTAAATTCTCCCCGTGACCATGTGGATTGGCTCCGGGTACTCCCATTTCCTCCTACATTCCAAAGGTGGGCAGGTCAGTAGATTAAAAGGTCACGGGGTTGATTGGGGTGTGTGCAGTCATTGGGCCAGAAGGGACTGTTACTGTACAGCATCTCTCAACAAAAATAAAAATATCAGGTTGTTGACACTTCATCAGAACTGTTATTCCAATATGATTTCCAAGGAGTTCAGCTCCATTAATAAAGCGACTTGATACACCAGAGAAATATTTATACCAATGCAGCCCCACAAAGAGTAGAATGCAGCAAACTTTACAAACATATACTGCATTAACTTCTCCTTGCCTTTTTAGCCTTGTGCATCATTTAATGCTTTGCTATCTAGATCCTTTCTGGCTTTACTGCCTGGGTGATAATGTAATGGATGAAAATCAACAGGATTTTGTGACAGGCAGGTGATCTGCTTCATCATAGTGTTGCCCAGGGGCAAATTTGAAAATGGCTTCCTCTGTTTCTTAACTAATTTACAGATCAAACAGTCTGACCTGCTTCTGTAGTCAATTAGTCCCCAGGCTTTTATCTTGAACTTGAGCAAGGAAAGTCAGTTTCAATGCTAATTTATTATTGCTAAACCATGTTACAGGTAATTGACACATTTGGCACTAGAAAAAGAGATTGCATTTTTTAACTCTCTGTCCATTTGAAGTGGAGTGATCTGACTATAGAATTAGAATCGGTTTTGTGACCTCTGTTGAATATTTCATTGATTTGGATTGAATATATTCGATGCTGCCCTTCAGCAGCTGGCTCCTCTGCAGGAACCCTTTATTTTTAGTGCATGCTGGGTACGTCTCCATGGTGAAACGTCTCAAAGCTCTATTGTTGGAAATAAGGGATTGCTAGAAGACATTGTGCTGCAGAATTGGGTGGCATAAGAAGGAAATAAAGTAGGCAGATAGCCAATTAACACTTGTATGCAATGGTGATGCCTTTAACCACAGTTGTCAAGTTGGCAGTGTGAAGTCAACCAGTGAGGCTGGTCTTGTATTCACTAGTACAAGAACTGCAGGTGTATATAATCTAGGGGTTCAATTATACAACACTAACTGCCCAAGGAAGCCAGCAGCTGTTCAACTTCCAGCCATGTAGAAGCTGATTTGCACTGCTTGGCTTCTGCCTTGTTTGAATTTTGACTATCCTGTTTGGGAAGAGAACAATTGGCATGCATAGATACTGAAGACAGCAAACTCTTGCTGGACAATCAGAATTTTTGAGAGAAAATGGAGAAGAATCTTTGAAGAAAGGGAAATTTACTTCCCTTTCTGTGATAATCCTGGAACAATTTACACGGTCAATCTGGCAATATACAGTATTTATTACCTGAGCTGTAGGGTCCAGGTGCCTTGATCACAAATTTGCTTTCCTGATTTCATGACACTTAAGATTTCAGAATCGGCGGGAAGAGAGAGAGCAGCGCGCCGCGCATGCGCAGCCCTCCAGTGAAAATGATATCGTATCCATTAAACAGGGGCCGTGGACAATTCTGATTTGATGGAGACAGATGTGAAAGCACAGAGGAACATCTGGAAAAATTTCTGAAATGCTCGTTTGCTGCTGTCGTTACTGCACGGTCGGGAATCTTTCGGAGGGAAGGCCTCAAAATCCCCGGCTTTGCCTGCTGTTGGCGACCAAGATGGTGGTCGAATCATTCGGATAGAGATGGCACTCAGTACTCGGTGTCGGAGAGCTGATCAGAGCTTGAAGTTTTCGGACGACTCAGAGTCGGATATGGCAGGGAGAGTTTTTCTTGCTTCTCCCGTCTGCGTGAGACGTGGGACATTTGAGAGACTTTGAACTTTTATTGTGCTCATGGACTTCTTCGTCAAGTTATGGTATTGTTGCACTGTTGTAACTATATGTTATAATTGTGTGGTTTTGTTAGCTTTTTTCCAGTCTTGGTCTGTCCTGTGTTTTGTGATATCATACCAGAGGAAATATTGTAACATTTCTTAATGCATGCATTACTAAATGACAATAAAAGAGGACTGCGTGTCTTCATAATCTAATAAGCTGCTTTTGAGGTGAAGTTGAAGCACTAGGGGGTAGACTTCTCTGCTGCTTGCTATGTAGCCCAGCTTAATGATATTACCAGCAGGCTTCTTCCTCTACTCACATGACATCCCTATAAATAGCAAAGGGTTCAGCAAGGAGTCACTGAATCTTAGGATAGCCTGGCATATCTGTAGTCTACTTTCTGTCTTCCTTGTAAAGTGCAGCCAGCATTGGTATCTATGCAATTTCTTGCTTGTGTGTATTTTTAATGCTGGAGCTGGAATTGAATTGTTGTGCACCTTCATTATACCTGTTGCTTATATGGGAAACCTGGAGATATTATATGCTAAAGTAGTTCTGCCAATGTGCTACAGAAAACTTCGGGTCTATTGCCTGTGTTCTGCAAATATCATTCACAATCCATCACTTCAAGCCAATACAGCAATTAATTAGATTGTGGATGGTCTATATCTTGGCTTCATTAACTTGTCCTGGTTCTACAATACTTATCTGACAACCTTAATCTCGGTTTTACAGTTTTGTTGTGTAAGTGCCACGATTGCACTATTGATCCAAAACATTGGCCCGAAATGTTGACTGTGTATTCTCCTCCACAGATGTTGCCTGACTTGCTGAGTTCATCCATGTATTGACCTTGTTGCTGTAGATTTCCAGCATCTGCAGAATCTCTTGTTTTAATAATTCCAGAATAATAATAAAGAAGTGCTTCTCAAACATTCCATGAATAATTTAAAGAAAATGCCCTGATATTCTTGAAATATATTTTTTCTGTCCTCTGAATTCCATCAATCATCTTAAGAAACTCGTACATTAGGTTTTAATTTTCTGTACACACAAGAGATTCTGCAGATGCTGGAAATCCAGAGCAACACACTCTGGATGCTGGAGGAACTTAGCAGGTCAGGCAGCATCTATTGAAAAGAATAAAGGGTTGATGTTTTGGGTTGAGATCCTTAATCAGAACTGGTGAAGACTGATCAGGACTGATTATAATTTTCTGCTCCTAAGGAGCCAAGCTTAACCTATACACTTTGCTTCATAATTGAACTCATTCTAGTGAAACTCATGGGTGAAGTGGCAATTCCGGACCAAGCTGAAGGATACTCAACAGCTGTGGCAGGGCTTGAAAGCTCTTACAAAGTGAAACCAAATGACATCAAGGATTTGTTCCCAGATGAGCTCAATACCTTCTATGCTCAAGGAACCTTCGGGAGCTCCCTCAGTTTCCAATGACCCTGTGATTTCTGTCTCTGAGGCTGACGAGACTACATCCTTCAGGAGGGCAAACTCACAGAAAGCATCCGGTCCAGTTGTGGTACCTGGCCGAGTAGCAAATACCTGTGCTGGTCAACTGGCTGGAGTTTTCACTGGTATGTTTAACCGGTTGCTTTGACAGTCTGAGGTACCCACCTGCTTCAAACAGGTTTCATTTATACCGGTGCTTAAGAAGAATGTGGTAACCTGCCTCAAATACTATTGTCCAGTAGCTCTTACATCTACCGCGATGAAGTGTTTTAAGAGGTTGGTGATGAGATGATATATTTCCTGCCTGAGAAGTGACTTGGATCCGTTCCAATTTGCCTACTGGCAAATACCACAGCAGATGCCATCTCATTGGCCCTTCACTTAACTCTGGAACACCTGGACAGCAAAGATGCACACATCAGGATGGTCTGTATTGACTGAAGCCTGGCAGTTCAATGCTATCATTCCCTTAAAACTTATCAGCAAGCTTCAAAACATTGGCCTCAATATCGCTTTGTGCAATTAGATCCTCAGTTTCCTCACTTGTAGACCCTAGTCAGTTGAGATTAGCAACAACATGTCCTCCACAATTTTCATCAGCAGAGGTGCCCCACAAGGCTTTGTGCTTAGCTCCTTGCTCTACTCATTTGATGCTTATGACTGTGTGGCTAAGCACAGCTCCAATGCCATATTTCAGTTTGCTAATGACACCACTGTCACTGGCCGAATCAAAGGTGGTGATGAATCAGCATAGGAGAGAATTTGGCTGAGTGGTGTCACAACAACCACCTCTCACTCAATGTCAGCAAGACCAAGGAGCTGATTGTTGAATTCAGGAGGAGGAAACTGGAGATCTATGAGCCAGTCGACATCAGGGGACAGAGGTGAAGAGGATCAGCAATTTTAAATTCATCTGTGTTATAATTTCAGAGGACCTCTCCTGGGCCCAGCATGCAAGTGCAGTTGTGAAGAAAACACAGTGGCGCCTCTACTTCCTTAGAAGTTTGCAAAGATTCAGCATGACATTAAAAAAATTTGACAAGCTTCTATAGATGTGTGGCGGAGAGTATATTGACTGCTTGCATTATGGCCTGGTATGAAAACACCAGTGCCCTTGAACACAAAATAGTGGATATGGCCGAGGCTCCATTACTGAGCATATCTGCACAGAGTGCTATCGCAGGAAAGCGGCACCCATCATCAAAGACACCATGACCCAGGCCATGCTCTCTTTTTGCTGTTGTCATCAGGAAAAAGGTACAGGTGCTTCAGGACCCTCACCACCAGGTTCAAGAACAGTTACCTCCCCATAACCATCAGGCCCTTGAAACCAGTGGGGAGAACTTCACTCAACTTCACTTGCCTCGTCGCTGAACAGTTCCCACAACCCATGGGCTCACTTTCAAAGACTCTTCATCACATGGTATGGATATTTATTGCTTGTTTGTTCATTAGTTTATTCTTCTTTTGTATTTGCAGTTCGTTGCGCTTGCGTATTGGTTGTTTGTCTGTCCTGTTGGGTGTGGTTTTTCATTGACTGTTATATGTTTTTGGATTTACTGAGTATGCGCACAAGAAAATGAATCTCAAGTTGTATCTGGTGACATGCAGTATATGTACTTTAATAAATTTACTTTGAACTTTGTGTCTGCTGTGCATCCTTTCTAAGGTTTTAAGGTAATTATTGCAGAATCCAATATGCTTGAATTTCAGCTATTACTTTGATTTCCAGCATCTACAGATTTTCTCTTGTTTGTGATCCAGTATGCTTGTTCTAATTCCTTTAACAATCTGTGATCTCCTACTTTATCAATGAGCTAATTTTGTTTTTGGCCAACGGTTTTGCAGGAGATCTGCTGATCTAGGTGAAGACAATGAGTCAGTGCTAAGGGATGCAGGTGTCCCAGATCTTTCCCTTGTCCGGGAGTTTGCTCTTTGTGCGTTTAAAGGGACCACTGACGATGATGACAGGCTGGTGTGAGAACAGTCCAAACCAGGAATACCTGCGATCTGAGCCAACAGGACCCACTTTTTACTTGCCACAATTACTTGGCAATGAACAGTGGAGCTTTGGCCACAAAATTATTCCATGGAGAACTGTATGCCACATGAATAAAGGGGTAGCCATCTAGGTAAAGGAAACCGTGACACATGAGGATGGAATTTTTATTGCATTAGAGAGGATAAGTACTAAGGAGCTGTTCCTTGCCTGTTTCATGCTAATGCTATTCTGACTCTAAAATTCAGTGGGATGCCCAAGTTAAAGAGCTCTATAGACGCTTTGGGCAACTTTTACCACATCCAGGAAATTAGCAGGATTGAAGGTGGGGGGGAGAGGGGAGAAGTACGAGTTGGCAGGTGATGGTGAAACCAGGCAAGAGGGAGGTGGGTGTGCGGGTGAGGGGGGGGATGAAGTCGGAAGCTGGGAGGTAATAGGTGGGAAAAGTAAAGGGTTGAAGAAGGAGGAATCTGATAGGACAGGAGAGTGGACCATGGGAGAAAGGGAAGGTGGAGGGGCACTAGAAGGCAGGTGAGGAGATGGGATAAAAGAGGAGCCAGGATGTGGAATTGAAAAAGTGAGAAGTGGGAAGGGGGGAAAATTACTGGAAGTTAGAGAAATTGATGTTCATGCCTTGAGGTTGGAGGCCACCCAGATGGAATATGAGGTGTCGCTCCTCCAACCTGAGTGTGGCCTGGTCGTGACATATCGGAATGGGAAGTCTCAAACACCTTTGTTCCATTTACTACAAAAGTCAGGATTTCCCAGTTTGACTTCCCTTTCTGTCTGCCATGCAAGTTAACGGCAGTCCACAATCACTAGAAGAGAAGGCCATCAGCAAGAACTACATCCATTTGGCTCCCGACCAGTCTTTTACTTGCAATCAGTCTATCAGTCTGTCTTTGCTTGGGCCTTTTATGATCCTCAGGAAGCAAAGAAAGAAAGGCATCATTGTGGCTGGAGTGGTTCGATAAGCTTTCAGCAGCCTTCATTGCCTGTTGATGCAGTGCATTCCAGTCTCTTGAACTGCATGCTGCCTTCTTCCCACATTCTGCATTGCGAGTTGCAAAACCTCTAGATTGAATTGACTCGTCTGATTGTGGTCAGCTTGTATGGTTACAGTATTGTCAGTCCCTGGATGTCCTATCAGAACCATGAGTTTGGTTTTTAAATGGAAAATCCTTGAGCTAATTGGAGAATAACAGTATTGGCCGAGCAACTTGCAACTGGATCTCTTTGTAGTTCTATGCAATACCTTGTGTAGAAAAAGCAGTGCATTCAACCATCTACGTGAATAATTGTAATCCTACCGTGCGACTTAATCCCTGTCATTTAAGGGCTATTTTCTCCATTGCTTCATTAATTTGCCGGTAAAGTACAAGACATTTCTGCAAATTCAAACCTAACTGCAACTCACAGAAAATTTCAAAACCATTTGCTTGAAGCCAGCTTGATTTATGCTCTCTCTGAGTGAAATAAAGGAGTCTGTGTTTTTCAATTTCGAAGGATTAGTCGTGTAATTTATTATAATTATTATTTGCATTCAGTACCAGTCGTCAAAATTAGATTTTCCCATAATAATCCAATGGGTTTACTGTGAGGTCTTGGGACTCAGAAAAGAATTTGATTATTTTTCTTACTCCTTCAGTGAACATGTTGAATGTAATAAAAATCCTGTTCAAGACTTAATGGCACAGCTCTCAAAGTGATTGAGGATTCACTATCGATGCTAAGTGCTATCTGCACTCTTTCTAATTTGTCCCTCCTTAAATTTTTATGAGGTACGTGGATTGTTAGCAAGGGCACAATTTGCTTCCATTCTGACTTGCTGTCAAGAAGTTGGTAGCAAACCACCTTCCATAACTACTTCAGTCTTTGTCTTGTAGGTTTTCCCACAATGCATTTTGGTAGCACGTTCCTGGATTTGATCGATAACCATTTAAGAACCTGAGACATACTTTCAAGGCAGACTAACAGAAGGAAGCTTGGAGATGGTGAAGTTGATTGTTGTGTCGGGTGTTATAAATGTACTGAGGGATGGTTCTATCCATTGGAGTGCCAGTGCATTAATAATAAAGGATGACGAGGTGGAGGGGCCAATCAAGCAAGCAGTTTTGCCATAAATACTGTTGAGTTTTGGAGCAGCACACTTCCAGACTTCTGAAGAATATTCCACTACTCCTGGTAAAGATGCTTTAGTAATTAAAAAAAAACAAATTGCCTCACAGATTACTCAACCTCTGATCAACTCTCGTGGCCACAAAACTTATATTACTGATTCAGTGAATTTCTGATCATCAGTAATCTTAGGATTTTGTTAGAGGTCAACTTGCTACTAGCTGAAGATAAGAGTCTGGTTGTTAGACTTTGTTTTTGTGGTTGGTTATTGCTCAATACTTGTGTGTCATGCAAATTACTTCAAGACCCTTCAACTGGACAGCGTTTCGTCCAAAATTGTAATTGGTTCTTGAGCCAAGTGGTCTTGATGAAACTCAGATGAATAAATCCCTCTTACTAGTGATCTGAATAACTGCCTGATTTTAGTATTTTTTAATCACTGATAGGCTTTGACAAAGACTCACAGGTGATTAGCAGGTAAGGCTTTTTTATAGTTGTTAACTAAAAAGATACCAAATGACAACTAATTAAATAAATCGGGGGTACAAGTGGCACACATCAAAGTTGCTGATGAACGCAGCAGGCCAGGCAGCATCTCTAGGAAGAGGTACAGTTGACGTTTCAGGCCAAGACCCTTCGTCAAGACTAACTGAAGGAAGAGCTAGTAAGAGATTTGAAAGTTGGAGGGGGAGGGGGAGATCCAAAATGATAGGAGAAGACAGGAGGGGGAGGGATGGAGCCAAGAGCTGGACAGGTGATTGGCAAAAGGGATGTGAGAGGATCATGGAACAGGAGGCCTAGGGAGAAAGACAAGGGGGAGGGGGGAAAACCCAGAGGATGGGCAAAGGGTATAGTGTATAGTGAGAGGGACAGAGGGAGAAAAAGGAGAGAGAGAAAAAGAGAAAGAATGTGTGTATATAAATAAATAACGTATAGGGTACGAGGGGGAGGTGGGGCATTAGCAGAAGTTAGAGAAGTCAATGTTCATGCCATCAGGTTGGAGGCTACCCAGACAGAATATAAGGTTTTGTTCCTCCAACCTGAGTGTGGCTTCATCTTGACAGTAGAGGAGACCGTGGATAGACATGTCAGAATGGGAATGGGATGTGGAATTAAAATGTGTGGCCACTGGGAGATCCTGCTTTCTGTGGCAGACAGAGCGTAGGTGTTCAGCAAAACGATCTCCCAGTCTGCGTCGGGTCTCGCCAATATATAGAAGGCCACATCGGGAGCACTGGATGCAGTATATCAACCCAGCCGACTCACAGATGAGGTGTCGCGTCACCTGGAAGGACTGTCTGGGGCCCTGAATGGTGGTGAGGGAGGAAGTGTAAGGGCATGTGTAGCACTTGTTCCGCTTACAAGGATAAGTGCCAGGAGGGAGATTGGTACGGAGGGATGGGGGGAACGAATGGACATGGGAGTTGCATAGGGAGTGACCCCTGTGGAAAGCAGAGAGGGGGTTCAAGGAAAGATGTGCTTAGTGGTGGGATCCCGTAGGAGGTGGCGGAAGTTATGGAGAATAATATGTTGGACCCGGAGGCTGGTTGGGTGGTAGGTGAGGACCAGGGGAACCCTATTCCTAGTGGGGTGACGGGAGGACGGAGTGAGATCCGATGTGCGTGAAATGGGGGAGATGCGTTTGAGAGCAGAGTTGATGGTGGAGGAAGGGAAGCCCTTTTCTTTAAAAAAGGAGGACATCTCCTTCGTCCTGGAAGGAAAAGCCTCATCCTGAGAGCAGATGCGACCTGATGAAGGGTCTCAGCCGAAAGGTCGACTGTACCTCTTCCTAGAGATGCTGCCTGGCCTGCGGCGTTCACCAGCAATTTTGATGTATGTTGCTTGAATTTCCAACATCTGCAGATTTCCTTGTGTCGGGGATACAAGTGATGTGTTGTACCTGTATAATGTGGGAGTTGGTGGATCCCATTGTTGTTCCTGGTGAGCACATCTTTAGCAAGTTTTGGTTGCTCGAGGAAGTCTGGAGTCTGAGCTTGAAACACTGTAATGCATCAGGTAGGGGGGTGGGGGAGAGTTACCTGAATGTGATGCCATCACACCCACGAGATTAACTACTTCAAACTCAGCCTGTGGCCAGAGACGAGGGTGTGACTGTGAGCAAGGCAGGAGGAAGCACTGGAGGAGCCCCAGTCCATGAGCTTGCCTAACAGGTGTGAGATTGCTGCTCCCGGCTACAATGGGAGTGGAGGCTGTAGGAAGAATGAGTAGCCAAACTGTGATACGTGGTTCAGGGAGCAGTTCAAGAGCAGGGAGAAAAAAGAAATGTAGGTGTAATTGGGAATAGTATGGTCAGGGGCATAGACACAGTTCTCTGTCGCAAGGAACAAGAGTCCCGAAGGTTGAGTTGTCTGCTTGATGCCTGTGTTCAGGATACCTCTTCTGGTCTGCAGAAGAATTTGGAGTTGGACAAGGAAGATCCAGTTGTCGCGGTCCACGTAGGTACCAACGACCTGGGACGAGTAAAGAGTTTCTGCTGAGTTAGGGACTAGATTAGAATGCATAACCCCCTAAAAGCTAATAATCTTTCAATTGTTACTCGAACCACAAACAAACTGGCACAGGAATAATAAGATCAGAGAGTTAAATGCATAGTTCAGGGACTGGCATAGGAGAAGTGGGTTTCAATTTGTGGGGCATTGGCTCTAGTACTGGCGAAGGTGGGAGCTGTTCCAGTGAAATGGGCTCCACGTGAACCATGCTGGCTTCAGGGTCCAGGGTCCAGGGCCCAGGGTCTCTAAAAGAAAATAAAAATTGGTGGGAAGCTCGAGGATTGGGGAGCTTTTAAAATTCCACAGAAGGCAACTTAAAAGACATGAAGGATAGAAAAGATGAAATGGGGGGGGGCGGGGGTATGCTAGACAATAATGTAAAGGAGCAAACAGATTTTTTGACATATTTAAAGAGTGAAAGAGAAGCAACTGGACATCAGATAACTGGAAAATGACGCTGGAAAGGTAGTAATGGGGGACAAAGAAATGGTAGACGAACTGAATGAGTAATTTATATCAGACTTCACTGCAGAAAACACCAGCAGCATGCTGGAATTTTGAGAGTGTCAGAGAGCAGATGAGAGTGTGGTCGCTATTTCTAAGAGGAAGGTGCTTGGGAGGTTGAAAAGCCTGAAAGTAGATAAGTCATCGGGACCAATTGGACTACACCCCAGGGTTCTGAAATGAGTTACTGAAGAGATCATGGAGGCATATTAAGGATCTTCCAGGAATCATTAGATTTTAGAATGGTTCCAGAGGACTGGAAAATCACAAATGTCACTCCACTCCTTAAGAAGAGAGGGAGACAGGTCAGGAAATTATAGTTGGATTGAATTCAGCGGTTGGCAAGATGTTAGAGTCCATTATTAAGGATGAGGTTTTGGCGTACTCTGAGGCACATGATAAAATGAAGCCAGCATGGTTTCCTTAAGGGGCACTTTTGCTTGAGTTGTTGAAATTCATTGAGGAAATAGTTGGCAGGAAAGACAAAAGAGAGCCTGTAGATGTTTTTTACTTGGATTTTTAGAAGGCCTTTGAACAGGCGCACATGAGGCTGCTAAACAAGGTAAGAGCCCACGGTATTACAAGAAAGGTACTAGCATGGACAGAAGATTGGCTAACTGGCAGGAGGCAGCAAGTGGAAATAAAGGGGATCTTATCTCATTGGCTGCCGATCACTAAGGGGGTTCTGCAGGGTCCACTACTTTTCGTATTATATGTCAATGATATAGAATATGGAATTGATAATTTTGTGGATGATACAAAGGGGAGATGGAGGGGCAGGTGTTGAGAAAGCAGGGAATCTGAAGAAGGATTTGGACAGATTAGAATGGGCAAAAAAGTGGCAGATGGAATATAGTGTAGGGAAGGTATGATCATGCCATTTGGTAGAAGGAATAAAAGTAAAGACTACTCTCTAGATGGGGAGCAAGTTCAGAAAGGGGAGGTTCAAAGGGACTTGGAAGTCCTTGTATAGGATTACTCAAAGTTTAACTTGCAGGTTGGTTTGGTGGTAAGGAAGGCAAATGCAGTGTTAGCATTCATTTTATGAAGACTAGGCTATAAAAGCAAGAACATAATACTTAGGTTTTATAAGACATTGGTCAGACCACACTTGGGGTATTGTGGGCAGTTTTGGGCGTCACATCTGAGAAAGGATGTGCTGGCATTGGAGAGGATCTAGGGGAGGTCTACAAGAATGATCCTGGCAATGAAAGGGTTAACAAATGAGCGTTTGATGGCTTTGTGCCTGTGCTCACTGCAGTTTAGAAGAATGATGCATGGTGGGGGGCAGGAGGAAGGATCTCATTGAAATATACCAAATATTGAAAGGCCAAGATAGAATGGATGTGGAGAGGATGTTTCCTATGGCGTGAGAGTCCAGAACAGCCTCATAACTGAAGGACTTTCCTTTATAAAAGAGATGAGAAGGAATTTCTTTAGCTAGAGAGTTGTGAATCTATGGAACTCATAGCCACAGACAGCGAAGTCATTGGGTATATTTATAGCGGAGATTGATAGGTTCTTGATTAGTAAGGGCATCAGAAGTTATGGAGAGAAGGCAGGGGAATGGGGTTGACATGGCATAGAAATCAGCCACACTCAAACCGCAGAGCAGACTCGATGGGCCAAATGGCTTAATTCTGCGATGCTGTCTTATGGTCGCTCTCTGGAATACTAGAAGCATTGTCATACTATGATTTATTCAACACAGATCATGAATTGACCTTTAGATCAATATATCTGATGTTAAATCATTCAGCATGTTTGGGTACGATGTGATATAGAGCATTGTGAGTTCTTATAAGTGTAGTGTATTCTGACTGAACTTGGTCAGAAATAAATAAGGGAAGGTTCCTGTATGTAAGTACAGAAAATGCGACTAAAAAAGCTACAGCATGTCAAGTCATGCAATAATGAACTACTGTAGATAGATATGACATAATGAAAAATAGGCTGGTGTATAGGAGAAAAACATTCGTATAATTACATTTCTACATTAAGCCACTGTATTAGGCAAAAACCTGGGACATTTTGCAAATATTATTTTACAGAAATTACCAGGTTCAGGGTAAATTATATCTCAGACCTAAAATTAGGACTCCACTTTACCAAAACAGATTTTTATTCATTATCATTCTTTATAATTTAAAAATCAAAAGCTCTTTTCCATTATATTCCAGTGTACTAGTCCCTTTGGGTGGCGGGGTGGAGATGCTCTACCAAAGGAGGTGTAAGGCGCCTCTTCCCTCTGCTAGCCTGCAGGCCACCCTTGGGCAAGGTGTAGCACTTTCTTAGTCTCTGCCCCCCCGCCACAAAATCAGGGTCACATGAAGCCATGGGAGCAGGTGGTGGATGGTCACATGAGCATCACAACTCCTGGTTATGTGACCACTGACGCCAGGCAGACAATCTCTAAAGGGTATTGATAATGCCTGGGGTCACCTGTCTTGTAAAGACACTGCCCAGAAGGCAGCAATGACAAACCGCTTGTGTCGAAAAATTTGCCAAGAGCAATCATGGAGGTGGATAGGGAAGAGAATAAGAACAACAGCATGATGGGGGTCTTCCTCAAAGGCACTCAGATTAAAGACAGATGGAAGATCATGATTGCCCATGTCATACAACATGGTACTAGGCCTTTATCCTACCCGGGATAAAGATTATTGAAGCCAGGCTTTTAACTTACTTACTTATTTTTATTCAGCACAATCTTTTGAATAATATTACACTCTAATTAGGATACCAAATTTCAGACATAACAGTGGAGTTTTAATCTTCAAGACAGATGAGATGAATGGCATACAAAGACCTTATTAACACAGACAGATAGCTGCCACCATCATTTTTACTTTGCACTGCTTTGTCCTTTAATCATTGCATATCCCCGGTGGGTGCTGTGATATTCAGAAACAAATTTTTTAAATTACTGACACTAGGTAAATTAGCAAGATGGGATGAAATGCACCTCAAGCTGCTCAAAGAAGCAGGGGAGAAAATAGCAAAAACTTTTGCCATCGTCTGTGACTTTAAGTGCCGTGCCCAAGAACTGGAAGGTTGTTAAACTTGGCCCCATGCTTAAAAGGGAGAATGAGATGGCATAATAATTATGGACCAGTCAGCATGAGTTTATTTAAGGAAGCACCCATGCGTTATTATTATCATCAGGTGCCATGCCCAGTTTGAGCTTTGACTGCCATGGTCCACACACTCCTGTTTCGGGTCAAGTGGATCAATTCATTAGTATTCATTTCCAGTTCTCTGGCTGCTGTCTTCATCATCATTTGTCTTTGCCTTCCTCTTGCTTTCTTCCCTTCAATCTTTCCCATAATTACCATGCATTCTAACTCCTCTTTCCTAATCACATGTCCAATGAAGTTACATTGCCTTTTCATGATCTCATACATTATTTCTCTTTTTGTGTTTGCTCTGTTCATGACATCCTTGTTAGATATTCGTCTTGTCCATGATATTCTTTGCATCCTCGTCAAAAACCACATCTCTGCTGCTACAATTCGTTTCCTCATGTTACTAGATATTGTCCAACATTCTGATCCATATAACATAACTGGATGAACGTAACATTTCAGTACTCTGAGGCGGGTTGTCATGCCTAGTTTAGTAGTATTGGTCAGTATATTCTTCATTCTCGTAAAGGTGTCTTTTGCCATCCCTATTCTTCTTTTGATGTCCAAGTCGCACCTGCCATCTGATGTCACCCAACTCCCTAAGTAGCAAAAGTTCTGTACTTGTTTTATGTCTTCCCTGTTTATTCTCAGCCTGCAGATAGGATTCTCCTTCTTTTTGGATATCACCATACATTCTGTCTTTTTGCGATTGATAGATAGACCCAATTTTGCACTTTCTTCAACAATTAAATCAATTAATTTTTGTAGTTTGTCCTTCGTACTTGCAATTAACACAGTGTCTTCTACTTATTTAAAATTACTGATGTTTTCACCGCCAACTTTGATTCCCAAGATGTTCTCTTATTTTTTTAATATTGTTTCACTGTACACATTAAATACATCAGGGGAGAAAACACACCCTTATCTAATGCCTCTCTTGATTTTCATAAACTGACTCACTTCTCCATCTATTCTTACAGCGGCAGTTTGTTCCCAGTACAGATTTCTGATTAGGCGGAGGTCTTTCGAATCTAGATCTAGAGTTTTCTGTAATATTTCAAATAACTTATTGTGCCTCACTTTATCAAATGCTTTTGTGTAGTTGATAAAACAAACAAACAAATCTGTTTGCACTTGAATAGCTCGTTCTGATAGTATCCTTAACATCAATATTGCATTTCTTGTACCTTTGTCTTTCGTAAAACCACATTGTTCTTTGCCTATTTCAGCTTGTATCTTACTTTTAGCTCTTGTCATCAAAATTCTTGGAAGTATCTTGGTGATATGACTCATTAAACTTATGGTCCTATGTAATTCACATTCTATTGCTCCAGCTTTCTGAGGAAGAGTGATAGATACTGATTTTTTCATCTCTTCTGGTATTATTCCAGTCTCATACATGTCATTGATTAAATCAGTAAGCTTATCAATTCCATAATCTTCAAGGGTGATAATTTGTTCTATTACTAATTCATCAGGACCTGCTGCCTTTCCTCTCATCATCTTATTTATTGCATTACGAACTTCAGATTTTAAAATACTTGGACCTTCAATGTTTTTCTTAATTTCTGGTTTTTCGCCTTGATCGTCTTCAAACAATTTCTGAATATACTCAGTATATCTGTTCATAATCTCATCTTTTTCCATGATAATGACACCGTCCTTTGCTTTCAAACATACTCCTGAAGAACAGAGGAGCTTTTTACCAGTGATATTCTTGATTTGTTGATGTAACCCAGGCTGTAAAAGTAAGGGACAAGCTCTCCTCTACAATCACTCTGAGCCCCACAAGGCTGTGTACTCAGCCCCCTGTACACCCATGATTGTGTAGCCAAGTTTCCATCAAACTCAATATATAAGTTTGCTGATGACACAACAATTGTAGGCCGTATCTCAGGTAATGATGAGTTTGAGTACAGGGGGGAAATTAATAACCTGGTGGCATGGTGCAAAGACAATAACCTATCCCTCAACGTCAGCAAGACGAAGGAATTGGTTGTTGACTTCAGAAGGAGTAGTGGACCGCACGACCCAATTTACATCGGTGGTGTGCAAGTGGAACAGGTCAAAAACTTTAAGTTCCTCAGGGTCAATATCACAAATGACCTGACTTGGTCCATCCAAGCAGAGTTCACTGCCAAGAAGGCCCACTAGCGCCTTTACTTCCTGAGAAAACTAAAGAAATTTGGCCTGTCCCCTAAAACCCTCACTAATTTTTATAGATGCACTGTAGAAAGCATTCTTCTAGGGTGCATCAAAACCTGGTATGGAAATTGTCCTGTCCAAGACTGAAAGAAACTGCAGAAGATCGTGAACACGGCACAGCACATCACACAAACCAATCTTCCGTCCTTGGACTCACTTTACACTGCACGCTGTCGGAGCAGTGCTGCCAGGATAATCAAGGACACGACCCACCCAGCCAACAGACTTTTTGTCCCTTTTCCCTCTGGGAGAAGGCTCAGGAGCTTGAAGACTCGTACGGCCAGATTTGGGAACAGCTTCTTTCCAACTGTGATAAGACTGCTGAACGGATCCTGACCCGGATCTGGGCCGTACCCTCCAAATATCCGGACCTGCCTCTTGGTTTTTTTGCACTAACTTACTTTCCAGTTTTCTATTTTGTATTTATGATTTATAATTTAAATTTTTAATATTTACTATCGATTTGTAATCCAGGGAGCAGGAAGCACAGAATCAAATATCGCTGTGATGATTGTACGTTCTAGTATCAATTGTTTGGCGACTATAAAGTATAACCTTTTTGGTTCAGGTATAGGGATTCTTTCTATTTGCTCACATTCCTGGTTTAACCATTCTTCTTTGGCTTTTTGACATAAGCTTTTAACTTTTTTATCTAAGGACTTATATTCCATAGGATTTGCTTTCTTCCGTCTCCTTTCTTCCATTATATTTTTGATTTCATCTGTCATCCATTTATTCTTTGTGCTTTTTTCTTTTTTAGGAATCACTGACTTTGCTGATTCTGCCAAGGCATCCTTTAGAGAGTTAAATTTCATTTCTACATGATTGCTGTCATCTTCAACAGATTCTATTTCTAGACTTTGAAATCTTTTCCTTACTTCAATTGTAAATTTTTGTCTAAAGTTTTCTTCTTTAATTAATTGCAAGTAGTCAAGGGATTATTCAGGTTTTTGCTTCTTTAGTTTTTTAAGTTTTACTTTTACATGACATACTACTGGGTTATGGTCACTCTTACAGTCTGCACCTGAATATGTTTTGCATTGAGTCACTGAGTTTCTAAATCTTTGGTTTATAGTAATAAAGTCAATTTGATTTCTAGTGTTATCACGTGCACTTTTCCAGGTCCACAAGTGTCTTGGATAGTTTTTAAAGTAGGAATTCATAATGAGCTAAAACACTTTTTGCCATGTTTTCATCCATAAGAATTCCTACTCCATTAATATGGGATGTTCCACAAGAATAAACTAGTGTTTTATTTCTAATCTGACATGTTCCAGGACCTATCCAACGAACTTCGCTAATTCCCATGATGTTAATCTTAAGTCTTTCCATTTCATTTATCAGTTTGTCCAATCTTCCTGCTTGATATAGGGTTCTTACATTTCAGGTGGCAATAATTTTCTTTTGTGTTACCTGAAATTTCTGAGCAGTAGCTTGATGACGGTCGGGGATCCCCTGTTGCCCAGAATCAACCCTACCGAGTGAAGCATCTTCAGAGCTGTCTTGAAGATCCTCTTGACGCTGTTGTTGTGTGATACATTTTGTGAGTTTGACCATGATTTTCTTTGCAAATAGCAACGGTGGTTTGCTATTGTGTACCGTTGGGCAAACTAAAGAAATCGCCATTTCTCTTCCCAAATGTTCATCTGCCTGTACTATAGCTGTTGACATTTGAGGTCGAGGCTCATCCGCCTTCACGGAATATAAGGTGTTGTTCCTCCAACCTGAGTGTGGCTTCATCTTGACAGTAGAGGAGGCTGTGGATAGACATATCAGAATGGGAATGGGACATGGAATTAAAATGTGTGGCCACTGGGAGACCCTGCTTTCTCTGGCGGACAGAGCATAGGTGTTCAGTGAAACGGTCTCCCAGCCTGTGTCGGGTCTCGCCAATATATAAAAGCCCGCATCGGGAGCACCGAACGCAGTATATCACCCCAGCTGACTCACAGGTGAAGTGTCGCCTTACCTGGAAGGACTGTCTGGGGCCCTGAATGGTGGTGGGGGAGGAAGTGTAAGGGCATGTGTAGCACTTGTTCCGCTTACAAGGATAAGTGCCAGGAGGGAGATCAGTGGGGAGGGATGGGGGGGGGGACGAATGGACAAGGGAGTTGCGTAGGGAGCGATCCCTGCGGAAAGCAGAGAGGCAGGTGAGGGAAAGATGTGCTTAGTGGTGGGATCCCATTGGAGGTGGCGGAAGTTGTGGAGAATAATATGTTGGACCCGGAGGCTGGTGGGAACCCTATTCCTAGTGGGGTGGCGGGAGGATGGAGTGAGAGCAGATGTGCATGAAATGGGAGAGACGTGTTTGAGAGCAGAGTTGATGGTGGAAGCAGGGAAACCCCTTTCTTTAAAAAAGGAGGACATCTCCTTCGTCCTGGAATGAAAAGCCTCATCCTGAGAGCAGATGCAGTGGAGATGGAGGAATTGCGAGAAGGGGATGACATTTTTGTAAGAGACAGGGTGGGAAGAGGAATAGTCCAGGTAGCTGTGAGAGTCCATAGGCTTATAGTAGACATCAGTAGATAAGCTGTCTCCGGAGATAGAGAAAGAAAGATCAAGAAAGGGGAGGGAAAGTTGGAGGCAAAGTTAATGAAGTCAACAAGTTCAGCATGCGTGCAGGTAGCTTTCACCCTGCCCTTGAGTTTACCTGGTCCATTTCCGATACCTCCCTCCCCTTTCTTGATCTAAATCATTAACAATAGATTTTTAGCTTTGTTCAACTACTCCAAAGTGTCAGCACTGTTATGCAATCAAGCACATTAACTTTCAATAAAAGTTAATTACTTGTTTCTCCAAATTCCTATGTGATACAAGTAGTCTGAAATTATATTTGTGTTTAGCTTCAGGTGGTCTATCATAGACAAAAAAAAATTCTAAGGATGAAACACTTGTGAAAAAATTTGCTGTCCAGTGTAATCAGAAAAGTAGAGAAGCAACAGAATTATTGTATGCCCAAGGGCTGGTAGAAGGAAGTTTGATGAGGTGCATTCTGGGATGCTCTTCATTATTGCCAAGGGCATACAGTTAAAACCAGGGAGATTATGCTAGAACAATGTAAAGCATTGCACATCAAAGTTGCTGGTGAACGCAGCAGGCCAGGCAGCATCTGTAGGAAGAGGTGCAGTCGACGTTTCAGGCCGAGACCCTTCGTCAGGACTTGGCCAGGCAGCATCTGTAGGGAGAGGTGCAGTCGACGTTACAGGCTGAGACCCTTGGTCAGGACGAAGGGTCTCGGCCTGAGATGTCGACTGTACCTCTTCCTAGAGGTGCTGCCTGGCCTGCTGTGTTCACCAGCAACTTTGATGTGTGTTGCTTGAATTTCCAGCACCTGCAGAATTCCTGTTGTTTGCGAATGTAAAGCATTAGTTGGCCCACAGTGTCAGTACTGCATACAGTTCCAGCACAACAAAATAGGAAAGATTTGACTCCATTGACAATCATACAAGGAGATTTAGGAAACACTGAAAGATTGTCCAGCTTGGCAAGGCATTTTAATGAAGAAGGCTAAGGATCATTTGAATCATATCAGATTATGAGAAACCTAGGTTGAGTAAACATTGAAGGATCCATTTCCTTTTGCAGGGGCTGATTGCTAGAGGGCATAGATTTAACGTAGAAGAATTGGAGGTGAGATTAGGCTAAGAATTTCTTTGCAGTGAATAATGAGAATCTGGCTGTCAATATCTGAAAGTGTCGCAGAAGAAGTAAACCTCCTTAGCAACAGCTTCCCTCTGGAATTTGGAACCTGTTCCCAATTGAATATAGAAGGGAAAGGATTGTGTCCTTGATTCACTACTGCTGACCATGCTCCCAACAGTTGTTCATACCTCCTGATGAATCATAAATCACAGGGTAAACATGAACTGAGCTATCTGACTGGAGTCGTTGGGTACTTGCAATTACATGTTACAGTACATCCTCGAGAGGGAGGAATTGTCACTGGATATGCTCATGTTCTATACATGAACACAGTGGAAGACACAGTATGCAATTGTGAAATATTGGGTAATAATAAGTCTTTGCAATAAACAAACTTTGCATCATTGTTTTGTCATTAAAGATGTTAGCGTGCATGTCAGAGGAATGTTAGACTTCTGTTACTAGACATGAGAAAGCTCCCAGCGTCTCCACCTCAGACTGAGAAGGGCAAAATATTTAATTTCTCCCTATCACCTCTAATTTCTTGTTGTCTGGTTGGTGGGTCATCTCCTCGCATTTTGCAATATATTCTCTGAAATTATGGAAGATGGGAGAGGAGAAAGTGGTGGTGTGCGGCCACTTCGGTGGTGATGCCTGTTATCTGTCAAATAGGGGTCCGTACACAATTCTGATTTGATGGAGACAGACGTGAGAGTACAGAGGAACATCTGGAAAACTTCTGAAATGCCCACTTTGCTGCTGCCGCTGCTACTGTGTGGTAACCGGAATCTCCAGAGCAGAAGACCCCGAAATCCTCGGCTTTGCGTGTTTCAGCGGCTGGGGCGAGGTCGAAGGCGCTCGGCAGAGGATGGCGCTCGGGAAGCTGGTCGGAAGCTCGGAGTTTTCAGACGGATGGACTCAGTGTCGGCTGTGGTCGGCTGCTTCCAAGGCATCGGCAAGTTGATGGTGCCTGGAGGTTTATGGCAGGGATTTTCTCCCTTTTGCCGCCTGCTATCGGGGACCTGGGAATTGATCGACTCAGGGACTTGAGACTTTATTTACCGTGCCCATGGTTTGTTCTCCGTCAAATTATGGTATTGCTTTGCACTGCTATAACTACATGTTATAATTATGTGGTCCTGTCAGTGTTAGTCTTTGATTTGTCCTGTTTTCTGTGATATCACTCCAGAGAAACATTGTATCATTTCTTAATGCATGTGTGCATTTCTAAATGACAAAAAAAGTGAACTGAGTGTTCTCATAATCTAAAAATCTAAAAAAAATTCAGTGAAAGAGTAGATTTAGTAGTGCTTTACTACCCAGGTCGAGACAACAGAGACTTATGGAGAAGAGGAGCTCTCCACGACTGCACGTGGACATACCTGACCAAAACTTTTCCATGGAGGGCTTCCAGACCATTCGGGCTGACTGGAAGTGCATTGAGAGCGGTAAGCTTAAAGGAGTTGGGGGCTTGCTGTTCTGGTTAACGAGGATGATGCAATCCTGGTCATATTATGATCGAGGAACGTGTTTGTAGACCGGTTATTGAACTTTTTGCTGTTGGACTCCGGCCATATTCCACCGAGATACAACACTGGGCGTCATGGGAGGTTGTTCCTGCCTGTGGCCATCGAACTTTGCAGCTCCTCCCATGGAGGGTCAGACACCCTGAGCCAATAGGCTGGTCCTGGACTTATTTCCATCTGGCATGGTTTGCATATTGTTGTTTGATTGTTTGTGGTTTTTGTATTTCTATATTTATGCTCTATTCTTGGTTGGTGCAGCTGTAATGAAACTCAGTTTCCCTCGGGATCAATACAGTATGTCTATGTCTATTGGATGCAGAGACGTTGATGTGTCATGTTGAATTAGTATTGGAGCATGTAACAATGTTGGATGTTTTCATGGGCAGATGGACTAATTGTAGCCACGTAAGGAAAGTTAAACTTGATTCCTCCTTGGTATATGTTAAAATGTGTAACACAAAATGGAAGTTTGTAGGCAAAGTGGTGTCAGCTTGGAATGTGGGAACAGCCTGAAGATATGCATGGATGCATATCCTTGAGATTAGATACTGGTGAAGGATATTTTCTTTCTCGCAGACCTGCTGTCTCTGTTTCTAAGTAATGTGCCTAAACAAAAGGCAGCGAGAGATAAGATGGTAGAGGTTGGTACTACTAGCGGGTGGAAAAGTACAGGGGTAAAAGTAATGTCAGATTTTTGAAGGCAGCTTGGTGCAAATTGATAATCGCCCCTCAGACTTGTTTGCGACTGGTGCTAAGAGACGGAGAAAGTTGCTTTGAAACCTGAACTTCCCGTCACCAGTATATTGGTAGGTTAATTGATTGGTTGATTAGTATTTTGCTTCCTTCTGTATGTTTTTAAGAATCCTTCATTTGTTCTTCCTATATTTTATTTGTTCTATTACTTACTAAAGTAGTTGATATAACCCTTAACACGTTTCCAATGCTTCCTTTGTTTGTGGATACAAAGGAAAGAACAATGCCATGTTAGCATTCTTTTCAAGGGGTCTAGATTACAAGAGCAGGGATGTGATTCTGAGGCTTTATAAAGCACTGGTGAGGCCTCACCTTGAGTATTGTGAACAGTTTTGGGCCCCTCATTTTAGAAAAGATGTGCTGGCATTGGAGAGGGTCCAGAGGAGGTTCATAAGGATGATTCCAGGAATGAAAGGGTTATCATACAAGGAATGTTTGATGGCTCTGGGTCTGTATTCGCTGGAATTTAGGAGGATGGGGAGGGGTCTCATTGAAACCTTTCTAATGTTGAAAGGCCTAGACAGAGTAGGTGTGGAAAGGATGTTTCCCATGGTGGGAGAGTCTAGGACAAGAGGGCACAACCTCAGGATAGAGGGGTGCCTTTTCAAAACAGAGATGCAGAGAAATTTCTTTTGCCAAGAGGTAGTGAATTTGTGGAATTAGTTGCCATGTGCAACTTTAGAGGCTAGGTCGTTGGTTGTATTTAAGGTAGAGATTGATAAGTTCTTGATTGGAAATGGCATCAAAGGTTATGGGGAGACAGCCGGGAAATGGGGTTGAGGAGGAGAAAAGAAAGATCAGCCATGATTGGATGGCAGAGCAGACTCAATGGGCCAGATGGCCTAATTCTGCTCCTGTGTCTTATGGTCCTATGGTCTTAACAAGGGATAAGTTTTAAAATACTTTTGTTAAAAGCTAGCAATATATCAAGAGATGCAACATTAACTCTGGGAACTGATGCATTCAGATTCTCCTTGTTAAACCTTATTAGCTTTTTATTCCATTTCTGCTTTGAATGCCCTAAAAGAACAGACTTGCATCATGTTGCACAGAACTTGAAAAGAAAATTTAGACATTTCACCAGGCTTAACAGGAGGATCCAGCCTCCTCTCCATGTCTTCGGGCTCCATATTTAGCCAGCATGTATTTCTCGGCCCATCTTTAAGATGAGAATTTCCCAGTGTGTTCTACTTGCTACTAATTTGGCTAAAGCATGAGTTTGAACTCAATTCAGCTGGTCAGTATCTAATTATATAACAAGCTTTGTTTCTTCAGGCATAAATAACCAACCAGGCAATTTTATACATGATTGGTTTTGTTCTTCGAGCTTTGGAAAACATCTAACTGGTACTTGGAGCAAAAAAGAAATTACCCTCTGTGCTGGAAAACTGAAATAAAAACAAGTCTGGAATAGCAAGGAAGCAGACATTTTAAGCAACAGAGAGGAAGAGGATGGGATGAAAATAAATCAGCCAGGAGAGAATGACCTGATTCTACTCCTATGTCTTGTGAGTGTGGACTGCAGTTGTCAATGAAGCAATTACTTTAATTTACTACTTTAAAGATGCCAAGAGAGGGAAGGGAAGAGTTGGATATGGGCAATATGAGAATGGGAGCAGGGTTGGTGTAGGCAATAAAGGTAACACAATTTTCACTACGGAAGTGCAGGAAGCAGCATTGTAACAGTTGAGGGAAGACACCTGAATAGTACCAAAGCACGGATTCTTCCATGTACCCACCAAAGACATGTGAAATCCCATAGCTGCATCTTTGACTTGAAGAAAGTGCATAAAGTTGAAAGAAAGGTTGTTCAATATATATATTGACTGCCTTTCGATGAAGGGGAGCGGTGAGTGCTGTTGAAAAGGGACTAAATGAACCTTCCATTAAGGAGACAGTGAAGGGTGCACGAAGAATCCTAGTGTGAGATAGAGGTAAAGAGAGGTTGGATGCCCTAAGTGAAGGTAAGCAATATGGGAGCAGTTTTCTAATCACTCTGCCTTGTTTCCTCTAGCAACTCTGTTCCTCGCTCTGTGTCCACTTTACTTGACACAGGAGCTACCTAATAAAGTGGTCACTGAATGTATTTCTGTATGTTCATGGTCTGCTCTTCTGCTGGGTCTAGCCCATCTACTTCATGGTTTGACGTAGTGTAGATGTAAAGATGCTCTTCTGCACACCACTGTTGCAACACATGGCTATTTGAGTTACTGTCACCTTCCTGTCAGCTTGAACCAGTCTGGCCATTCTCCACTGACCGCTTTCATTAACAAGGCATTTTCACCAGCAGAACTGCCGCTCACTGAATGTGTTTTTTTTTTGCTTTTTGCACCATTCTGTGTAAACTCTAGAGACTGTTCTGTGTGAAAATCTGAAAAAGCTAGCAGTTTCTGAGACACTCAAACCACCTCTTCTGGCACCGCCAATCATTCCACGGTCAAAGTCACTCAGCTCACATCTCTTCCCCATTCCGATGTTTGATCTGAACAACAACTGAACCTCTTGACTGTGTCTACATGCTTCTAGGCATTGAGTTGCTCCCGCATGATTGGCTGATTGGATATTTGTATTAATGAGCCGGTATACCCAATAAAGTGGTCATTTAGTGTATTTTTCTAGCTTCTCCTTCCTGTTTGTATATGCTATGATGATGGAACTTTCCACACAAAGTACCTTTGAAGATGCCTTTTTTCTGTCCACCATAATTGATAGGGTTTTCAGGCACTTCTTTATTTCTGCATTCTGCTCTCACCACCTGTCCACCTAGAGAGAAGGAGGACAGATTCCTGTCTTCACCCAGGCTTTACATTCACCAGGTTATTTTCCATAATTTCTGGCACCTTTCTGACCAGACACATCTTCCCTTCCCTTTCTTTTCACACTCTGGAATTCTATGACCCCACTTCCATATCCAATCACCTCCCTATTCACAGAACTTTCCCCAGCACAATGCTAAAAGTGGAATAATTTGACCTTTTTATGATCAATTCTAAAACGTTAGAGTTTAAATTACATTCTTTAGGACTGTCATTAATGCTTTGCACATGTTAAAAGCTAATGTGTCGTAAATGTGAAGAAAAGACAGAAAATTGTGAGTTATACATGGGTGTATTTGTGCATTCCTTACACCTGATCCAGCACGACAGTGGCACAAGGTTGGTTGGTAAATGGGAGTGTGATGATCAGTCAGTAAAAGGCAGTCTCTCCCTTTATCCTGGATGTAGCAGTCAGTTTAGGTTGAGGTCTGTTCTGACCTCTCACAGGATGAAATTACCAGGTGACCAGAGGGAAAGATTAAGGATGTTCTCAGATCTCTTCAGAAGAAATGGAATATTCCCATTGGCTCTTGTGAATCCTTGCCCATACATGCACAGAGTGTTCAGAACGGTGCGGAGAAATTTGAGTACGTTCATTATAAACACACAGCAAGCCAGTGTGAATAGCAGAAGGGGCAAAGCTCCTGAACTGTCTGTCCCATTATACCAGCATTCATTACTGCTCTCCACAGAGGTTAATCTTCTTTTCAAAATGCAATGCTGTCTGACAACTGATCCCATTACGTTTCACCGATCATAAAATCTTCAAATCCCACATCATCTCAGATCTCTTAGAATTGATTGATAGCAAGATCTTGATCCAGAGGGATCACTTAAGAAGGTGCTGTTCATTACATGCAGGTATTCAATCAGTTCTGATGTTTTTTTCCGAGTTTGTGAGTTGCTTGCTTGGTGCTTTAATTGAAGAATTACATGTAGTGTGAGGGTGAGTCATTCTAGCCTCCCTGAGATCGGCAGGTTGTTTGCAGAATGGATGGAAATAGTTTGCCTCATTACAGCTGGGAGAACACAAGTTCTTCTTCTTTTGTGTCAGGAGAATCCTGCTGCTTGTCAGGCTTCATCAATGGAGGGACTGCAGAAACAACTAAATGATAAAGGAAGCTCTGCCAATGCAGGATCTATCTGACTTAATTCTGTCTTAACCAAATCGGACTTCGGGACGAAAGGTCCCGAGTTTGAATCCAGCCGGCTGCCCTGCACGCTTTCCATCTGTGCTGGGTTATGAGCTGGTGATCTCTTTGGAAACGCACCCAGCAGAAGGCAATGGCAAACCAATGCTGTAACTTTCCTCGTACGCGATTCCCCACTACGTCAGAGAGGTGTGGAGGGAAATCGTCCGCTAACCGGAGCAACTCCACATGCAACGTACCTTGTGAATTTTGTCATTGTGATATTTTTGGCCAACTTCTTTTTCCTCCCGAACAGTTGTTTTTCTACAAACAAAGCAAACAGCTTTATTAGTTATTTTTAGAAGAACAACGCATTCAGTAGGTAATGTTCTGATCTTAAATATTAATGTCATTTGTCTTTTGTGACTATTTAAAATAAATGGATCTCTAATTATCCAACTGTAATGTGGTTGATTTGAAAATATTTTCTCAAAGCATAATTATCTCTAAATAGTAAAAGTGGAGCAAAGATTACTTTTGACTTTGCGATACAAGTAGTTTGCTGACACACAGCAGCAGCTACTTTACTCCTCTGTCCAAGATGGTGTATGAGTTGAGGTGGAGCCATCCACAGAATACGAATCAAATACTAGCACTGTTTGAAACAGATGCTTTTGTTGAATTAGGTTCAGATTCATTTATTTATCTCATGTACATCGAAATGTTTAATGAAATGCCAACGCTCAACACAAACTCAGGTGGGGACAGCCTGCGAGTGTCGGCACATACTCCAGTGCCAAAATAGCATGTCACAGTGCTCAGCAGAACAACACAGCGGGAAAGGGGCATCCATCACCTCCCATCCCCACCATCCTGGCCATGCTCTGGAATCAGGAATGAAGTACAGGAGCATTAGGCCCCACACCGCCTGGTTCAGCAACAGTTTATTATCAATCATCAGGCTTTTGAACCAGAATGAATAACTTCACTCACCCCAACACTGCGCTGGTTCCACAACTTACGGACTGACTTCCAAGGACTTTACAACTCGTGTTCTCAGTATTATTTATTTACTTATTATTTCTATTTTGTTCTGCCTTTTTGTATTTGCACTATTTGTCAATCTGTTGCACATTGGTTGTCCATCTTTGTGTGTCGTCTTTCATTGACCTGCTGTTTTCCTTCCTATCTAATGTGAATGCCCACAAGAAAAGGAATCTTAGACTAGTATATGGTGACAAAAATATACAGTGATGATAAATTTGCTTTGAATTTTGAACAAAACAGAACATAATATGTAACAAAACAGCAACATTAAAAAGAGTCACGTTCCTCCCTCCCTCCCACAGACACAGTTCTCTAACTGCAGGCAGCCTGTCTCTGGACTTCAGCTTTGAGCAGATTTGCAGACATTGGACATTGACTTCCCCAGTGGACTCGGAGCTCTGGTCATTGGGTCTGAAATTCTGGACTTCCAATCGACCTTCGAGCTTTGATCTTTGGTATCAACCCCAGGACTTGGTGATGTTGACAAATGAGGGTCCCAAACACTAGGCCTTGAACGCCAGACTCTCCAATGACCAGGGCCCCAAACACTAGGCCTTGGATGCCAAACTCTCCAATGACCAGGGCCCCAAACACTAGGCCTTGGATGCCAGACTCTCCAATGTCCAGGGCCCCAAACACTAGGCCATGAACACCAGATTCTCCAATGACCAGGGCCCCGAACACTAGGCCTTGGATGCCAGACTCTCCAATGACTAGGACCCCAAACACTAGGCTTTGAACACCGGACTCTCCAGTAACCAGGACCCCAAACACTAGGCTTTGAACAGCGGACTTGCTGATGACAGGACCACAAACACTGAGCCCTGAACTCCAGTCTCGCTGATTTGCATTCCTAGGGTGTCACCATTACTTGTGCCTCCTGTCTGCATGGAATTCACATCCTGGAATCCACCAACAACTTGATGACGTGGTGGGGGAGGGTGCACCAGCCCTCATCCTCATTGTTCTGACATCAGGCCACAGATGTCCTTCATCCCACATCCACATCATTTCAGGTTGCCAACTTTCTCACTCCCAAATAAGGGACAAAAGTAGCAGTCAAATACGGGACACTTGTGTTTACCCTGAGGAAAGACTATCATGACCATGAGGGCTTTGCGCAGCAACTGTGTGCGCATGCGTGACGTGCGCATGCATGTATGTGCCAATTTCTTTCTACAAATCAGTTTTGGCTTACTACTTTATATAGGCTGTGTATTTGTCATATAATTTCTGCTTTTACTATATGTTAGTGTTATTTTAGGTTTTATGTGTTATTTGGTATCATTTGGTAAGTTATTTTCTGGGTCTGGGAATGCTCAAAAATTTTTCCCATATAAATTAATGGTAATTGCTTCTTCGCTTTACACCATTTCGGCACGAAAGGTTTCAGAGGAATGCTCTACCTTAGCGGGGAAAATACAGGATAAGGGCGGTCCCGTATGGGACAAACCAATTTAGCCCAATATACAGGATGTCCCGGCTAATACGGGACAGTTGGCAACCCTAACATCATTGGCCTTGAAATGAAGAGTGGAGGACCAGACTCCATCTTGACCTCTAATCACCCCATATCCTTGTCCCTAAACCCTAACCTGATGATTTGGCTCCTTGTGCCTATTCTGCTGTTGGAAAAGGTCATAGCTGATCTTCCGCCTCAGCTCAGTTTTCCTGCTCTATTCCTGTATAGTTTGATTTCTTAATATCCAGAAATGTATTGATCTGTTTTGAATGAAGCTTTTTGGAGTAGACAATGATAGAAATTCATCACCTTCTCCCTCAGTTCAGTCCTAAATGGTGTGCTTCTTGTATCAGTATGTGAAGCCTTTTAAGAATTTTGCGTTTATCAGTGATTCTTCTAAATTGGAGAGTAGAGGCTTAGCTTCCTCCTGTGAGCATCCCAGGAGCAAATCTGGCAAAACCTTTTGCAAATGTATCTCTTTTTATGTAAGGAAACCAAAATTATAGACAATACCCCAGGAGGTATATAATTGTAGTAAGGCATATTTCTGTGTTTATTTACAGATAAACACAAGAAGTATAGCAGCTGTACCAGTATACTGTATCAATAGCAAGGATTGCGTGAACATCAGATATAAAGTATACATATTTCTGCCTGAGGCACACTATACTAGACGTTTACATAGAATTCAGCACAGAAGCCAGCCATTGGCCTTAGCTTTTTCATAACTCATGAAATACAATGAGTGTTTTGTCCTCGGCCTGTTTACTGTCGATGCCTAATTCATTTTTTCCAACAACCACTGTATATTCATAAAATTTGCAATAATTTTACCTTCATACATTTATAAATCACTATTCATGATGCAAATCAAACTATTCTGTTTGCTTGCGAGATTAGCAGTACATCAGCCTGACATAAGTTGTTCTTTCACCTAACTTTCTGTGACTCTCACACTCCAGGCACAATGGCTGCATCAGACTTTGTCCGATCCTTCAGCCTGTTGTCCACAGAAGCAGGTTTATTATCTCTGACACGTGTTATGAAATTTCGCAAACACAAGGAAATCTGCAGATGCTGGAATTTCAAGCAACACACATCAAAGTTGCTGGTGAACGCAGCAGGTCAGGCAGCATCTCTAGGAAGAGGTGCAGTCGACGTTTCTGACAGTTCTGACGAAGGGTCTCGGCCTGAAATGTCGACAGTACCTCTTCCTAGAGATGCTGCCTGGCCTGCTGCGTTCACCAGCAACTTTGATGTGTGTTGCTTGTCATGAAATTTGTTGTTCTGCAGCAAAGCAACAAGAAGGAATATAGCAAGAGTAAATAAGTAGTGCAAGAAGAGAGCGGACAGTAGGTCCATAGAAAGTTCGGAATTCTGATGGCAGTAGGGATGAAGCTGTTCCTAAGTGTGTGTCTTCAGGCTCCTTGGTGGTAGTAATGAGAAGAGGACGTGTCCTGGGTGATGAGCATAGTTGATGTGGATGCCACCTCCTTAAGGCCTTGCCTTTTGAAGAAGTCCTCGATGGTGGGGAAGCTAGTAAGATGGCTTTCCGTAGGTGGTACCTAGACTTCTTGTGGAGTTCGTGATCACCATTTCTGTATGGCACAGATGCCCTCAGCAGACTGCGAATCTCATGATTCACCCACAGCTTCTGGTTTGGGTATGCCGGTAAGTTATTGAAGGCACACACTCATACACGGAAGTCTTGATGAAGTCGGTGACAGCTGTGGCATATTCATTCAGATCAGAAGATAAATTCCTGAATATGATCCAGTCCACCAACTCAAAGCAGTCCTGTAAGTGCTCCTCCACCTCCCTTGCCATACCTTCACGGTCCTCACCACTGGTACTGCGGTCCTCATCTCTGCCTGCATGCTGGGAGTAGAAGTACAGCCAAAGTGTGGACGTGGGATGGAATAGTTGTTGAAGTTCCCCGCAATGATTGGGAAGGTGCCAGGGTGCTCTGTCTTGTGATCATTGATCTCGCTGCTCAGCTCCTCTAATATCAGCCTGATAATGGTGGAAAACTCCCTTGGCAGAAAAGATGCAGTAGAGTAGATGACACTTGACTATCAAATATTGCAGGCTGGGGAAGCAGGACTGAAACAGAGCTGCCACATCTGTGCACCCCAATGAGTTGGTCATGAAGTAAATGCTGTCACCACTACCTTTACCTGACATCGCTGTCCAGTCCATGAGATGAAAAGTTGAAGCCCTCATGCTGAAGCACTGTGTCTGGAATGATGAGGGTGAGCCATGTCTTGTGAAGCAAAGTACACAGCAGTTCCTGATGTCCCTCTGGTACAGCAATCTTGCTCTGAGGTCTTCACTTTTATTTTTCAGAGCCTGCATACATATTAGCCAGGAGGATGATCGGGAGAATAGGTCTCGGGACCCTTTGTTTCAGTTTGACTGTATCAGCAGCCCAGCTCAGCTGCTGTGTTTCTTAAAGAGAAAATGCACACACCACCTGGGTGGTCTAGAGTCCAGAGTCAGCTGATTTTGAAGACTGATAGATTTTTTAAAAAATTACTTAAAACAATGTTGTTTACTGAAGTACCTATAGCTATGACTATAGATTTCAAGCTGTTGTTGTCCTCAATGGGAATATTTGATGTTCACAACACATTCCATGGTCTAGGACTACATGTGGAGGGAAGGTGATGAAATGTCCTTCACAAAGTTGTAATCTTTCAGCAGTAGTTTGACTCCTGTGTGCCTCTGTGTGTTCCCTTGAAACAGTCTATAGAGTGTAAGGTCATGTCTTGTGCTGTTGTATAGGATGACACTTTAAAACAACTGTTGATTTCTTTCCATAAATTGACAGATGCACATTCCAGAAGTAGATCCATGTTTGTCTCATCCTACCAAAGATGCCATGAAGGCAATTTTTTTTTTTGGAAGTCTGCCTGTTCATGTGGAATTTAACAGGAAGATGGGGATATGTTCTCACTATCATATGAATATGTTGCATTTGTATGTTACCGTGTATTTGTTTGAACTTTCTTGCAAGTGACCTTAAACAATCTTTGGGAACCATTTAACAGGATCCACTATTCCCTTCCCCAAATCGTAGCTGACATTCTGAGTATACTGCTGTCTGATTTCCTTGTGGTCAAAGGTGTTCAGTACATGAACTTTTCGATGAAGGATGTGTGGTATGCCATTTTAACTGAACGGAACATTCTAAGGCAAGCTGGCTAGACCCATCCTTCTCAAGTAGCCAGCTGGCACCTCAGTGCTTGGTA
This sequence comes from Mobula birostris, assembly GCF_030028105.1. NCBI lineage: Eukaryota > Metazoa > Chordata > Chondrichthyes > Myliobatiformes > Myliobatidae > Mobula > Mobula birostris. The sequence goes on along the minus strand of NC_092373.1, from coordinate 109,596,515 downwards.
ATGGTCAACCAAGGTTGTATTTACAGTTTGATGAAGACGCACAGTAAGGTGGCCATCACGACTCTTTCATGGCAAGATCTTGCAGCGGTGAGAGATTGGCTTCTATTAAACCGGATGAACCAAACTATGTGTGTAAGCATTGCTGCTGAGCACATAAACATTGGTGTGGACCCATACTTGAATATTGTCTGCAAACAGGAATCCACTTCTGTATTTTCTGTGGAATTACAATAGAATTGAACATTTTCAGTTGTCCACAAATATCTCCACTTATGAAAGTCATTAATGAGGCAGCCAATAATGATTTGGCTTAGGACATTGCCTGAAAGATGGCTGGGGCAATGTCCAGGGACTTTAATGTTTGATGTCCCAACAGCTCCTGTCCTTCTTCCTTAGTGCAAGGTATGACTCCAGCGACTGGACTGTTTTGCCATGACATCTACTGACTTTAGTTTTACCAGTGAACCTATTGTCCTTGATGCTAAAGGGAGTTACGCTCACTTTACCTCTGAAATTTAGCTCGTTGCTCTTGTTTGGACTTGTCCATGCCAATGTCTGGAGCCTAGTGGGACTGATGAATTGTTGGAAACTAACTGCAAGTTATGTGGTGTCTAGTGAGAAGCATTAGTTGCACTTTTCATGTGGAACTACATTTACAATACATAAAGGTTGCAGATTAAATGATCAATGGAATTATGTTTGTTTTAATTGCTAAATTGAAGATTAACCTTCAGTTTTTCTTTTGTGAAATTTAATTTACTTCTGTTAAAATGACAACCTTTTACTGGTGAAAAACACTTCTGAAACTACAGTGAATTGTAGTTGTAACGTGCTAACATTGACTGATATGTTTGGCCATGAGGCAGTTGTCACATGTACATCAAAACATTGAAGCATGTAGTGAAGTGCTTCACTTGTGTCAACAACCAACGCAATCCAAGAAGTCATCTTAATTATGTCACCATGCTTCTAGCGCCAACATAGCATGCCCACAACTCGCTAACATAACCGAACAGCTTTTGTTTTGAATGTGGGAGGAAAGTAGAGCACCCAGAGGAAACTCATGGGGTCACTGGGAGAACATATAAACTTCTGACGGACAGCAGTGGAATTGAACCTGAGGTCCTGACCTAATCGCGTATCGCTAACTGCTATGCTACTTTCTCACAGCACAAAACCAAGGACTGAAAACTCTTGCTAGCTTTATCAGTTGAGCATATTTTAATTTATTTTTTGGAATTAGTAGATCTCTCCTTTCTCTTCAAATGGTGGGATTCATTCCATTCTTAGCTCTCCCATTATATCTGAGAAATATATATTGCAGTAGATGAATATGGTCAAGTTGTTTTACATCAATGGATGGCTCAGAGATACTTTCTGTGATTGCTGCCTCAAAATCCCAGAACTTTCTTCTATATTAAGAGTGTGGAATTTGCTTGTTTACCAAAACAAGAGCTGCACTGCTTGAGAAAGCTGGATCACCACCATCTTTTCAAACAAAGGCAGTGGGAGGTGAACATTAAATATTGACCTTGGTAATGTTCAAAATGATGACAGAGATTTCAAAGTAGCCTTGGTTCAACAGAAATCATTTGCAGTGTGTAATTACTAAAATGAGACCTGGTATTTTATTTAGTGAGATGTGCTGTAGGGGTGCAGGTTACTGGTTTCCACAAGTATGAGAGATACCGTTACTTGTTTCACCTTGACACTCACTGCTAGTGTTCTTTCCTGAGAGCATACACTTGGCTGCTAACTGCTCTCAGTTTAAGTTCTGAGTCACCAACTACATGCCTGCTTCCATATCTTCCAGTCATTTCATTATAGAAGAAGAAAAGAAAAAAAAACATTCTACCATTCGGTAAATGTGTGGGCTGTAAAAGACAGCTGCCTAGTTGATGGAATGGATCGTTTTTTATCAACAGTTAGATTCCCTTGACAAGGCAGCTTTGTAGGTATTCTTGCAGGAAACAATTCTGCAAAATAATTTTTTTCCATAGTTAAGTTTCCTATTTCAGGAACTGCCATAACTAGAAGTCATTATTAGCTAAACCATATGATCTAACAATAAGTTTGACACAAGGTAATAAGAACATGAAGAAAAGACTGTTACTAAATCACGGTGCCTTGTCAGGCTGGCATATAGCTGTTGTAAACATGTCACATCTCGCCCTATCCATGAGGCTAGCTCATTCCATTTTGAGTAATGAACAGCATTTAAGGTCTGCCTGAGTAGGGTTCCGATGCAGAGTCTTGACCAAAAACAACACCGATCATCCCTGTGCCTGATAGGTGCTCCTCCAGAACTTTGTATGTTTTTGCTCCATATTCAAGCATCTGCAGTCCCTCACATCACGGTTTAAAGGCTTCCAATGGTTTTGCATGTTAAAAGGGTAGGCAGATATCTGATGCTATAAGCTTCATATTCTTAAAGTTCAGTGCTTTATATGAAATACCAATGCACTTGGATAGAAAAATCTGCAAAAGGTAGTGGATGCAACCCAGTCCATTATAGGTAAAGCTCTCCCCACCACTGAGCACATCTACAAGGAGCACTGTCACAGGAAAGCAGCTTCCATCATCAAGGTCCCCCACCACCCAGGCCATGCTCTCCTACTGCTGCCATGAGGAAGGAGTTGCTGGAGCTTTCCATCCCACACCACCAGGTTCAGAAACAGTTATTACCCCTCAACCATCAGGCTCTTGAACCAATGTGGATAACTTCACTCACCCCAACACTGAACTGATTCCACAACCTATTGACTCACCTTCAAGAAATCTGCGACTCACAACTGCAATTTTATTTATTTATTTATTATTGTTATTTTGTTTTTTAATTGTTTTTGAATGTGCGCAATTTGATGTCCATCTTTTCTGAGTGCGGTTTTTCATTGATTCTGCTATGTTTCTTTGTATTTATTGTGAATGCCCACAAGGAAATGAATCTTGGGGTAGTGTATCTGACATCGATGTACTTCGATAATAAATTTAGTTTGAACTTTGATTCAGCACACCATGTAACCATCCCTCTCTTAGGCTGTGTACAATAGAAAGCAGATGGGTTATGTCAATGAAGATTTATGAGAAATTCAACTGCTTTTTGCACAGCATGTCTGAGAGTGTGGAGGAATTCTCTGCTTCTTGAGGATTTGAGTAATTTATTTTGACATGCTACAGCAGCAGTGGAATATGAGTGGAGGCTACATGCAGCACTCCCCCTTTGTTACATTTCTGCAGGCGTCTAGGGCTTAAATAGTAGTTTGTCCTAGCGAGGCTCGTAATGGCATTGTGTAGGATTTGGACTTGGCACCTCCTGACCTGACTGGGAGATTGTAAGCTGTCCCCATGGATGCACAGGACTGCTGAGTGCAGGTCAGTAGTAGGTGAGTCCTACATTGGAAATGAAAATTGTTGTGTCATTTCAATATGGCGTCAGCTTGGAATCTCTCTCTCCAGTCCTTCAGCCGATGTTTGGCATGGTGTGAAGGTGTCAGACCACCCCAGGAATCATGAGCTGTTTGGACATAAGCTGCTTGAGGTTGGTGTTTGTCTGAATGACTCTGACCCGCCTATTAGCTCTCGCAGAGAACCCACTGGGAAGCTCCTATTACCTCTGGGTTGGTTAAAGAGAAACATGGGCTTGCACAGATTGACTATTAGTTTCTCAAATCTGGCTGTAAAGAAGGTGAGTGTAAATTTTGTTGCAGAGGGAGACTATTCGACTGATAGCTGGTGTTTCTACAGTATTATTTGAGAAGAGAGTTGAAGTTGAGATTTAATCTTTGGGTTGATGCAGTTTATTTGGGCGTAGGTAGAATCAGAGAGCAATACAGCAGATATTCAGGCTGTTTGACACACCAGCTCATCCCAATTTCTCTGTTTGGTCCTTATCCCTGACAGCTCTACTCCTCTGTGTACTTATCCAACTGCATCAAAATGATCCAATTCTACCTTCCTCAACTAATTCCTCTTTCCATTAACTCACCACCCACTGCATTTGAAAATATTACCTTGAGCCCCTTTTAAATCTTTCCCCTCTCACCCTGAACATATGCTGCCCTTGCTTTGGACTTCTCCACCCTGGGGAAAGTGGTGCTGCTTCCTGCATCCATGCAGACCTTGTCAGTTTCATTAATGCTACCAACTTCCACCCCAGCCTCACCCACCTGATCCATTTCTGACACAGTTCTCCTATTTCTTTTCTCCTAAGATGGAGATGGAGACATCGTACTATCCACTGACATCTACTGCATCCACAGCTGTAAGATCCGACATCCATAGCTACCATAGTACAACCCCTCCCACCCGTCTCTGTCTCCACTGCATGTGTCTCAGATGAGGCTTTCCACTCCATGGACTTGAGCAGGGCCACAAATATGGAAGATAATACGTAGATGAAGCCTCCTCTGTTGATCTACTGCCCACTACCAAAGAAGTGACAGTAACCATTTCTAGTTTGCTTATTGCTCAAATCTCTCCACTGATGATGCCATAGCCTCTGCACTCCACTCCATCTTGTCCCAGCTGGAAAATGATGCTTCGTATGCCAGGATGCTGTTTATCGACTTTAGCTTGATATTTGCTACAATTATCCCTCACCTGGTAGAATAGTGCATGCACAACAACTTGTGTCTCAATATGAACAAGACCAAAGAGATAATTTAGGTTGACCACTCCTCATAGCACAAACATGGCTCCTCTGTGGAGTGAGTTAGGAGCGCCAGGTTTCTGGGAGTTAACATAATGAACGATCTTCACCCTGGTCCCTCAACACCAGCTCTTTGGTCAGGAAAGCACAGCAGCATCTCCACTTCCTGAGGGGATTGAGGCAAGGAAGGATCTCTACCCCCCCCCCCCCCACCGTCATTCTAACCAATTTTTACAGGAGAGTGTCCTGACCAGCTGCGTCACTGTCTGGTATGTAAATGTGAGGCAGCTGACAACAAGTCCCTACAAAGGAGTGCGGGGACAGCTGAGAAGGGTCATCAGGGTCTCTTCCATCCATCTGAGATGTTTATCAGGACTGTTGTGTATGCAGGCATTGGCATTCCCAGTGATCCCTCCCATCTGTCTAACAATCTCTTTGACCCCCCCCCCCACCCCACCATTAGGCAGAAAGTGCCATAGCATTAGGACAAGAACTGTTAGGATGGGAAGCAACTGCTTCCCCACGCCCACCCCCCCCCCACTGCCAGGCCGAAAGACTACTTAATACCCTGCCACCACGCAGCTCTCCTCACGTATAAAGTGCTAGTTGCAATCTACTTGTGTTGTAAATACACCTTATTAGTTGTTAAATTATTTGTGGTAATATTACTTTTTGTGTTTGTGTGTATGTGTGTTTGTGTGTGAGTTGTACATTCTATGTTGTGCACCTTGGTCTGGAAGAATGTTCTTTTGTTTGGCAGTGTACGTGTGTACAGTTGAATGACAATAAACTGAACTCGAGCTTGAAATTGAGGTGTGGCTGCAAGTGTTGTTGCTATTCCATTGCCAGACTATTTTGTGAATATTTTCTCTGCTGAAGATTCTCTTACAATGCCAACTGTAGATGCTGTGTTTCTTGTGGAAGTGTTCCTTAGCACAGAACAACATGGATCACTCTGTGTGAAATGGACTGCAGGATCTCAGCAGATGTGTTCAGGTGTGGAAAGTCTGAGTGGTCTGACCCATTAATCTGATCACAGATCAGTTTCAGTCTTGTTTTTGGATTCCTGAGGGAAGTCATCACCTGTAAGACACTGGCAGAGGTGGTGGTAGAGGCAGATATATCAGGGACACTTAGATAGATGTACAGATGAAAGAGAAATGCAGAGCCACGTGGAAGGGAAGTGTTCGATTGTTGTGCCAGCCTTTTAACCTACTCCAAGATCAATATGGGCTGAAGGGCCTGTATTGTGCAATTTTTGTGTTTCCTCACACCCACTGTGTAGTTGTCACCCCAACACCAACCCTTCCATTGCATAGCAAGGTGAGTGAATTGAAATGGACGATTAAAGCAAGAGGAATGTTCATGACAGCTAGCAGGCAAGTAGTTATGCTTTAAAATGTTGATGTTGTCCAAGGGGGAGACGCTAAAAGGATATGACTCACTTATTTTATTAACAGTAGCACAAAATACATTCAGGTTGGTATTGATTTTTCATTGTAGCATTTTGAAGGAAGTAAGGGATAAAGAAGGCATCTGTGATCTTAGGCCTGTAATATCGATGGCTCCATTAGGTGTTTCAGAATGGACTATGACATTTAGACCCAGGTCTTGTTGCAAGTTACCCAAGACTGTCACTGCCTTCCAAGAGAAGCACCCTTCGCCCCCCTTTTCAGAAAATGCCGGAGATTTGTTTGTTTCTGTTCTCTGAACATTGCTTGTTAAAGCTGCAGGAGTTTATTCTTTCCTCCAATTTCCTTCCATGACAGTTTGTACACGAGGCAGCCTCAAACAACAGTCAGCAAATCACCAGACGTTTTGTTGGCTGAGAGATGAGCAGTTGCCAAGATGAAGAGTGCTGATTGGTGGTGCTGTGGCATCAGAACCGGACTTCGAGTACGAATCTGGCAAGTTTCTTGCATGCTGTCCATCCATGTAACTCAGCCTCGTTAAAAAACAGTCAAATGCTACGGAAACAGCAAAAGAATGTCACCTGATGTGCTACAAGGCATGAGAAGGAACAAGATAGAAAGAAAATCCTTCACTCTTCTTTAAATTTTGATGTGGAACCTTAGCTACCTGATGTTCTTACAAGGTACAAGAAGGAACAAGATGGAAAGAAAATCCTTCACTTTTGTTTGAATTTTGATGTGGAAACTTAGCTACCTAAGAACATTAAATTGGCTGAAGTATAAATCTTTTTCAAATGATAACGCACTGGCATTTTAAGTTTTTTGATCTGTTCCTTTTTCTCACTTGCATCTCGGCTCCAGATAAATAATGCACATAGAGGAATTACTTTAGTTGATGGCCAAAAAAAGTATTTGTTGTTTCAGATCAAGTGTCTTTGACAACATAATAAGCTCCTGTTACTATTATAGGGCCTGCACTGTATTATTAGCATTGACTGGAATTCCTCCCCTTTCGTGGCATCTTATCATGTAAAATTTGATACTAAATTATTTTGTCATATTACTTAAAAGCTGAGGGGAAGATTTCTGTTATAAAATGGCCCATTAAACATGAACCTTTAATTATGGTATCAAAGATGGATGAAGTTTGTTGTTCTCTCTGAGACAGAAATACTGTGTACATGGAGTGCTAATGTGCGCCACGCTCAACACAGTTGTTTTTCTCAAATGCAGTTGGCTGTAAAGAACAGCACCTTGAAAACTTTCTCTCCCCAATATCAATTGCATGGAAATTGCATCTTTTGACGCAATTTGCTATAGTTGGAAATTACAGTTCACAGATTAGCGAAATGTGTAAACTGTGATCAGAATCCTTCCCAATTATCACAGGAATTCAATATTATTAAAGGCTTTTATAAAACGTTTTGTGCAAATGATCATATATAATGGAGATGCAGTTTAAAAAAAGTTTACAGGCATAGTGAAGCTCTACTCAACAAATATGAGTGCATCAGTTTAAGAGTGATGTGCCACACATAATTTAGCAAGATAGGATAATTTTCAATGTGAGTTTGCTATAAATGATGAGATGCCATGATTGATTCAGTTCATTAAAGATTATTACAATTTGTTCTTGTCTTCTAAATTATGCAGTTTCGGACAGGAAATTGGAATATTTTGGTGTAACATTCATTAGCATCTGTAAATTTTCCAAGGTCAATTTTTTTGGGGCCATTGCAATGTAATGTTTAATTAGGATTTTGACAGAAGAGCCATTGAAGAGAATGGAAATGGTGTCCTTAGCCTATTAAGTCTACACTGTCCATCAAATACCCATTCTTTTTGCTTAAAAAAGATTTACTAAAACAGTACAGATTGAGATATTTTCTAATTAATCCTGTTTAGTCATAGGAAGTTGTTATCTATTGTTTTCTGGTTTTTGCAAGAACAAACATGAGTGAACAGAAGAAAGAAATTCTAAATAAAAGAAAAAAGGGTGAATTAAAAATGAGAAGTATGCTGAGTTTATCCTCCTTCCTTTTGTTTACTGCTAGATTGAATTGAGGTCTAAACCCCTTTGTTTTATTATTGTCATATGTACCAAGGAATAGTGGCAAAACTTGGCTTGCATATCATCCACACAGCTTCACACAGCTCAATTCATGGGGCATTAAGAAAGTATTAGGTAAAACAATAAGAGTGCAGAATAAACTGTTACAGAGAAAGTGCAGTTCAGATGGACAATAAGATGCAAGATCATAATAAGGTAGTTTGTGAGGCTAAGAGTCAACTTATAGTAGTAGAGAAACATTCAATAGTCTTATAACAGTGGGTTAGAAGCTGTCCTTGAGCCTGCTGTTATGTGCTTTCAGGCTTTTGCATCTCCTGTCCGATGGAGGGCATTATGTTTGTTCATTACCAAAAATGTGCTGTGTGGGGTTTCAAATGTTAATGCATTTATAAACATGAGACAGTCATGGCTGCAGCTTGACTCGAAGGGGAGGCTGTTTTGTCATGACCTCAGGCAGAGCCATTGCTGTACTAATTCATGATGCATCCTGATAGGAAGCTTCTATGGTGTATTGAAAAAAAATTGTGAGGGTCAAATAGAACATACAAAATGTCTTTAGCCTCCTGAGGAAGTAGAGGCACTGGTGAGCTTTCCTGGCTGTGGCACCAACATGATTGGATTGGGACAGGTTAGTGCTGATGTCCACTCCCAGGTATTTGAAACTCTGTTCCCTCTTGACCTCAGCACCATTGAAGTACACAGGAGCATGTGCATTGCCTTTCTTCCTGAAGTCAATTTCTCACTCTTTTGTTTTTGTAACTTTGAGGGAAAGATTATTGTCACAATGCCATATTTATCCACACTATCCTTTGGCCTTAACAGTTACATACTTAGAGACACTGATTGCAACATTTCAAACCCCTAAACCCAACCATCTTCCTCAAGCAGAAATTAGTCAAATGATAAGTCTGTCTGTCTGTATCTTGTTTTACGGCGGTTGGCATCCAGCTTAATGGTGCATTACCGCCACCCTCTGCTCCAAAATGTGCACTAGACATACATCTAAATCCCTTCACCCAATCACACGCACACACACACACACACACACACACACACACACACACACACACACACTTCACCCTCCCATCTTTGACTGTCCTAGTATCCTATTCCTGTTTATTCGTCATATTCTATAAAAAAAAACCCTGTTCCCCTTAAATGATAAGTCCCCCTAGAGGCACTGCCTTATATATCCTCCAACTGGGCAGGGCTTGATGCTCAATCCTGATTGGTTGGATTTTTTATTAAACTAGGCCGACACTCTTTAGGAATATGTGGTCCCAGACTGGAACTATCTCTACATTCTTAGAACATACAATTTCAGTTCCCACACATGCTCCCTCTCTAATGATTCCCTAATCTTTCTCTTGTAGGCACTGATTAAGAAAGCGAAAATGAAGGATGTGGTTAAGTTCAGAGAGAAGTGTAAGCCAGCTCATACTTACGGTTTGCCAAAAGTACAGAAACCTGGAATACCATTAAGGCCAATTGTGAGTTGCATCGGAACAACACCACACCCACTTGCCAAGTGCGTAGTTGGGGTGTTAAATCCATTATAGAGTGGCATTGCATCAAATCTGGCAAACAGTAAAAGCTTTGTGGAAAAGATTAAAACCTTCGAATTGATCCACAAACAGGCATGCTGAGCTTTGATGTAGTTAACCTATTCACCAGCGTGCCAATAGACCGGGCAATGGCAATGAACAAAAATACTTCATGGGAAAAAAACATTGAATTTAAACTACATTTTGGAGTTGACAAATTTCTACAAACAGGAGGATGGGATTGCCATGGGATCTGCTCTGTCTTCCATACTAGGCAATTTATTCATGAACAGCCTTGAAACAAAGGCCTTGGCTACAACAACTAAAAAGCCAGAATTATGTCTGTGCTATGTAGATGACACATTTGTCCTATGTAAACATGGTCAGGAAGTATTAGAGGCATTTTAACACATTTAGGCAATCGGAACAAGACCATACAGCTTACAATGGAGGTAGAAAGTGAGGATACTTTGCCATTTTTTAGATGTTATGATAAAACAGATGGTAGACAAGCTGGAGTTGAGTGCTTACAGGAAGAAGACTCACACAGACCAGTACCTGAGTTTCCAATCAAATCATCCAAAGACGACAATGCTTGGCATTGTTCAATGCTTAGCACTAAGAGCAAATTCCTTGTGCGCAACTGGAGCTGCAAAGGAAGAAGAGTGCAAGAGGATCAGAGAACATTCAAGAAAATAGCTACCTCTGCCCATAATTGAGAAAGGAATGGAGTGCAACACAACACCACAGCAAAGACAACCTCCAGATAGAATGGTTATTGGGCTAGACAGTGGCAGCTTAGCTGAAAAGCTAAGGTAAGTTTGGTGCTGAGTTAATAGCAAAAAGTGAGGACTTAATTGGAAAAAGGCTAAGCAAAGTGGCACCCAAAAAAAAGCTAAAGAACTGTGTCAGTGAGTTGTGTACTCCATACCTCTATCACCATGCTAAATAAGTAGATGGGTGAGACTGGAAGGCCATTGAAGACCAGGTTAGCAGAACATAAGAGTGCCTTTAAAAAAAATAATGTGAGAGCAGAACGAAGTGGGATTGCTGTCCATGTACACCAAGGTTTGATGAGGTCAACATCCTTGGCAAGGAACAGAATGCCTACAAGAGAAAGATGTGGGAATCACTAGAGATGGAGCACGTGGGGGACCTAAATATGGTTTCTAAGAATGTAGAAAAAGTTCCGGTCTAGGAGCACATTCCTAAAGAGGGGTTGGCCTAAAAAAATCAACCAATCAGAACAAGGACAATTCAGATCCAGCCAATCAGGATTGAGCATTAACCCCTGCTCAGTGGGACTTGCACATATAACTAACGTTTGCCTGAGGAAGCTGGCTGGGTATCCTGTCGAAACATAGCAATCAGAATCTGTAAGTATGTGACTGTTAAGGCCAAAGAATTGATAATTAGTGACAAAGCTTCCATAGTCAGTTATGATACCATATTGCTGGGTTCTCTATTGACATGGTGTCATGTACATGATCTCCTGTACTTTGACTGGTATTTCAGATGTGCCCCACTATGCTTATGCTATCTGCAAACTTGTAGATGGAGTTAGAGGAAAATCTGAGCAAGTGGACATAAGTGTATCTGAACACAATACTAAAATGCATACTTCCAATCCAATAGTATGACTTATCTTTATACCCTTCAACCTCACCCCCCACCCACTCCTTTTGCACCATCTTCTCATCCAGCACTCAAAGGTTTCCATATTCTCTGTCTGATACTCTCAACTTCATTGCATCTTCCCCTCAACCTGTGTCTGAGCAAGTTGCTGCCTTCTGGATATTGAATTCTGTGACTCAATGGAACTTGATTTCTATAAAGGCAGGAAGAGAAGATGGCAGTGCGACGCAGCTCGCGCAGCTCTCTGGTGAAATGATATCATATCTGTTAAATAGGGGCTGTGGACAATTCTGATTTGATGAAGACAGATGTGAGAAGCAGAGGAACATCTGGAGAAATTCCTGGAATGCCTGGTTTGCTGCTGTTATTACTGTGTGATCGAGAATCTTCAAAGGGTAGGCCCCAAAATCCCCGGCTTTGCCTGCTGCTGGCGACTGAGGCTGAGGTTGAAGCGTTCGGATAGAGATTTCTCGGTGTCGAAGGGCTGATCAGAGCTCGAAGTTTTTGGACGACTCAGAGTCGGACTGTGGTTGAGCATGGCAGGGAGAGTTTTCTTCCTTCTCCCGTCTGCGTGAGATGTGGGACTTTCGAGAAACTTTGAACTTTTTTACTGTGCCATGGACTGTTCTTCATCAAGTGATGGTATTGTTGCACTGTTGTAATTATATGTTATAATTATGTGGTTTTGTTAGTTTTTCAGTGTTGGTCTGTCCTGTGTTTTTGTGATATCACACCGGAGGAATATTGTATCATTTCTTAATGCATGCATTACTAAATGACAATAAAAGAGGACTATGTGTCCTCCTAATCTAATCTAATCTAATCTAATATTACTCATCTATGATAGGTACTCTTTTTTTTGTTTGCTTTCTTTTTCTTTTCTTGGGAAGTGCAGGAAATGCCCAGCCAGGCTTACCGGCTCCATCTATCTGCTCTACATGTTGCAGCCCCGATTATTTTTGTCTATATATTCACTGTCTTGCTGCCCATTCATCTCATTGGCTAGAGAACTTTGTGTACAGCTTATCCCCATGATCACCCTGATTTTTCCTACCATAGATACCCTCCTTGCAACTTATCAAGCTTCTTTTCTCAAGAGACTGCAGCGGATGGAGTCCAGAAAATGAACTAAACTGCAGCAGGAACTGACTGGGTCAAGAAGCACTTTGAGTTGAGGCACTACATGAAGCTTCCTTTCTCCCCTTTCCAGTTCCAATGAAGGGTCTTTGATCTGAAGCATAGACTATTTTTCTTCCTCAGATGTGGTCTGACCTGCTTAGTAGTTCCAATGTTTTCTGTTTCTATTCTCCACTTGACGGAAGTACCATGGCACCTGCTGGTATTGCGGCATGACTTCCCTGCACTTGTCTTGCAAAGTGTTGTCACCTTCTCCCTGTCTCTCCATCCTCTGTTCATTGAATTCAAAACTCAGTTTAGGCCCGAGGATTCTTCACAGCTGTTTGTTTCAGTTCAGAGTGTTGTAAAAGGCTAATCCGTGCGAAAGAGATCGGTTTTAACACATTGTGAATCATATTTGTGTGTCCGTGGATGCCTTGGATGCTTCATATCCAAGATAAGTGAAATGAATGCATTTCCTCCCACCACTTATTGGTTTGGACTTTATTCTCAAATTCTGCTTGTGTAAAATTTGTGATTTTGATCCCATGCATATTTTCTGCAATGCATCATTTGGTTTATACTGAAGCTAACAGTCTTTAAAAAAAAATAAAATCATTTTGTGTGACTTTATTAAATTGGTTCAACTGTTTTCCATTGCCAAAAACATGGGGTCAGAGCAAGTTGCCCTCACCATACCTTGCTCAAGAAACACCTCAAAGCAACATTGTGACCCCTAGCCCTCTGGCTGTCAAACTGATAACAATTGAAATGGTATTAAATTACTGATGTAAGATATTCTTAAAGCTAATGCACTTCAAAATAATGAAGAACATTTAAGTTAACTTATTTAATTAAAGTAACTGTGCAGTTCCTTACAGCTTTGCCTCTTTTCGCCATTTGTCCACACTGACAGTGCTAGGTTGAAGCCGGGTTCAGCGTGCACACTGCCAGGCTGAGGACTGGGTTTTAGAGGCTTTGCTTTATTCCCATGTCAAATACAATGTTGAGTCCAGTCAGAAAAACGCTGATGAAGAGCCACTATTTGATATTCATGCTAATATCCTGATGGTTGGTGTGGTGGTGAAATACGGAAGGGTTGGCTGGAATTAATGACATTTCCTTGAGTTGTGCCTCATAAACATGGATCTGTGGCCAATGAAATTTGTTGTCCAGAAATGATGTTTTTACTCACTCAGAAAGGGTGTTAGTTTGCTTGTTGTTGGATTGGAGCTTGTTTTTGAATGATTTCTGCAGCCAGTTCTCAAAGGTGTCTGCTATCTTCCTGAGTTTCAAATTTGCTATTTTATTTACTTGGAGGTACAGCACGGTGACAGGCCCTTCTGGCCTAGTGAGCCCTTGCTGCCCCATGACACCCATGTAATGAGCTAACCTACTAACCCACATGTCTTTGAAATGTGGGAGGAAACTGGAGCACCCGAAAGAAACACATAAGGTCCTGGGGAGAATGTATACACTCCTTACGTTCACTGGTGCTGTGATTGTGTTACACTAATGGGGAGAATGTACACAGTCCTTACATTCAGCGGCAGAGTTGAACTGGGTCACTGGTGCTGTGATTGTGTTACACAAACGGGGAGAACGTACACACTCCTTGCCTTCCACTGCTGAATTGAAACTGGGTCAGTGCTGTAATGGCGTTATGCTGACCACTGCCCTACTGTGCTAATAGCACAAAACCAAGCATTAAAAACACTTGCTAGCTTTGTCAGTTACAGCACATTTTAACTTATTTATTCAGTCACTGAAGGAAAGTTTCAGGTTTCAGCCCTGTGTAACGTGGTGAAGGGTTTGCAAGTAGTGAAATATCAGCTGCTCTGACTTATCAGAGCATCTAATGGATGGGGCCATCCTGCGGCTACCTGACTACATTTCAATGGTAAAAGATGCCATGCTATAGATGAATTCGTTCTGTCATCAGTAATGGTTTGAACATTTGGGAATTGAATGTCAGCACAGACAAAGAAGATTGTGAGTAAATTACCCATTTGTGCCATGGGTTCAGGAGCTTTGAGAGACATTTTGATAGATTTTGCAGCTGTTGAGTAAAGTACTTTCTCTGTACAAGTAGTAATCAGATGGAGTGCATTATAGAGCCAGCAGATTATCATTCTCTTCAATCAGCAGTATGAAAATAACTGCAGCTACATTAATAACCGGGCAGTGGACACAGATCTCCACAACGGTCAACTGTAAATGTCAGCGAGGTGGCCCCTGACTGACATGCATTTGTTTGGAAGTGACTGACAGAAGAAAGTACCTGAACATTGTTGTACTTCCATTGATTGTAATAGACCTGCACATTAGCTGTCCATATTCCTGAACCAGAGACTGAACTATTACCAGAACTGTCTCAAGGAAGCATCTTTGTTGTTCAGACAGAACAGTTTTGCATGATGTTCTACTGCATTTTGCATACTAGGAACATTCTGCAGTTGACTTGTGTCTCTGTGTCTCTTGCTGTGCTTATCTTAACCAGAGCAGCAGCAACAGTGAGAGTTGCCTTCAGTATGTTTTCAAATGAGCAGAATATTGTAACTGCTCAGTACTATTTCCATAAACCTCTCAATTTTCGTCCCAAGTTCCTTCCATTTTATTAAAGCTTAGTTGAACTATTAAGTTTATATAAACTTTGTGTTGACACTGTCATTTGGACACCTTCATTGTGCTATCTAAAACCCTGTGTGGGAGTTTTTCAAATACAAGTAACTGATTTCATTCAGCATACAGACATTGAATTCAAACTGATGAAATTGATGATGTCGAGCATCTCAGCTCCATCTATAAAAAGTGGAAATTACTGGTGGCCAACCATTTCAATTCCTGTCCCCCATTCCCCTTCTGACATGGTGTTCCATGGCTTCCTCTTCTGCCACAACGAAGCCACACTTGGGTTGGAGAAGCGGCTCCTTGCATTCCATCTAGGTAGTCTCCAATCTGATGGCATGAACATAGATTTCTCCAGCTTATCATATTTTTCCACTCCCCCCTTCCCACTTCTTCATTTCTCCATTCTGGCCTCTTCTCCTCACCTGCCTTTCATCTCCCCTGGTGCCCCTCCTCCTTTCCTTTCCCACATGATCCACTCTCCTCTCGGATCTGATTCCTTCTTCTCCAGCCGTTTGCCTTTTCCACTCACCAACTCTCAGCTTCTTTCTTCATTTCCCCCTCCCCTACCCACCTGACTTCACCTATCACTGAGCTTATCCTCCTCCTTCCCCCCCGCCCCTCCGACACCTTATTCTGGCATCCTTTCCTGTCCTGAAGAAGGGTCTTGGCCCGAAATGTTGACTGTTTGTTAATTTCCACAGATGCTACCTGACCTGTTGAGTTCCTCCAGCAATTTGTGTGCGTTACCCCGGATTTCCAGCGTCTGCAGAATCTGTTGTGTTTCTGATGAAATCAAATTGCAATTTATTGCTCTGCTCTCTGGTTTAGTGTTGCTGTTGAAATATATGCTGTTTTTATTCAAGTATATTCCTGTTGTCTCATTTTTTGGATTTTCTTGTTCTCCTTCAGACCTTGTTGAAGTTTAAGCACAGTGTGTTGACTGAAGAATCTGTCTATCTTTCAGGGCATGCAGTCGATATAGTTCTCTGTTTGGTAAACAAAACAATGCTGGAAACAGTTGCTTGGACAGTATTTCTGGAGAGTGAAGTTAATTTTTCAGTATTATCCAGAATTGAAGATTCAACATGGAAGTTAGATTTGTTTTAAGATGTGGTTCTGAGGTCAATGATGTGATGAAGATATTATGATGACATGTAAATAGATGGAAGGGCTACCTGTGAAGAATATTTTACAACTCTGCCTAGTGGGTGGAAAAAGTGATAAATGGAATTTAATGTGGAAGGTGTGAGGTAATGCACTTCAGGACGAAGAATTGAAAGAAATATTGATAAGAAAATGGAAAGGGACTACAACTGAGGGAAGTATGCAGGTATTCTTAAAGCCTCCATCAAGGTATTCTTACCCAGCAGGCAGAAAGGCAAATAGCATGTGACCTTTGTTGCAGAGAGGTTGGAGTTTAGAAATAGGGAAATTTTACAGAAAAAGGCCACCCCCAGGGTCAAGCACATAGTTTAGATTCTCCACAGTTTTGGAAAGGATACCCTATCTTAGGAAAGTAGCACAGAAGAGATTTGCCAGGCCAATTCCAGGGATGAGAGGATTGTCCAGTTACGAGAAGCTAAACAGATTGGATCTCTTTGGAGTTTGGAAGAATGGGGGATGAGGGAAAATAAGATTTTAAAGGGGCACAACAAAGTAGAGATTGAAATGTTTTGACTTGGTGGATAATCTTGAGTATATTTAAGGGATTAAACATTTATGTAGAAACATCTTCTGCAAAAACCTGTACGAAAAGGATGGGTTGCACTTGAATCCAAGGGGGACTAATATCCTGGCAGGGAGGTTTGCTAAGGCTACTGGGAAGAGTTTAAACTAGAATTGATGGGGTGTGGGAACCCAACTGAAGAGATGGAGGAAGGGGCGGTTGGCTCACAAATAGAGGAAGCTTGGAGACAGTGTGAGAGGGAGGACAGGCAGGTGATAGAGAAGGGATGCACTCAGACGGATGGTTTGAGATGTGTCTATTTTATGGAAGAGCCATCATGAATAAAGCGGATGAGCTTAGAGCGTGGATCAGTACTTGGAGCTGTGATGTTGTGGCCATTACAGAGACTTAGATGGCTCAGGGGTAGGTATGGTTAACTTAGCGTGCCAGGCTTTAGATGTTTCAGAAAGGACAGGGATGAAGGCAAAAGAGGTGGGGGTGCGGCACTACTGATCTGAGATAGTGTCGTGGCTGCAGAAAAGGAGGAAGTCATGGAGGGATTGGCTATGGAGTCTCTGTGGGTGGAAGTTAGGAACAGGAAGGGGTCAATAACTCTTCTGGGTGTTTTTTTTAATAGACCATCCAATAGTAACAGGGACACCAACGAGCAGATAGGGAGACAGATTCTGGAAAGGTGTAATAATAACAGGGTTGTCATGGTAGGAGATTTTAATTTCCCAAATACTGATTGGCATCTCCCTAGAGCGAGGGGTTTAGATGGGGTGGAGTTTGTTAGGTGCGTTCAGGAAGACACAATATGTAGATAAGCCGATAAGAGGAGAGGCTGTACTTGATCTGGTATTGAGAATGAACCTGGTCAGGTGTCAGGTCGCTCAGTGGGAGAGCATTTTGGAGATGGTGATCACAATTCTATTTCCTTTACCATATCACTAGAGAGGGATAGGAACAGACAAGGCAGGAAAGTGTTTAATTGGAGTAAGGGGAAATATGCAGCTATCGGACAGGAACTTTGGAAGCATAAATTGGAACAGATGTTCTCGGGCAAATGTACAGCAGAAATGTGCCAAATGTTCAGGGATATTTGTGTGGCGTTCTGCATAGATATGTTCCAATGAGACAGGGGAAGGATGGTAGGGTACAGGAGTTGTGGTGTACAAAGGATGAAGATTATAAGGCTAGCAGGAAGGAGCTCAAGAATGAAATTTGGAGAGCCAGAAGGGGCATGAAAAGGCCTTGGCGAGGAGGATTAAAGAAAACCCCAAGGTATTCTACAAGTATTTGAAGAGCAAGAGGATAAGACGTGAGAGAATAGGACCGATCAAGTGTGACAGTGGAAAAGTGTGTATGGAACCGGAGGAGATAACAGGTACATAATGAATACTTTGCTTCAGTATTTACTACGGAAAAGGATCTTGGCGATTGTAGGGATGACTTACAGTGGATTGAAAAGCTTAAACATGTAGACTTTAAGAAAAAGGATGTGCTGGAGCTTTTGGAAAACATCAAGTTGGATAAGTCTCTGGGACCGGACAAGGTGTACCCCAGGCTACTGTGGGAGGTGAGGGAGGAAATTGCTGAGCCTCTGGCAATGATCTTTGCATCATCAATGGGGACAGGAGAGGTTTCAGAGGATTGGAGGGTTGCAGATGTTGTTTCCTTATTCAAGAAAGGGATTAGAGATAGCCCAGGAAATGATAGACCAGTGAGTCTTACTTCAATGGTTGATAAGTTGATGGAGAAGATCCTGAGAGGCAGGATTTATGAACATTTGGAGAGGCATAATCTGATTAGGAATCGTCAACATGGCTTTGTCAAAGGCAGGTTGTGCCTTAGGAGCCTGATTGAATTATTTGAGGATGTGACTAAACACGTTGATGAAGGTAAAGCAGTGGATGTAGTGTACATGGATTTCAACAAGGCATTTGATAAGGTACGCCATGCAAGGCTTATTGAGAAAGTAAGGAGGCATGGGATCCAAGGGGACTTTGCTTTGTGGATCCAGAATTGGCTTGCTCACAGAAGGCAAAGAGTGGTTGTAGACAGGTCATATTCTGCATGGAGGTCGGTGACTAGAGGTGTGCCTTAGGGATCTGTTCTGGGATCCCTTCTCTTTGTGATTGTTATAAATGACCTGGATGAGGAAATGGAGGGATGAGTTAGGGAATTTGCTGATGACACAAAGATTGGGGGTGTTGTGGATAGTGTGGAGGGCTGTCAGAGGTTACGGCAGGACATCGATAGGATGCAAAACTGGGCTGAGAAGTGGCAGATGGAGTTCAACCCAGATAAGTGTGAAGTGGTTCATTTTGGTAGGTCAAGTATGATGGCATTATATAGTGTTAATGATAAGACTCTTGGCAGTGTGGAGGATCAGAGAGATCTTAGGGTCCGAGTCCATAGGACACTCAAAGCTGCTGCACAGGTTGACTCTGTGGTTAAGAAGGCATACGGTGTGTTGGCCTTCATCAACCATGATATTGAGTTTAAGAGCCGAGAAGTAATGTTACAGCTGTATAGGACCCTGGTTAGACCCCACTTTGCTCAGTTCTGTTCACCTCACTACAGGAAGGATGTGGAAACCATAGAAAGGATGCAGAGGAGATTTACAAGGATGTTGCCTGGATTGGGGAGCATGCCTTATGATAATAGGTTGAGTGAACTCAGCCTTTTCTCCTTAGAGCGACGGAGGGTCTCTGCCCGAAACGTCGACTGTACCTCTTCCTAGAGATGCTGCCTGGCCTGCTGCGTTCACCAGCAACTTTTATGTGTGTTGCTTGGAGGATAAGAGGTGACCTGATAGAGGTGTAAAAGATGATGAGAGGCATTGATCGTGTGGATAGTCAGAGGCTTTTTCCTGGAGATGAAATGGCTAGTGTGAGAGGGCATAGTTTTAAGGTACTTGGAAGCAGGTACAGAGGAGATGTCAGGGGGAAGTTTTTTTACACAGGGTGGTGAGTGCATGGAATGGGCTACCGGCAACGGTGGTGGAGGCAGATATGATAGGGTCTTTTAAGAGACTCCTGGATAGGTACATGGAACTTAGAAAAATAGAGGGCTATGGGTAACCCTAGGTAATTTCTAAAGTAAGTATATGTTCAGTACAGCATTGTGGGCCAAAAGGCCTGTATTGTGCTGTTGGTTTTCTGTGTTTCTATGTTTCTAAAAACAATAAATTCCTGGAATTCTCTATTCCAGAGAGTTGTGGAAGCTGGATCATTAGAAATATTTATATTGGGGATTAGGGTTATTATTAATTTCAAAAATGGTTACAAGCATTCTTTTGCCTTAAGTAAAACACCAAGAAATATTTACAAACATGGCAAAGGATGCATACCATAGAGTGATTCAGAACTCAGTGAAGTTTTGAGAAACCCACATGTCCAGACATTCACTCACTCCACCACTGGTGCACAGTGGTTGCAGTAACTGCAGTTATTCACCCAGCTTTCTCTGAGAGCAGCCCCTAAGCCCATGAACTGCTCCACTAAGAAGAACGAAGGGAACCACCACTCAATCCTGATTTGGAAATAAAATATTTGGCCAGTCTTTCTTTGTCATTATACTTAATTCCCAGAATTCTCTGCCTTGAAATACTTTGAGCAGAAGGAGTGCAGTGGATCAAGAAGTTAGTTTACCACCATCTTCAAGAATATTTTTGAGATACTCAGATTCTGAAAATAAGTAAATGAAAGAGGTATTAGGAAGAAAAAGTGACATGTTGAGATCAGAAAGCAAATCGCACGATTGTAACCTTGGTTTTACCTTACACTGACCATGCCACAGAAAAGGTATGTTAACCCACTGTTCGGCCATTCAGAAATCCTGATGCTCTGGAATCAAACATACCAGCTAATGTTAAGCCCTCTCCCTTAAACTAGCCACTGCCTCTTTTCTTGCACCTTCCTTTCCCATTCCAAAACTGGTGATCCAGAACCCTATAATAGATCTAGGTACAAGCTATTGAATGCCAATGTGAAAGCAAAAGGCAATTCTCTGAAGTTAGGGGTACATTCGGCTGCATGGCAGATGGGGCAGGGTTTGTAAGTTGTTATTTCCATTCGCCAAACTGAATTGACTGGGGTCTGTAGGCGAGGAAAGGAGGTATTGAGGACAAGGGACTGAAGCTTATTGATTAGTTTGAAGAGTGATAGTATTGAATACTGAGCTATAGTCGATAAAGAGCACCCTGATGCATGCATCTTTGTTGTCTGGATGTTTCGGCGTTGAGTGAAGAGCCAATGAAAAGGCATCAACTGTGCACCTGTTGCTCCAGTAGGCAAATTGGAGCGGATCTAAGTCACTTCTCAGGCAGGCACCAATCTCTCAAAACCCTTCATCACTGTGGATGTAACTGCTACTGGCTGATAGTCATTCTTCTTAGGCACTGGTGTAATTGAAGTCTGCTTGAAGCAGGTGGGTACCTCAGACTGCCAAAGTGAGAGGTTAAAGATCTCAGCGAACATTCTAGCCAGTTGATCAGCACAGATCTTTAGTACTTGGCCAGATGCTTTTTGTGGGTTCACCCTCCAAAAGGCTGCTGCCTGTTGGACCCGGACTGTAATAACTGGGTCATTGAGGGCTGTTGGAGTTTCTGATGGTTCCTCCATGTTTGATGGTCAAAGTGAGCGTAGAAGGCATTGAGCTCATCTGGAATTGAGGGCCTGTTGTTGCCTGTGTTACTTGATTTTACTTTATAAGAGGTGATAGCATTCAAGCTCTGTCACAATTGCCGGGCATCCTTTGTTGATTCAAGTGTAGTCGGAATTTCCACTTTGCGTGTGAGCTGGCTTTCCACAGCTCATACCTGGACCTCTTGTAACTTTTCTGGTCATCGATGGATATGAGAGATCAATGACTGGTTATAGGGAGAAATGTAGTGAGGACATCACCATCTTTAAACACGTCTATGTGAGGGAACATTTCAAACCCATGGCTGACAGCAGAGGTCTGTAGCCTCCTGAGACGGTGGGATGCTGCGCTCAGACCAGGGATTAAGATGGCTCTCAGGTCTGCAAGAGCTTTGCTCCATTCCATCAGGAAGGCATAACAGGATTATTCACTGAGAATGCACCAAAGGTTTGAGGTGTATGTGGCAGGGCATTCAGACTGATTCCAACCTGCTCAGCAACGACAATGACTCCTCTCCTGATTCAACCCAGTCTTTTCTGCAGGGTTTGATGCACAGAACAATGTGCCAGTAAGTAAGGCCCCCTTTGAGCAGGAGGCACTATGTCTGGCTGCAGCTGATGTGAGCAAGGCCTTGGCCAGGTTTAACCAGTGTAAAGCTGCAGGGCCTGATAACGTAATTGCTCGGGTGCTGAGGGACTGTGCAGCCCTGTTAACAGACGTTCTAATGGACATCTTCAATATCTTTCTGGAACAGTCCACTGTCCCCTCAGGCTTCAAGGCAGCATAAACTATCCCGGTGCCCAAGAGGGTGACAGTATCCTGCCGTCCAGTGGCACTGATGTCAACAGTAATGAAGTGCTTTGAGTAGATGGTTATGGATTGCATTAAACTCCATCTTCCTTCCACATTGGACCCTTTCCAGTTCGCTTATCACTCAAATCAGTCCACTGCTAATGGCGTTGCCTCTGCTATGTCCTCCACTCTGTCCTGTCTTACCTGGAAAATGGTGCCTTGTATGCCAGGATGCTGTTTATTGACTTCATCTCAGCGTTTAATACAGTCATCACTCAGAAGCTGGTGAGTAATCTGTCCTCGTCGGGTCTCAACAGCTCTCTCTGTAACTGGATCTTCAACTCTTTGACAGAAAGACCACAGTCAAGTCTGTGTTGGCAGCAACATTTCTAGCTCCATCAGACTGGGCACTGGTGCCTCCCAATCCCCACCCCCCCAACTAGATGCTGCTTACAAATTCAAGTTCAAGTGTATTATCATCTGCCCACATGTATACAACCAAATGAAACAGCATTCCTCCAGACCATGGTGCACCCACACAACATGCACTGTGCACAGAACGTAAAGCAAAATATTACAAGAAGTAAGTTAAAATATAATTCAAAGTGACTGTAGTGCACAGCATAGGTAAACAATACAGTAAACAGCTTGCTATAGTGGTAGGTAATATCTGTAATCTATAATAGAGGGTCCAGTGCACAGGTTCACAAGAGGCTGCAGAGGTTGTATGGTTAGCCAGTTCCATCATGGACACAACCCTCCCTGCAATGGAGGGCATCTTCAAGATATCACCATCATCATCAGGTGCCATGCCCAGTTTGAGCTATGACTGCCATGGCCCACACACTCCTGTTTCAGGTCAAGTGGATCAATTCGTTGGTATTCATTTCCAGTTCTCTGGCTGCTGTCTCCATCATCATTTGTCTTTGTCTTTCTCTTGCTTTCTTCCCTTCAATCTTTCCCATAATTACCGTACATTCTAACTCCTCTTTCCTAATCACATGTCCAATGAAGTTATGTTGCCTTTTCATGATCTCATACACTATTTCTCTTTTTGTGCTTGCTCTGTTCATGACATCCTTGTTAGATATTCGTTTTATCCATGATATTCTTTGCATCCTCCTCAAAAACCACATCTCTGCTGCTTCAATTCATTTCCTCATGTTACTAGATATTGTCCAACCTTCTGATCCATATAACATAACTGGATGAACGTAACATTTCAGTACTCTGAGGCGGGTTGTTATGCCTAGTTTAGTGTTGGTCAGTATACTCTTCATTCTCGTAAAGGTGTCTTTTGCCATCGCTATTCTTCTTTTGATGTCCAGGTCGCACCTGCCATCTGATGTCACCCAGCTCCCTAAGTAGCAAAAGTTCTGTACTTGTTTTATGTCTTCCCTGTTTATTCTCAGCCTGCAGATAGGATTCTCCTTCTTTTTGGATATCACCATACATTCTGTCTTTTTGTAATTGATAGACCCAATTTTGCACTTTCTTCAACAACTATATCAATTAAGTTTTGTAGTTCGTCCTCCATACTTGCAATTAGCACAGTGTCCTCTGCATATCTAAAATTATTGATGTTTTCACCGCCAACTTTGATTCCCAAGATGTCTCTTATTTTTTGTAATATTGTTTCACTGTACACATTAAACAAATCAGGAGAGAAAACACACCCTTGTCTAACGCCTCTCTTGATTTTCATAAACTGACTCACTTCTCCATCTGTTCTTACAGCAGCAGTTTGTTCTCAGTACAGATTTCTGATTAGGCAGAGGTCTTTCGAATCTAGGTCTAGAGTTTTCTGTAATATTTCAAATAATTTATTGTGCCTCGTTTTATCAAATGCTTCAAGATATAGTGCCTCAAACAGGTGGCATCCACCATTAAAGAGTCACATCATTCAGAACATGTCCTGTTCAGCAGGGACGAGGTGCAGGAGCTTGAAGACCTGCATTCATTATTGTATGAAAGGTTTCTTCTCATCCTTCATCAAATTTCAGAATGGGCCATGAGCCCTACAATATTATCATCTTTTGCACTATTTATTTAGTTTGTAACTTAGAGTAATCTTTATATCTTGTACTGTACTGCTGCTGCAAAACAAAAGAATTTACATTATATGTCAAACCTCGAACAGGCCAGGCAGCATCTATGGGAAAAGAATAAACAGTCGAAGTTTTGGGCCAAGACGCTTCATCAGGACTATTTTGTTCTGCTTCTGATTTTCACTTAGCCCCAGTTCTTGCACTCCCCTGTACTTACTGTAGGAGCCATGTACAGGTATCTGTTTTCTGTCTGACTGTATTGTGTGTGTGTTTATAATGGGTAATTTGTCACGTGGGTTGGGGCGTGCTAGATGTGTAGAGTGTAGCTGTGTACTGAAGTTTTGTCTTTAGTCATTTCTCGTCTGGGTAGAGCAGGGAGTAGGTTGGGGAATGATATTTGCTTGTTGACCATTTAAGAACGCTTAGTTACATTTGATCCTAATGTCCTAATACGTTAAGATCACTAATGCTAAAGTACGTTTGAATATGCTTAGACTGCTTATTTTGTTATATTGTTAGTTTTGGTTTCATTAGTGTTTTTTATCGTTATAAGACAGTTCATTTTTGCTGCTTAATAAAGGATTGAAAGTACTTACTTCGACTTAGAGCTTGGCCTTTTTGGAGCGTGTCATACGGTGTCAAGCCCCTATGCTTAGTCTCTGAGCTGTTTTGGCTTGCTTTAAAGTAATCGTTACACTCACCAGAATTAGAATCAGAATCAGGTGTATTATCACTGGCATGTGATGTGAAATTTGTTAACTTGGCTACATGTTCCCTCCTGACTCACCAGGGTCCCTTATGTTCTTCTGTGCTCTTTCAATTGACTAGAGTCCCAATTCCCATGTATTTCTTAATCTTTAAATCAAAAGTGGATTGAAAATGGGTTGGGTTATTAAAATGGATAACATCCAGCAGTAATAGGAAATTTGATAATCTGGTACCACAAAAAGTCCCAGATCTTTGGAGTTTTACCAGATGTAGTGTGTAAGTATGATTAGATCAGAAGGAAAATATATATTTACATTAGAGCTGATGCAGAAAGCAAAAACAAATGTAAATGAAATAAACTCTGTCAATATGCAGAGAAAAATAGAAAATTACTGTTCCTCCACTCAAAAAGGGCAATAAACTCACTGACCACATGCTGGTCAGTCTAATACTGATAATATTAATGATGGGAAATATTTTAGAGAAAGCAATTTGAGGTAAAGCTCTCAACCCCTGTGAATTTGTTAAAGTTAGATTGTTAGACCAATTTGAAGTCTTTGAAGTGAGGCAAGAGCTGGTAAGATTCATTTCGTAGGTAGGATTTTTTTTTAAAAGTGCTTTGGTTCTGCAAATGTCTATTACTTAATGTATTGGATTATAGGGCGATTAAAGGGCATTCTGAAAGCAGGGCTATGTACTGTGATACTAATTAGAAGTAGAGCATTGAATTGTAAATGGAAATGAATTGTATTTAGTGCTTTTCCCCCCTTCCATGGGTTCACGTCAGGATGCTGCATTCTTATGATCTGAACAAGGACATGCAGGACATAGTGCCTGTAAAATGTGTTCACCCCCTTTGGAAGTTTGCATGTTTTATTGTTTTACAACATTGACACAAGGGTCTTTTTCTGTTGATCATTGTCAAAAAAGTCAAATTAGATACTTTATTGTCGCCAAACAATTGATACTAGAGCATAGAATCATCACAGCGATATTTGATTCTGCTCTTCGTGCTCCTTGGAGTACAAATCGATAGTAAATATTAAAAATTTAAATTGTAAATCATAAATAAAACTGAGAGGCAGGTCCAAATATTTGGAGGGTATGGCCCATTTCTGGGTCAGGATCTATTCAGCAGTCTTACCACAGTTGGAAAGAAGCTGTTCCCAAATCTGGCCGTACGAGTCTTCAAGCTCCTGAGCCTTCTCCCGGAAGGAAGAGGGACGAGGGATGAAAACTGTGTTGGCTGGGTGGGTCGTGTCCTTGATTATCCTGGCAGCGCTGCTCCGACAGCGTGCGGTGCAAAGTGAGTCCAAGGATGGAAGATTGGTTTGTGTGATGTGCTGGGTTGTGTTCACGATCTTCTGCAGCTTCTTCCAATCTTGGACAGGACAACTTCCATACCAATTCAAAGTGAAAACAGATCTCTACAATGTGATCTAAATTAATTACAAATATAAAACATAATTGATTGCATAAGTATTCACCCCCTTCAAGTCAGTATTTAGTAAATGAACCTTGGCAGCAATTACTGAATTGAGTCTGTGTGAATAGGTCTCTATCAGCTTTATACATCTAGACACTCCAAATTTTCCCCTTTTTTTTTACAAAACTGCTCAAGCTATGTCAGATTGCATGGAGATTGAGAGTGAACAGCCCTTTTCAGGTCCAGCCACAAATTCTCAAATTGGATTGAGGTCTGGACTGTTAGTTGGCCATTCCAGGATATTTGTTGTTTTTAAGCCATCCTGTGTAGCTCTGATTTTATGTTTGTGGTCATTGTCTTGCTGGAAAACAAACCTTCTCCCAAGTCTCAGTTCTCTTGCAAACTGCATTGGGTTTCCCTGTATTTTGCTGCATTCATTTTACTCTCTACCTTCACATGCCTTCTAGGGTCTGCTGCAGTGAAGCATTCCCACAGCATGCTGCAGCCACCACCGTGCTTCACAGTAGGGATGGTGTATTTTTGATGTGCGGTGTTTGGCTTACGCCAAAAAGCTCAATTTTGGTTTCATCAGACCATAGAACCTTCTTCCAGCTGACTTCAGAGTCTCCCACCTGCCTTCTGGCAAATTCCAATCAAAATTTCATGCAAGTTTTTTTTTCCCAACAGCGGCTTTCTCTTTGTCACTTTCCCATAAAGCTGTGACTGGTGAAGCACCTGGGTAACTGTTGTTGTACGTGCAGTCTCTCCCATCTCAGCCTCCGAAGCTTGTAACTCCTCCAGAGTTGTCATAGGTCTCTCGGTGGCCTCCCTCACTGGTCCCCTTCTTGCATGGTCACTCAGTTTGAGGACTGCCTGCTTTAGGCAGATTTATAGCTGCCAAATTCTTTCTATTTCTTAATGATTGACTTAACTGTTCTCCAAGGGATATTCAGTGACTTGGAAATTTTCTTGTACTCATCTCCTCACTTGTGCTTTTCAGTACCTTTTCATCGAGTTGCTTGGAGTGTTCTTTTGTCTTCATGGTGCAATTTTTGCCAGGGTACTGACTCTCCAGCAGTTGGACCTTCCAGATACTGGTGTATTTTTTACTCCAATCAATTGAAACACCTTGACTACACACAGGTGATCTCCATTTACTAATTACATGACTTCTAAAACCAATAGGCTACATCAGTGATGATTTAGTATGTCATATTAAAGAGTGGGGGGGTGAATACTTGTGCAATCAATTATTTGTGTTTTATATTTGTAACTAATTTAGATCACTTTGTCAAGATCTGTTCTCACTTTGACACAGGGTCTTTTTCTGTTGATCAGTGTCAAAAAAGCCAAATTAAGTCCACAGTGATTCAATGTTGTAAAACAATAAAACATGAAAACTTCTGTGGCGGGGGGGGGGGGCTTGTGAATACTTTTTATAGGCACTGTAATGGAAAATCTGTGGCTTCAAAACTCGTGTAGTAATCAGTGCAGAGAAAAGGTATGGACTTAAGGAGGACATATACTTGTAATATGTACAGAAGTGTGACTGAAAGAAAATGCAGAGTATTGTAAAAGTTTATGTTTTTATTAGTAAAGTAAGCTAAGTGAAATAAAGAACAGGGAGGCCAAGGAGTAAATTGGACAAGGAGGGCAAGGTAAATTGAAGACATTGTTGAAAAAGCACATGGATCCTTATTAATTTAAAGAGGCATGGAGACCAGGAGTCAGTTCTGGGCTTCGTACTTTAGCGAGTAGGTCAAAGTTGTGGGGGATTTACAAGAGGTAACAAAACTGGTACTAGGATAAGAGACTGAAGTTGTACAGAGATGGAAAAGAAGTCAGGGTTTTTGTGCTTCAAACAGATGAGATAAAGTTAATAATGCATTATGGTGAGCTTTGAATAAACAAGGGAAAACTATTTCCTGAGGGATCAGGAACCAGTGGACACAGGGGTAAGGCAATTGCAGTAGAACAACAGGAAGATGAGAAAAGTTTTTATTGGAGCAGACTCTGGAATGCCTGTTTAAAAGGGCAGTAACTTGGGAACTAGGTTCATTAATCTTTCAAAAGGGAGCCGAAGGGGTATAGGAAAAGTCATGGAATGGGACTGATTGAATAGGTTCTT
This sequence comes from Mobula birostris, assembly GCF_030028105.1. NCBI lineage: Eukaryota > Metazoa > Chordata > Chondrichthyes > Myliobatiformes > Myliobatidae > Mobula > Mobula birostris. Next base: position 109,568,040 of record NC_092373.1, on the reverse strand, counting down.
CAAAGGTTTGGCCAATTAAGGTCAAATAGCTTTTTCTACATTATAACCCAGGTAAAAAGTCATCAACAAAATGTCAAGCTTACTAAATCAAATTTTTCACGAAGTTGGCTTTGATCTTTTCTACATTGCCCCCTCCTTGATCCTAACTTGGTGCATCTGCATCTATCATCCTGTCACCTCCTTCCACCATTGATGGATGTACCTTCAGCTGGCTGGAAACTCTATTCCTTTCTGTCTCTCCACCACCCTTTTGTTTGTTCGTATTGAAAGGTCAGATTTCATCTTAATTTAATTTGAGGAAATGTTTCCGAGCAGTGGTTGTAACTGCATCTTTCATTTTGGCTGAAGGAGAGCACAGAAGTAAAGGCTACTTTAAGGACCAGATGCAGAAGAGGTTCACCGGGATGCTGCCTGGTTTAGAGGGTATGTGTTATCTCAAGAGGCTGGACAAAATTGGGCTTGTTTTTTCTGGAGCATCGGAGGCCAAGGGGAGATCTGATAGAGGTTTACAAGATTATGAGAGACACTGATAGAATGGACAAGAGGGTACCTGTTTCCCAGGGCATGTATTGAAGGTGAGAGGGGGTAGGTTCAAACAGGATGAGAGATGTATGCTTTTTACTCAGTCATGGATGCTTGGAATGTGCTGCCTGGTGTGATGGTAGAGACAAATACAGTACAAGCTTTTAAGAGATGTTTGGATAGGAATATAGATATAAGGAAGACAGAGGAATATGGACATGCTATAGGTAGGAGGGATTTGTGTTTGGGTGTTTCAAATTTATTTCATAGCTGGTTCGGCTCAACATTGTGGGTCAAGTGGCCTGTTCCTGTGTGTACTGTCCTATGTTCTGTAATCTTTAGACTCACAAGTCTGTTGTCTTGTTCTTTTCCACCACTTCCACTGCCATTATATTTCCAATTTGACACTTTTGCTTCATAAGCCTGTTCAAATTATGTGACTTCTGGACTCAGTGTTTCAATCAACTTGATTTTTCATGATTTTTGGATTCCTGCAACTTATCCATTCCTTATTCTGCACAAAATTTTCATTGCATGAATGTTGGTAGCTATGTTTAAATACTTATCTCTGAACTTACCTCACTAAATGTCGGGATATTTGTCTTTGCAGCAGCAGTGCATTGCAAGATATAATCGGAAAAAACTGTGAATCACAGTAAATATATATATATGTTTATATATTTACGTGTATGTGGGTATATATTAAAATATTTAAGTTAAATAGGTAGTGCAAAAATTGCAAAAAAAAAAGGGTGTTGAGGTAGTGTTCATGGGTTTAATGTCCTTTCAGAAATTGAATGGCAGAGGGGAAGAAGCTGTTCCTGAAGCACTGAGTGTGTATCTGCTGTATCTCCTTCCTGATGGTAACAGTGAGGACGGGGCATGACTGGGTGATGGGGTCTTTAATGATGGATGCGGCTTCTTGAAGCACCGCTCCTTGATGTCCTGGGTACCACAGAGGCTAGTGCTCATGGTGGAGCTGACTATGTTTACAACTCTCTGCAGCTTACTTCGATGCCGCGCAGTGGCCCCTCACCCACCCCACCCATACCAGACAGTGATGCAGCCAGTCAGAATGCTCTCTGTGGTACAACTGTAGAAATTTAAGTGTGTTTTAGATGACAAACCAAATCCTCAAACTCCAAATGAGATAAATAGATGCTTTATTGATCCCAAAGGAAATTACAGAGTCATAGTGGCATTACAGGTGCGTAGGTATAAATATTAGAAGAGAAGTAGGAAAACAAAAAAAAAATACCACGAACAATCTAACTGGAGGGAGGGGGGTCATCACTTCCCCCGCTAGAGCCTAATGGTCAAGGGTAAGAATTACCTCAGAGTGCTTTTTGGAGAAGCGCAGTTGTCTTTGTCTATTACTAAAAGTGCTCCTCTGTTCAGCCAAGGTGGTATGCAGGCGATGAGAAACACTGTTCAGAATTGCCAGGATTTTCCGGAGGGTCCTTTGTACTATTACAGGCACCTGTGTGTCCAGTTTGACTCCTATAACGGAGCCAGCCTTTCAAATCAGGTTATTGACCCTGTTGGCATCACCTGTGTTGATGCCATTGCCCCAGCACACCACCACATAGCAGGTTGCACTGGCGACAATAGATTGGTAACGGGTGAAGAAAGGACCTCAGTCTCCTCAGGAAGTAGACGCGACTCTGGCCCTTCTTGTACACAGCCTCTGTGTTGGTGCTCCACTGAAGTCTGACAACGAGGTTCCCCCCGCAGGTACTTGTAGGTCCTCACCACATCCACGTCTTCACCATCAATAGTAGTAGGGAGCAGTGCAGGCTTGTTCTTCCTAAAGTCCATCACCATCTCCTTTGTCTTGCTGATGTTGAGCTGCAGATGATTCGGCTTGCACCAATTGACAAAGTCCTTCACCAGGGCCCTATTTTCATCCTCCCGCTCTCCCTTCTCTCCCTTCATACACCCAACTATGCTGAGTCATCAGAGAATTTCTGCAAATGACATGACTTAGTGTTGTATCCAAGTCATGGGGTGTACAGGGTAAACAGGAGGAGCCAGTGCAGGTCCCTTGTGGGACCCAGTGCTGCTTCTAGCAATATCTGAAGCCACACAAACTGTGGTCTGCCAGTCAGGTAGCCCGTTATCCAGGATACAATGGAAGTGCCGACCTGCATTGAACGGAGCTTTTCCCCCAGCAATGAGGGCTATCTGGTATTGAAGGCACTTGAGAAATCAAAAAACATGATCGCCACAGTGCTTCCTTGGTTATCCAAATGGGAGTAGGCTTTGTTCAGCAGGTAGATGACAGCATCATTGACCCCAATGTGCCCCTGGTAGGTGAACTGCAGGGGATTGAGGGCTGATCTGATCTGGGGGTCAGAGGTGAGCCAGGACAGCCTCTGTAGGGTCTTCATGATGTGTAAGGTCAGGGCCACTGGGCAGTGGTAACTTGAGACTTTTGGTTGGCCCTTCTTGGGCACTGGGACCACACATGATGTTCTCCACAGAACTGAGACCCTTTCCAGGCTGAGACTCAGATTGAAAATGCACTGGACAACTCCACACAGCTGGTCAACCCACTCCTTCAGGACCTTGGGGTTCATACCATCCAATCCCAAAGCTTTGCCATGTCTGAGTTTCCCCAAAGCCCCTTTCAACTGCATGGTAGTGAAGGTGAGTCCATGATGACTGGGGAGTTGGTGGAAGGTAGGGACTGGGAGAGGTGAAGATCGGGACAATAGCAATTGGTATGGGGACATGTCGATATAGCCATTGATACGTCTTCTTTGTAGCTGTATCAATATGTTGTGTCCAGATTAGATCCTCAGAAATATTGAATCCCAGGAATTTGAAATTGCTCACTCTTTTCACTTCTCACCCCTCTGAGGACTGCTGTGTGTTCCCTCGTCTTACCCTTTCTGGTCTACAATCAGTTCTTTGTTCTTACTGATGTTGAGTGCAATGTTGTTGCTGTGACACCACTCAACTAGCTGATACATCTCACTCCTGCACGCACCTCTTGTCACCGCCTGAAATTCTGCCATCAATAGTTGTATCATCAGTGAATTTATAGATGACATTTGAGCTGTGCGTAGACATACAGTCATGGGTGTAGAGAGAGTAGAGCAGTGGGCTAAGCACACATCCCTGAGGTGCACCAGTGTTGATTTTCAGCAAGGTGGAGATATTATATCCAGTCTGCACAGATAGTGCTTGAATATGTGACTACTGTCAAAATTTCTTTTAATAATGGTCATATGCAGTGCCCTTGTATCTTTAAGTATATGCAGGGCAAGTTATTGCCTTTAAATGCAAGTTATTGTTTTCATAGAGTTGATTCTAGATTTTCACCATTGTTACCATGAAAGTAGTTAAAATGGGGGTTCTTTGGCCTGAGTTCTTTCAAGAAAAATAGTTTCTCATTGTCTGCATCAAACCATGTCCTTTTACAATTTTCGGCACGATGATGGACTTCAGTAGGCTGTGCGACTTTTTGATGTTGCTTGATTTTTCCTCTGATTATGGGCAGACTACATTTATTTCATGAGCCTGAATAAAATTTACAACTAACTACTGGTAATTATGTAATGGTATTTGCTTTGATTCATGAAATAATTTCTGGCACAGTTAGTTAGCCAGTCCTCTTAATGGCTATAGTTCACCATTTTGCGGATTTGTGTTTTGAAAGTCGTGTTTTGTGGCTCTGTTTGTCTGATTTGGCATTGCTGCTTGAATCTCTGCTCCGTGGACATATTGCTGGATGTCACACATGCTGCCTTCAGATCCAGATTCGGATTTACTTATCATGTCATGCCGTCGATACAGTAAGGATAATGTGAGATGGGGTTGCCTCATCGCTACAATATCAATGTCAGGTTGCCTTGCGTGATTGAAACGGGGAGCCTCATGTGGAAGGCAGTTAATAAGGTCTTTTGCTATGACTGTTTATTCTTCTCGAATCAGTTGGCTCCTGGTCCTGCCACTTTGCTACTTATTGTGTTTTGTAACTCCAAAACATAAAACTAACTGGAAGGAAACGTGGAGAGTCCAGAATGCAAGTGTAACTTTGTTTTTACTTTAAGCGAGGTGCACACGTATCTCGTGGTAGCGTGATGATGTACCCAGTTCACTTATTTTTACATTAAGCCCATAATGAATTATTTAAATGAAACAAAATGCTTTCTCAAATAATATATTTACAATACTTTACAAATATTACTGAAATATTAAATGCACAACACTCTTTACTTAGCTATGAACTATTGATTGCATATAGTCATATAGTATACAGTCATACACTATATAGTCATCTACAGCATAGTAAATTTCATATTGTCCCATGCAGGCCTGAAGATTTAATCACTGTGAAGGATTTCTTGCTCTTGTGAGATAATATCTTTCCTGACAAGCTCATTTCGGCTGGTTTGCTTGGAGCAGTGAAACTTCAAAGCAAACTGTACGCCTTTAAACCTAATGCACTCATCAAAGTTGGCACACGCTTATCAGATATTTCATTTGCTTTAAAATACTGCTCAGTATACAAAATCCAGTTATCTCTTGTGCAATCAAACACTTCTATCATTCTGATGTAGCCAGCCATTTCTGCTTATTTTTCACTTTATGATTATCACCTCTTTATTAAGTCATGAATTTGTCTGTTTTCTGCCTTTTTTAACCTTGGCTGTTAGAGGTGGAATTACATTTTTAGAGAGAGGTGACAGAGGGTCAGAGAATGCTGAATCTTTGTTTGGGAAGTTAAGAAACTGTAGGAATTGTATAAAGTCCTCCAAATAATAGACACGTTGTTGGGTTGAAATTGCAAAGGGAGCTGGAAAGGACATGTAACAAGGGTAATGTCACGATTGTAATGGGGGACTTCAATATGTAAGGTGATTGGGAAAGTCAGGTTTGTGTCAGATCGCAAGAGAGGGAATTTGTTGAATGCCTTTGAGATGGCTTTTTAGACCCTACCCAGGGAAAAGCCATCTTAGATTGGGTGATTATATTTGTCAGCTTAATGTAAAGGAACCCTTAAGAACAGTGATCATAATATGTTTGAAATCATACAGCAATTTGAGAGGGAGAAGCAGAAGTCACATGTATCAGTATCACAATGGAATAAAGGGAATTACAGAGGCATGACAGAGGATCTTGCCCAGGTGGATAGGAGGAGGATACTGGCAGGGATGATGCCAGTACAGAAGTGGCTGAAGTTTCTGGAAATAGTTCACAAGGCCCAGGATAGATATGTCCCATAGAAGGACTGGTTCTCAAATGGCAGGGGTAGGCAACCGTGGCTGAAGGGAAGTTAATGACTGCATATGAGCCAAGGAAAGGGCATATAATGTAACAAAAGTGAGTGGGAAGTTGAAGGATTAGCAAGTCTGTAAAATCCATCAAAAGGCAACTAAAAAAGCTATAAGAAGGGATAAAATGAAATGTGAGGGCAAATTAGCCGATAATATAAAGCAGGATACTGAAGGTTTTTTTCCAGTTATATAAGGAGTAAAAGGGAGGTGAGAGTTGATATTGGACCACTGGAAAATGATGCTGGTGAGGTAGTAATGGGGGACAAAGAAATAGCAGATGAACTTTAGTACTTTGTATCAGTCTTCACTGTGGAAGACACTAGCAATGTGCCAGAGGTCCGTGAGTGTCAGGGAGCAGGAGTGAGTGTCATTGTTATTACAAAGGAAAAAGTACTAGGCAAGTTATAAAAGGTCTAAAGGTGGATAAGTCGCCTGGTCAGATGAATTACATCCCAGAGTCCTGAGAGGTTTCTGAAGAGATAATGGATGCATTAGTCATGATCTTTCAGGAATCACCTAATTCTGAAATGGCGCTGGAGGACTGGAAAATTGCAAATGTCACTCCACTCTTTAAAATCGGAGGAAGACAAAAGAGAGGAAATTATAGGCCAGTTAGCCTAACCTCAGTAATTGGGGGAGAGTTGGTGTCTATTACTAAGGATGAGGTTTCAGAGTTCTTGGAGACTAATGATAAAATAACTCAAAATCAACATGGTTCCTGTCAAGGGAAATCTTGCCTGACAAATCTGTTCGAATTCTTTGAGGAAGTAACAAGCAGGGTGGACAAAGGAGAGGTAGTGGATGTCATTTACTTGGATTTTCAGAAGACATTTGATAAGTTGCCTCACATGAGGCTGCTTAACAAGATAAAATCCTATGGCGTTACAGGAAAAATACTGCCAGGGATAGAGGAATGGCTGACAGGCAGGAGGCAGCGAGTGGGAATAAAGGGACCTTTTCTGGTTGGCTGCCAGTGACTAGTGGTGTTCCTCGGGGATCAGTATTGGGACCACTACTTTTCACATAGCTTGTCAATGATTTGGATAATGGAATTAAAGGCTTTGTAGCAAAGTTTGCAGATAATACGAAGATAGGTGGAAGGGTAGGTGGTGCTGAGGAAGTAATGTGATTGCAGAAGGACTTAGACAAATTGGAAGAATTGGAAAAAGTGGCAGATGGAATAGTGTTGGGAAATGTCTGATGATGCATTTTGGTAAAAGGAATGAAAAGACGGCGGGAGGAGAAGATGGCGATGTGACACAGTGCATGCGGCCTCTCCGGTGAAATGATATCATATTTGTTAAATAGGGGCCATGCACAATTCTGATTTGATGGAGACAGACGTGAAAAGCACGGAGGAACATCTGGAGAAACTTCTGAAATGCCCGTTTGCTGCCGCAGCTGCTGTTACTGTGCGATCGAGAATCTCCAGAGGGAAGGCCCCAAATCCTCGGCTTTGCCTGTTGCTAGCGGCCGGGGCTGGGGTCGGAGCGCTTGGCAGAGTGCTCGGTGCTTGGTGTCAGAGGGCTGGTCGGAGGCTCGAAGTTTTCGGATGACTCAAAGTCAGACTGTGGTCGGGTGCTGCATTGGTAAGTTTGCGATGCTGGAAGCTCATGGCAGGGAGAATTTTCTTCCTTCTCCCGTCTGCGTGAGATGATGGGACTTTAGAGAGACTTTGAACTTTTTTTTACTGTGCCCATGGCCTGAACTTCATCAAGTTATGGTATTGCTTGCACTGTTGTAACTATATGTTATAATTATGTGGTTTTTGTCAGTTTTTCAGTCTTGGTCTGTCTTGTGTTTCTGTGATATCATACCGGAGGAACATTGTATCATTTCTTAATGCATGCATTACTGAATGACAATAAAAGAGGACTGCACGTCCTCATAATCTTAAAAAAAACTAAAAATAAAAATGCAGACTATTATCTAAATGGGGAGAAAATTCAAACATCAGAGGTGCAAAGGGACTTGGGAGTCTTTGAACAAGACTCTCAGAAGGTTAAGTCATAGGTTGAGTTTATGGTAAAGAAGGAAAATGCAATGTTAGCATTTATTTCGAGGGGGGTAGAATATAAAAGCAAGGAGATAACACTGAAGCTTTATAAGACACTAGTCAGGCCACACTTGGAGTATTGTCAACTGTTTTGGGCCCCTTATCTCAGAATGTATGTATTCTCATTGGAGAGGGTCCAGAGGAGGTTCACGTGGATAATTCCAGGAATGAAGGTGTTAACATGTGAGGAATGTTTGGTAGCTTTGGGCCTGTACTCACTGGAATTTAGAAGAATGCCTGGGGATCTCATTGAAACCTACTGAATGTTGAAAGGACTAGATATAGTGGATGTGGAGAGGATGTTTTCTCTAGTGAGGGTATCCGGAACTAGAGGGCATAGCCGCAAAATTGAGGGGCAACCTTTTAGAACAGAAACAAGGGATTTTTTTTAGCTGAAGAGTGGTGAATCTGTGAAATGCTCTGCCACAGACTGCGGTGAGGCCAAGCCCCATGGCTATATTTAAAGCAGAAGTTGATAGATTCCTGATTCGTTGGGGCATCAAGGATATGGTGAGAGGGCAGGGGTATGGGGTTAAATGGGACCTGGGAGCAGCCATGATGAAATGGTGGAGCACATTTGATGGGCTGAATGGCCTAATTCTGCTCCTATGTCTTGTGGTCTATCGTCCCAACCACTGAGGTCAAGCTAATTGGCCTACAATTTCCTTTCTTCTGCCTCTCTCCTTTAAGTAGTAGAGTACTATTTGCAATTTTCCCATCCTCTGGAACCATTTCAGAATCTAGTGATTCTTGAAAGATCATCACTAATGCCTCCGTGCAGTCCAGGTGACTTATCTACCTTCAGACAAGAGTGCATATGAGCTAGTGGTGTTGTAGCAACAACCTTGTTGCTACAACAGTGTCAGTAAGACCAAAGAACTGATTGTGAACTTCAGGAAGGTTAAAATGAGGGAACACGCCCCAGTTCTCATAGAGGGATCAGAAGTGGAAGAAGTGAACAATTTCAAGTTTCTGGGTGTCAGTATCTCTGAGGATCTAACCTGGATCCAACATATTAATACAGCTACAAAGAAGATACAACAGTGACTATATTTCGTTTGGAGTTTGATAAAATTGGGTATGTCTTCAAATCCACTCAAATTTCTATAGATGGAGAACATTCCAACTGGCTACATCACTATCTGGTATGGGGAGGGGTGTGTGGTGGAGGGTCTACTGCACAGGATCGAAGCAAGATGCAGAGAGTTGTAAACGTAGTCAGCTCCACCATGAGCAGCAGTCTCTGTAGTATCCAGGACATCTTCAATATATATTTATACAGTTTTTTTCCATAGTATGCCAACAAGTTGGCAAGTTATGCCAACATGCGCTTTGTAAGGTATGAAAATGCCCGACGCAGGCCTCTCATGGTCTGTGTCGACGTTCCCTCCCTCCCATGCCAACAAATTTCACGTTGTATGCCGGTGATTTAAACCTGATCCTGATTCAGACCTTCTCCTTAGCAATAGTAATAGCAATCACTCCTGTCCCCTGACACTCCTGAATTTCTGACATACCGCTGGTGACTTGCACTGTAAAAGCTGACACAAAATACTGAAGTTCATTTGCCATTTCTTCATCCCTCATTACTATCTCTCCAAGTCATTTTCCAGTGGACCAATATCCACACTCGTCTCTCTTATCATTCTTTATATATTTTTAAAAATGGTATTCTCTTTTACGTTATTGGCTAGATTACCTTCATATTTCATTTCTTCTCTTGTTATGGCATTTTTTTGATGCCTTCTGTTGGTTCTTCAAAAGTTCCCAATTGTCTTTCTTCCCATTTATCTTTCTTCCCATTTTTTTTGCTCTATTATATGCCCACACTTTTGCTTTAATGCTGTCTTTGACTACCCTTGTCAGTCACATTTGCCTCATCACCCTTTAGAATACTTCTTTGGGGTATAGTCAAGTCAAGTCAAATTTGTTTATAAAACACATTTAAAAACAACCCAAGTTGACCAAAGTGCTGTACAAACCATAACAGGTAGCTAAAATCACAAATACAGGAAACACAGATATAAACAACAAGGCACACAGCTTATAGGCACAAAATAAACAACACATGAGCCTAGGCACAAACCAAAAACCCGCCACATCAGGAAAAAGATTCAAACGCTGGTGAATAAAGGTAAGTTTTGAGCCTGGGGTTGAGTCAATGGAGGGGGCAGATCTGATAGGGAGAGGAACGCTGTTCCACAGTTTAGGGGCTACAACAGCAAAGGCGTGGCCACTCCTGAACTTAAGTTTAGATCGCGGGACAGACAGGAGCTCCAAGTCAGTCGACCTAAGGGACCTGGAAGTAGAATAAGGGGTTAGAAGGTCTGTGATATAGGAGGAGGCCAGCCCATTTAGGGCTTTATAAACAAACAGGAGAACCTTAAAATCAATTCTGAACAATACTGGCAGCCAGTGGAGGGAGGCCAGGATAGGAGTAATATGGCCCCTCTTCTGGGCACCTGTCAGGAGCCTGGCTGCGGCGTTCTGGACCAGTTGCAGGCGGGACAGGGACGACTGACTAATTCCAGTTTATAGGGAATTGGAGTAGTCGAAGCGGGAGGATATAAGGGCGTGGATGACTTTCTCGAGATCTTTGAAAGAGAGAAATGACTTGATTTTGGTTACGAAACTGGAAAAAACTGGCTTTTACTACTGTATTAACTTGCTTGTCAAACTTAAAGGTGGAATCAAATATCATACCAAGGTTTTTGACATGGGGTTTGACAAGGGTGGACAAGTTACCAAGACTGTTGGTAATCACTTTGATGAGTCAGGGAGGCCAAATAGGACAACTTCAGGCTTGCCTTCATTCAGCTGTAGGAAGTTTTGTGCCATCCAACACTTTATGTCCTCAAGGCAGTTCATGAGGCTGACTAGATTTGAGTGGCCGTTTGGTTTCAAGGGGAGATAAAGCTGTATATACTGTATCCCTCCTGTGCCTTCCGAATTGCTGTCAGAAATTCTAGCTGCTGTTATTCTGCTGTGCTGCCTTCTAATCAACTTTAGCCATCCCCTCTCTCATGCCTCTGTAGTTCCCTTTACTCCACTGTAATACTGATACATCTGACTTTAACTTCTCCCTCTCAAACTGTAGGGTAAATGCTATCAAATTATCATCACAATCTCTTGACGGTTCCTTTATCTTAAACTCCCTAATCAAATCTGATTCATTAAATAACACCCAATCTAGAATTCACACAAAATGCTGGAGGAACTCTGCCAAATTAGTTTAATGCCACCCCAGCAGCGCAGAATTATCTGTATTCAGCCTGAGGCTTCGGAGGGTTCCTGTACTGTGGAAGACGTCCTGCCTCATCCCTGTGCCGAAGATGCCGCGCCCCAGCGGCCTCAATGACTACAGACCGGTGGCATTGACCTCCCACACCGTGAAGACCCTGGAGAGACTTGTTCTGGAGCTGCTCCGGCCTATGGTCAGGCCACACTTAGATCCCCTCCAGTTCGCCTACCAGCCCCGACTAGGAGTTGAGGATGCCATCGTTTACCTGCTGAACCGTGTCTACGCCCACCTGGACAAGCCAGTGAGCACTGTGAGGGTCATGTTTTTTGACCTCTCCAGTGCGTTGAATACCATCCGCCCTGCTCTGCTGGGAGCAATGCAGGCGGATGCTTTTGTGGTATCATGGATTCTAGATTACCTGACTGGCAGACCACAATATGTGTGCTTGCAACACTGTGTGTCCGACAGAGTGATCAGCAGCACTGGAGCTCCATGGGGAACTGTCTTGTCTCCCTTTTTCTTCACCATTTACACCTCGGACTTCAACTACTGCACAGAGTCTTGTTACCTTCAGAAGTTTTCGGATGACTTTGCCATAGTTGGATGCATCAGCAAGGGAGATGAGGTTGAGTACAGGGCTACAGTAGGAAACTTTGTCACATGGTGTGAGCAGAATTATCTGCAGCTTAATGTGAAAAAGACTTAGGAGCTGGTGGTAGACCTGAGGAGAGCTAAGGTACCGGTGACCCCTGTTTCCATCCAGGGGGTCAGTGTGGACATGGTGGAGGATTACAAATACCTGGGGATATGAATTGACAATAAACTGGACTGGTCAAGGAACACTGAGGCTGTCTACAAGGAGGGTCAGAGCTGTCTCTATTTCCTGAAGAGACTGAGGTTCTTTAACATCTGCCGGACGATGCTGAGGATGTTCTACAAGTCTGTGGTGGCCAGTGCTATCATGTTTGCTGTTGTGTGCTGGGGCAACAGGCTGAGGGTAGCAGACACCAACAGAATCAACAAACTTATTCGTAAGGCCAGTGATGTTGTGGGGATGGAACTGGACTCTCTCACGGTGGTGTCTGAAAAGAGGATGCTGTCCAAGTTGCATGCCATCTTGGTCAATGTCTCCCATCCACTACATAATGTACTGGGTGGTCACAGGAGTACATTCAGCCAGAGACTCATCCCACCGAGATGCAGCACAGAGCGTCATAGGAAGTCATTCCTGCCTGTGGCCATCAAACTTTACAACTCCTCCCTTGGAAGGTCAGACACCCTGAGATGATAGGCTGGTCCTGGACTTATTTCATAATTTACTGGCACAATTTACATATTACTATTTAACTATTTATGGTTCTATTACTATTTATTATTTATGGTGCAACTGTAACGAAAACCAATTTCCCCCAGGATCAATAAAGTATGACTACGACTATGACTTAATAGCTAAGTGAAGATGTGGTAATGCATCTTCCTCTTTTGTGAAACCAAATACTTCATAGTCAATTATTAAAATTGGAATATCTTGTACCTGTTGTGAAAATTGATCAGCTTGCCAAACATAGGTTAGAAATGCAAATCTTCAGAGCTGAAGATGCAAAGACAAGATGCGGATTTGCAAGGAAATTGGAAGCATGTGTGATGGAAGGAAAATTGTTGATGAGGAGGAATGATGCAATGCACTGTGAGGTTGATGAAGCCAGGAGAGAGGTTTTAAAACATGGATCAGATCCATTCCACTGAGATTGAAGAGCTAAGGATTGGGTTAAAATATAAGAAACATCATTGTATCAGACCTAATTGTGGCTCCTACTCATTTAGCAGGCTGTACTATGAAAACAAAAGATGTTTATGTAAAAAGAATTTATTAGGTCTTCCAGGCTAAACGTGGCCTGAAGCCTTGAAGTAATAATGAGCTATCTTTGACACCTTTGAATCTTGTATTAAGTGACTGTACATTGTGATAATGGCTCTGGTAAGGATTGAAGTAAAAGGTGTGAAGGTAGAGAGAAGTTGCACAGTAGAAGAGGGAACTGCTAGTGATTTAGCAACAGCTGCTGTTCTCGAAGACAAATTAAGATGCATGCACTGTTTGCAAACTTCTCTCTAATGGTTTTCTTTGTTTTGAAAAGATGTGTAATACTAACAGAATCTTGCCAAAATTGTGCGTGTGAGGTTTTATACGTGGCAGTAGCTTAAATCAAATGGGTTTCTTTCTTTTGTGGTCCATAACAGTGAAAGATTGGGAAGAAATTACAAGCCTCTAATGCAACGTGTCAGGACTTGTGTGAATATGCTTGGTGTTTTTGCAAATGGCTTCCTTATTTCTTTTGTATTCTTTAGCGCTTTTAAACATGTCTTTGTTTTGTGGCTGCTGTAAGTTTACAAATCTCAAGTTTGTATAATGTACACATACTTTGATATTAAATGTACTTTGAACAATTGAGGCTTCCTTGGACAGTGGGTGGTTTATTAACTTTCTCTGTTGCCTTTTCTGGAGCTAGAATATAATCAGTAGCCGTTGTCCCATGTTGTGTCCACATCACGGCAGTGGCCTGTTCAGTGATGTGAGTACTGTATCAGGGTTGAAACTGATCAAATCCTCCAGATCTGCTGCAGGTGTCATCTTGCTGTGGAAGAGTTTGGCAGTACTGTTTTTCTTCTTCCTTGCATAGGGCAGGTAAATTATGGCAGACACCTTCTAAAAGGTCTTCTAATTTCTAATAAAAGAGAGAGGAAACATACCAATTTTCCTGATCTGTATGGCTTAGCCACAATGATTTTAAGGTATTAAACGGTTATCTGGTGCCCCTGTTTTGTACTATGGCCAAAGTTATGCAACAGGCAGTGCTTTAATTTGCCGTGTAAGGGTTATTGTACCTGTTTTTTCAGTGGAGCTATTCAGTCGCCACTTGAGCCTGCTTGAAATACAGTACGTTGATAACATCTTTCAATAGTTTACGCAGTGTACATCCCAACCCGAGTCTGATTTGCATTTAACATGTCTCATCACCATTCCTGTTAACTCAAGGCAGCAGTTGATATTAAACTGGAGTGCATTAACCTCCAAATTTCAAAGTAAATTTATTACCAAAGTATTAGTAGAGCTACTCAGACTTGATGTTTCAATCCCTATGGTAAATTGGCACTCTCGATGTTGGCAGTGGGTTTGGAGTGGTGACAAGGAGGGAGGGTAGGTACGTCATCGGGGTCATCAGGTGGGCACCCTCCTTCTTTGACGTTTCGTTGATAAGCAACACGACGTCTCCAGAGGGCTCAATGGTGCTACCTGGCGTCCCAGATACACCCCCTTCAGTTCCATACCCTCCTGTCTTCATCTTGCAGCCCAGTTGTTGTCTTTCCTTTTAATCCAAATCCAGTTGCTGCTTTCTTCTGCTGCGTTTGACAAGGACTTGATTGCTTGTAGGAGGGAGTGACCCCTCATCCCCATCTTCTTCAATAGACTGGTTGTAGATGTAGCAACCCTGCATCCCACTTCTACAGGGAAAATCTTGGTCCCATATTGTATGTCATGACACACTACCTGAGATTCCTTTTCTTTCTGGTATGCACAGTAAGTACAAAGAAACACATTAGAATCAATGAAAATCTTTACAGACAGGTGGACAACCAACCAATGGGCAAAAGACAACAAGTACAAATGTAAAATGAAAGAAAAACAAAATAATATTTATAATAAATAAATATTGAGAACATGACTTTTACAGACCTTGAAAGCAAGTCCATACGTTGTAGAATCAGTTCAGTGTTGGGGTGAGTGAAGCTGACCACTCTAGTTCAAGAGCTGAGGCTCCTGTACCTCTTGCCTGCTGGCAGCAGTGAGGAGAGGGCACTGTCTGAGCGGTGGGCATCCTTGATGATGGATGTTGCTTTCCTGTAGATGTGCTTAATGGTGGGGAGGGCCTTACCCATGATGGATTGGGAGGCATCCACTACTTTTTGTAGGCCTTCCCATTGAAGGGCATCGGTGTTTCCTTACCATCCCATGATGCAGCCAGCGAGCATACTCTCCACCATGCGTCTATGCAACATTCAGCATGTCATCAAAGTTTTAGATGACATACCAAATCTTTGCAAAATTCTAAGAAAGTAGAGGTGCTGCCATGCTTTCTTAATGGTACTTGCATGCTGGACCCAGGACAGAGCCTCTGAAATGATGACAAAGAGGAGCTTGAAGTTGCTGACCCTCTCCACCTCTGATTCCTCGATGAGGACTGGCTCATGAATCTCTGACTTCCTCCTCCTGTGGTTAATAATTGGCTCTTTGTTTCAGCAGACATTGAGTGAGAGGTTGTTGTTGTGGCACCTCTCAGTCAGATTTTCAGTCTCCCTCCTTTAAGCTGATTTATCATCACCCTTGATTTGGTTAACCATAGCGGTGTCATTAGCAAACTTAAATATGGCATTGGAACTGTGCTTAGCCTCACAATCATAAATATAAAGCGATTAGAGCAGGGGACGAAGCATGCAGTGGTGCACCTGTGCTGATGGAGATTGTAGAAGAGATATTGTTGCCAATTTGAACTGATTGGGGTCTGCAAGTGAGGAAATTGATCCAATTGCACACACAGGTAATGAAGCCAAGTTCTTGAAGCTTATTGATAGTTTTGAGGGGATGATAGTGTTGAATGCCAAGCTGGCGTCAATAAAGAGCATCCTGATGTATGCATCTTTGCTGTCCAGATGTTCCAGAGTTGAGTGAAGAGCCAATGAGGTGGTATCTGCTGTTGACCTGTTGTGACAATAGGCAAATAGGAGTGGATCCAAGTTGCTTCTCAGGTAGGAATTGATATGTTTCATCAGCAACTCTCAAAACACTTTATGGTGGATGGAAGTGCTACTGGATGATAATCATTGGGGCAGGTTACCACGTTCTTCTTGGAAACCGGTGTATTTGAGGCCTGCTTGAGGCAGATGGGTAACTCAGACTGCCAAAGTGAGAGGTTAAAGATCTCAGGGACACTCCAGCTAGCTGATTAGTGCAGGTCTTCAATACTCAGTCAGGCATATCCGATGGGCTGGATACTTTCTGTAGGTTATCTGTCTTGAAGATGCTCTCGCGTTGCCCTCCAGTGGGAGCTTGTGAAGGGGTCTCCATGGTTTGTCAGTCAATGTGATCATAAAAGACTTTGAGCTCATCTGGG
Source organism: Mobula birostris (assembly GCF_030028105.1). NCBI lineage: Eukaryota > Metazoa > Chordata > Chondrichthyes > Myliobatiformes > Myliobatidae > Mobula > Mobula birostris. Next base: position 109,551,768 of record NC_092373.1, on the reverse strand, counting down.
AGTGAAGCCTTGTTGTCACATAGCATCATAGAGGATTAGAGAAGTTCAGCACAGAAACAGGCCCATCGGCCCATCTAGTCCATGCTGAAACCATTTAAACTGCCTACTCCCATCGACCTGCACCAGGACCATAGCCCAGTCTACCAGCTTGAAGCAATCCTGTAGCTGCTCCTGTGACCACCTCTTTTTTGTCCTTACCTCTGGAGCCTTGCTCTTTAGCCTCTGGCGGTCAGAGGACAGCCATATGCTCATATTTCCTAAAACACTGTCGTAGGCATTGCTGATGGTAGTATAGCAGTGGCCAAGTGTGTTGAGACCCCTGCTGCTGCAGGTAACAGGTTGATGATAATTGGACTGATTGAAGTCTCTGCCAATGATTTGAAAGGTGTTGGGATAAGTTGTTTCTTGCTTGCTAGTTATGGCACTCAATGTATCAAGTCCTTACTTCGCATCTGCCTTTACTGTTATGTAAACTATGGTCAGGGTCATGAGAGAGTAGAATGAAGTAGAATTCTCAGTCAGTAGAGTGGATGGCACTTAATCATTAGATACTCCAGGTTCGGAGAATAAGAGTGAGACAAGACCGTTACGTCTGAACAGGTTATGATGAAACACAGACCCCCAGCTCTAACCTTCTCCAAATACGCATTACGATCCATCTGGTGGATTGAGAAACTCTTGGGTTGAAGCGTGGCCAGAGTAAGCCATTTCTCTGTGAAACAAGAGAACACATCAATTCCTCATTTCTCTCCAATACAGCAATCTTGTTCCTTGGTCCTCAGTTATCTTCTGTAGTGGCTGTACATTTCCTAAGAAGATGCTGGGTAGAGGAAGCTTTGCACCTCAATGTTTTAATCTGGCTTGGAGTCCTCCCCTCCTCCCTCTCTTCCAGCCATTGTGTTGGCCTTTCTTCATCTACTTAAAGGTGCCTCACCTGCAGTCCTGAGAGGCAAGTCTGCTGGGTCCTACAGGAGATTATAAGATCACTAGTTTAGGTGGTTCAAAAGTACATTACTTAAAAGGAAATTACAGGCTGCAGCTTGCAGTGATAGTAGTTCAGAAGAAGTATATCTAGAAGTTTGTGAGCTGCCTGCCAAACATCACTGTATATTGCCAGCTCATTCTCTTCACTGCCAAACCCACTGGCGTTATTGAAGATAAAATACCGAAACTCGGAAAGAGCAACAAGGCCACTGTATGGCAGCACAAATTTCCTTCTGATAAAATACACGTGGCTCATTACTGGATACATGTAATGTAATTTCTCTCTGTTAAAATGAACATGCCTCACAATTGACCAGATTGATTTTATGAATGTCTAGATGCTAATTTACTGAGTACCCATGGAATAAAATAAAAGCACTAATAATTCCAGCCTAATTATAAAGCAATGCAGATGGAATGTAATGATTAAACACTGCTAACGTTAATTCTCCTGTGTGTTATTACTGAAATAAATCATGTATGAAAATGGCTTGTCACAATGGGAAAATATTTTTGTTAAGTCTGTAGGCAAGTAGTCACATGATGCCATCATCAAAACAGTCACTAAGGCTCTGCCAACTGTACCTGCTGTTGGTGCAAATAACTTTGGTAAATTCTGGTGACTGTGTGATTTATTGAAAAGTCTTGGCTACACAGTACAGTCAGGCTTTGAAGCTGACCATTGTTGGTGCTGATCTCAGCTGGTGGCAGCAGTTTTACTGCAATTCAGCTCACGGGTCTGGTTTACAAGGTGAAAGTCTCTAGCTTCTCACTCCCGCTTAATTCCAGATACTGTTTGAATGAATGGCAAGTGAGATCAGGATTGTTCTGCCAAAACTCACAACTGAAAGATTTACTTGGGAGTAAGGTAAAGAGCAAAAGATTCCCATTTACATGTAATGCTCTCACAGAGGCTCGTAACAAACTCTGGCAAACAGCCACGTGACTCAGCATCGTATGGGTACCAGTGAGAAGGTCACCTTCAATAATCAACACAGGTATGATCCGGGTTCAGTCAGACAGGAAAGTTGGAATGTTCCCATGAGGGAATGAAGATTGTGGTGAATGCTGTGTAAATACTGCCCCATGCAAAGTTCCAGGAAATAACAGACCTTACACCAGCATAAAATTAAAGTGGAAGTATATTTACAGTTGATAGAAAAATCAAAGGACCCACTGCAGTTAAGCCAGTCTAAATGTGCACATAAATGTTGGAGCTCATTTCTGAATAGTCGGGTGCTTCACTGTGATTACTCATGTGCTGAAGCCACATTCTGTGTGAAAGACACCAGCTACAGTTTGACCTTCCCTCGAAGGACATTTTGAACAAATGGGCAAACTCAGGAGTATTGGCACTTCCTCTTTTGAACTATTCATCAGCATGAAGCACTTCCTACAATAGGGTCTCCCCTTTGGCTGGGATCCTCCGAGCATCTTCCTCTCCGCTGTTCTGTGCACCTTCTAACAAAAGACCCAAAAGCAGACTACTGTCCTCTGGAAACCTGATCTCACCTCGCTGTCTCGAATACTCCATGAGATCCCGCTGGGGAGGACAATCCCAATTAAAGAGAATATCAAAAGAGGATATTGGACTGCTGGAAAATGATGCTGGAGAGGTAGTAATGGAGGACAATGAAATAGCGAATGAACTGAATAAAGTATCAGTCTTCGCTGTGGAACATGCTTGAAGTATGGAAGAAGTTCCAAGTGTCAGGGGGCATCAAGTGTGTGAAGTTACCATAACTAGAGAGAAGGTTCTAGGGAAACTGAAAACCCTGAAGGTATGTAAGTCATCTTGACCAGATGGTGTACACCCCAGAGTTCTGAACAATATCGCTGAAAAGATTGTGGAGGCATTAGTAATGATCTTTCAAGAGTCAATAGATCCTAGCATGGTTCTGGAGGACTGGAAAATTGCAAATATCGCTCCATTCTTGCAGAAAGGAAACTCTGGGCTAGTTAGTTTGACATCAGTGATTGGGAAGACATTGGAGCCAATTATTAAGGATGAGGTCTCAGCATACTTGGAGGCACATGATAAAATAAGCTGTAGTCAGCATGGTTTCCTCAAGAGGAAAATCTTGCCTGACAAATCTGTTGAAATTCTTTGAAGAAATAACAAGCAGGATAGACAGAGGAGAATTGGTGGATGTTGTGTACTTGGATTTTCAGAAGGCCTTTGACAAGGTGCCACACATGAGGCTGCTTAATAAGCTACAAGCCCATGATATTACAGGAAAGATTCTAACATGGATAAAGCAGTGGCTGATCGGCAAGAAGCAAAGAGTGGGAATAAAGGGAGCCTTTTCTGGTTGGCTGCCAGTGACTAGTGGTGTTCCACAGGGGTCTGTGTTGGAACCAATTCTTTTTGTTACATGTCATTGATTTGGAAAATGGAATTAATGGTTTTGTTGCAAAGCTTGCAGACGATATGAAGATAGAAGAAAGGGCAGATAGTTTTGAGGCTTCAGGACTTAGACAGATTAGGAGAATGGGCAAAGAAATGGCAGGTGAAATGGTGTCAGGAAGTGTATGGTCATGCATTTGATAGAAGAAATGAAAGGGTTAACTATTTTCCTAATGGAGAGAAAATACAAAAAACTGAGATCCAAAGGGTCATGGGAGTCTTTGTGCAGGACTCCCTAAAGGTTAACTTGCAGGTTGAGTCTGTAGTGAGGAAGGCAAATGCAATGTTAGCATTCATTTCAAGAGGGCTAGAATATAAACGCAAAGATGTAATGTTGAGACTTCATAAAACACTGGTGAGCAGCATTGTGAGTAGTTTTTGGTCCCATATTTTAGAAAGTATTTAAGTATTTGCTGAAACTGGAGAGGGTTCAAAGGAAGTTCAGGAAAATGATTCTAGAATTGAATAGCTTGTCATAAGAAGAGCATTTGATGGCTCTGGGCCTATATTCACTGGAATTCAGAAGAATGAGGGGTGACCTCATTGAAACCTATTGAATGGTGAAAGGCCTTGATAGAGTGGATGTGGAGATGTTGTTTCCTATGGTGGAAAAGGAGACAGAGGACACACCGTCAGAATAGAGGTGCATCCTTTTAGAATGGAGGTGAGGAATTTCTTTCGCCAGAGCGTGATGAATCTGTGGAGGGCAAGCCTTTATATATATTTAAGGCAGAGATTGATAGATTCCTGACTGGTCAGGGCATCAAGGGATATGGGGAAAAGGCAAGAAATTGAGGTTGAGAGGGAAATTGGATCAGTTATGATGAAATGGTGGAGCAGGCTTGATGGGCCAAATAGCCTAATCCTGCTCCTATATCTTATGATGTTATGATCTAAACCCAGTAGGCTGAGTAAATGTCTCCCTATCTTAGTCAAAGCCAAAATATTAGTCTATGAAGCTTATCTAACAGAACACACTGCATTTGCAAGAAACTGCTAAAATAAAATGCGTAACAGCATAGCAGTAGAAATACAATAAAACATGTTCTTAACCAGAGCAGTACATGCATAATATCTCAATATACATAATAACCTTTGAGGAGTGGACATCTGGGGTAGACGAGTGATGGCAGAGCAGATGTGAGGGACCGGTTGCTTGTACTCCTGTTTCTGTTTTTCTGTGTTGTTTTTGAATTTCTAGTGCTTAATGGGCAAGGTGTATTGCATGGGTAGACACAGCATTCCGTAGACACTAGTGAAAGGTATGGTTTGTGAAATACTGTACAAGTGAAGGTTTTATGGACTAGATAAAGGATGCATCCTTGACTGTTCCTTGTTTGTTACTGTGGGGTCAAGAAAAAAAATCATCTTGAATGTAACAAAGTCTCACTGCACTTCCCCAGTTAGCATTTTGGGGAAATGGAAGAGTGACTGTCCTGAAGAAGTACCTGTCCATGGACTATTTTTGGACCAGAACCCATTTTGCAAGGGCAGTGCACTGAGTGTCAGGTTTTAGGATGGACAAAATACATTAATTGAAAGCTTGTGCTGAGTAATGTGGTAAGTATTCTAAGCCGAATAAACACAAGATATTGTGCAGATGCTGGAAATCCAGAGCAACACACACAAAATGCTGGAGGAGTTATAGTGTTTTAATTCCCTTTATTTCAAAAGGAATAGAATATAAAAGCAAGGAGATAATGTTGAGCCTTTTTTAAGACACTAGTCAGGCCGCACTTAGCCCCCTTATCTCAGAAAGGATGTGTTGTCATTGGAGAGAGTCCAGAGGAGGTTCACGAGGATGATTCCAGGTATGAAGGGATTATGAGGAGTGTTTGGCAGCTTTGGGCCTGTTCTTGCTGGAATTTAGAAGAATGCAGCGGTATCTCATTGAAACCTACCGAGTGTTGAAAGGGCTAGATAGGGTGCATGTGGAGAAGATGTTTCCTATGGTGGAGGTATCCAGAACTAGAGGGCACAGCCTCAAAAATTACCTTTAGAACAGAGGTAAGGAGGGTTTTTTTTTTAAAGCCAGAGAGTAGTGAATCTGTAGAATGCTCTGCCACAGACTTTGGTGGAGGCCAAGTACATGTGTATATTCAAGGCAGAAGTTGATTGATCCCTTGACTGATCAGGAAATGAAGGATATGGCAGGAAGCCAGGTGTATGGCGTTAAGTGGGATCTGGGATCAGCCATGGTGGAATGGTGGAGCAGACTCAATGGGCTGAATGGTCTAGTTCTTATGGTTGTATGGTCTTTTCCCCTTCCTTCCTGTCCTCATGAAGGGTCTCTGCCTGAAATGGCTTCTGTTTAAGAGGGACAAATTTAAGATTAACAAAGAAAAAGTAGGAGCTTTTTCCTTTAAGGCAGGGGTTCCCAACCCTTTTAAAAGATATGGACCAATACCATTAGGCAAGGGGTTTCTGGACCCCAGGCTGGGAGGCCTTATAATTGATGGCTGGAATTTGAGAAATACTGTAGGAGCGGAGTGAATAAATTATTCTCCTCGGGGATTAAGTATTGTTAGTATATTTTAGGCTAACAGGTAATTAGGGTATTATAGTTAATTTGTTAACTCTTTCTTTATCCAGTGGGTGCACACATTACTCTTTTAATAAAGTCAGTGTATAATAGCAAGGTCTGAAATTGTTCAGTCTTGGATATCTTTGCGTGCCTGACTTAACTCTAGACCACTGTGTGTTATTTCAATATGTCAAATCCAATATTCTATGTTAGATTTGTATGAGCATTTTCACTGGATTGATTTCACAAATGCTGGAAAAGATTAGGATTTGACACTGCTCCTTTCCTAATATCCTTCAGGAAATGAGATCTGCTGACCTCACTCCAGGTCCACCAATGTAGTTCCCATTTAACTATATCCTGGTTTCTGGGCCAATTAAGATGGACAATAAACGCTATAATTGACATTGGCTTCTACCCCCTACGCCACCCTGTAACTGAATAAATGTCTAAAAAATACTGCATAGTTACTCACTTTGCTTCTAATGTGTGTTGCAGGTGATCCTGATTCTAACCAAGTTGTTCGATTCGAGTATGGGGAAAGTTTTGGAAAGTTCTTTGTGGAGGTGAGCCACCTTTTGTTTATTTTGTATTGAGAAACCAACAAAGAGTTTCCATTTTCCACAATGAGGAGGAGACGAGGACAAGGACTAATTTTGAGAATAGACAGACAGGAGCCTGCATTTGTCTCTTACTGCTTTATGTTGTACATTTGGATATCTGTGTTGGATCATGCTACCTGTTACGCAAAGGATTAAAAGATTTGAGTCTGAAGATTGTCCTTGACTGTCAAACTGTCATGGTCATTTAAAGCAGGACTTCTGAAAGCAATATTTAATTGAATTTCCGTTCAAATTGTAAATCAGTAGATGCAGTCATTTGGAAGTTGTATGATGCAAGCTGTCAGCATTTAATTGTTGACCATCAGTTTTTCTTGAGGCACTGAATTCAGAACACTATAACCTCCAGTTGGGTTATTACTGTGTGGTAACTGCTCCCTGTCTCTGTTCCTTCTTAGCATGTGACTAGGTTTCAATAAAACTGTCAGAAACAGGAATGAACACTTGATTGCTCAGCAATCTTAATACATAGGGGGTGACTTCCAGTCACTTCAATTATATGCTCTCTTTATGCTACAAGATTTCTTCTGAAAGCACCAAACTCCATTATAGACAATTAATTTGAAATCACTCTCATTTCTGTAATACCCTTTACAACCTCTGGGCATCCCAAAGCTATTTACAGTTTTCAGGCATCCCAAAGGTCTTTATTCTTAACATAGTTTAAGAAAAGTAGCAGCTAATCTGCATGTACTATTGTCATCAGACTCCTTGTATGGTATCAGCACATCATTTTTGGTTTCAGCTGAGGCCAGTAATACACCTGGTTATCGTACACTGCCCTGGGATGTGATCTTTTGCATCACTCTGAGAGAGCCTGGGTTTAAAAATCACATAAAAAAATAGAACATACTTCTATTCTGTGCTCAACTGTCCAGAGTGGGACTCGAAATGATAACGTGGAACAGTACAGGCAGCCTCTGCATTGTGGCCATACAGGTTACAGAAATAGTCACCCTTGTGGAATTCACAATCACCCCTCAAAAATGAATAAAATCACTCTCGTATAATTTATGTGCTCAAAAAGGGTAATTAAATGCACAGTTTTTTCCCCATTTAACTTGCACTTCGGATGTGTGTAACACAGGGGGTTTCTAGCACATTCAATGAATTAGCCAAGGGGCCCATGATATCTGTGCCAACCATGATACTAATTTAAACCAACTTCTCTACTTTCAAAGCCGGGAGTGTGGTTAGACTGAGCCACAGCTAATACCAATCTACCTTTAAAACAGCATAGTGCTTTTCTGCAGGTTTAGGCACTCACAAGTGAAAGCTGGGTTTTTACCACGTACCTCCAATCAAATCAGTCCATGTTAAATATTGTGAGTTCTTCAATGTGTCCCTTCGGTCCTTTTACAGTGAGATTTTGTTGCTGGTGCATTTTTAGCCTGTGGAATTAATGTTCTCCAACACCCACCCTATCCCCGGTATCCAGTGTTTATTTTACAGTAGCAGACACTCTGAAACTTTACTGCATGTGTCAAGATGTGAATGATCATTGGGATAAAACGGGTAATGTTGGGTAGGGTCATGAAATGGTACAGTATGGAAGACTTTTCAGCTAGGTCTTCTAAAGTCAGAACAACGAGTTCATATTTCCATCTATTCTGAAAGGGAAATTTTTGAGGAGGTGACAAAGGAGTAATGCACCTGGTTGGCGAAGGAGCCTGACGGGAGTAATGCATCTGGTAAAGCCCCTCACGGGAGACTGATTCAGAAAATAAAGATACAACGTAGAACATAGACATCAACAGCACATTACCAGCCCTTTGGCCCTCAATGTTGTGCCGTCATGCAACTACTGCAGAAGCTGCCTAGAATTTCCCTACCGCGTAGCTCTCTATTCTTCTAAGTTCCACGTACCTATCTAAGAGTGTTTTAAAAGACTATTATATTTGCTTCCACCACCATTGCTGGCAGTGTATTCCCTGCACCCCCCACTCTCTGTGTGGAAAGACTTACTTTTAACATCCCCCTGTACCTATTTCCAAGCAGCTTAAAACTGTGCCCTCTCGTGTTAGCCATTTCAGCCCTGGGAAAAATCCTCTGACTATCCACACGATCAATGCCTCTCATCATCCAATACACCTCCAAGGAGAAAAGGCTGAGTTCACTCAACCTATTCTCATAAGGCATGCTCTCCGGTCCAGGCAACATCCTTGTAAATCTCCTCTGCACTCTTTCTATAGTATCCACAACTTTCCTGTAGCGAGGTGACCAGAACTGTACACAGTACCCCAAGTGAGATCTGACCAAGGCCTTGTACAGCTGTAACATTACCTCACAGCTCTTGAATTCAATCCCACGGTTGATGAATGCCAACACGTCAGATGCCTTCTTAACATTGTCAACCTGTGCATCAGCTTTGAGTGTCCTATGGACATGGACCCAAGATTCCTCTGATCGGTCATGCTGCTAAGAGTCTTATCATTAATTCTATATTGAGTCTTCAAATTTGATCTACCAAAATGAACCACTTCACACTTATCTGGGTTGAAGTTCATTTGCCACTTCTCAGCCCAGTTTTGCATCCTATCAATGTCCCACTGTAAACTCTGACAGCCCTCCAGACTACCCACAACACCCCCAACCTTTGTGTCATCAGCAAACTTACTAATCCATCCCTCCACTTCCTCATCCAGGTCACTTATAAAAATCACAAAGAGGAGGGGTCCGAGAATAGATCCCTGTGGAACATCACTGGTCACCGACTTCCATGTAGAATACGAACCATCTACAACCACTATTTGCCTTCTCTGGGCAAGCCAATTGTGGATCCACTGAGCAAGGTCTCCTTGGATCCCATGACTCATTACTTTCTGAACGAGCCTTGCATGGAGAACCTTAGCAAATGCCTTACTTGAAATCCATATACACTACAACCACTACTGTACCTTCATCAATATGTTGTTACATCCTCAAAGAATCCAATCAAGCTCGTAAGGCACATCTTTCCCTTGACAAAGCCATGCTGACTATCCTAATCAGATTATGTCTCTCCAAATGCTCATAAGTCCTGCCTCTCAGGATCTCCAACAACTTGCCCACCACTGAAGTCAGACTCACTGGTCTATAATTTCTTGAACAAAGGAAGAAGATTTGCAATGCTCCAATCTTCTGGTACTTCTCCTGTCCCTATTGATGATGCAGAGATCGTCACCAGAGACTCAGCAATCTCCTCCCACGCTTCCCACAGCAACCTGGGGTATATCTCATCCGGTCCTGGCGTCTTAACAAACTAATGCTTCTAACTTGAGTCAATACACTCAAGCGTTTCAGTCCGCTGTAAGTCATCCCCACAATTGCCAAGGTCCTTTTCCCTGGGGAATACTGAAGCAAAGTATTCATTAAGAACCTCCGCTACCTCTTCATTGCGGCCAGAAGGTTCTATTTTAACTTCATCAGTCCACAGGACTTGTTTCCAAAATGCATCAGGCTTGTTTAGATGTTCCTTTGAACCTTTTGAATAGAACTTTTTGGGCGCAATAAGCAAAGGTATGTTTGGAGAAAAAAGTGTGCTGAATTTCATGAAAAGAACCCCTCTCCAACTGTTAAGCACGGGGATGGATCAATCATGCTTTGGGTTTGTGTTGCAGCCAGTGGCACGGAGAACATTTATTGGTAGAGGGAAGAATGAATTCAGTTAAATACCAGCAAATTCTGGAAGCAAACACTACACCGTCTGTTAAAAAAAAGCCAAAGATGAAAAGAGGATGGCTTCTACAACAGGATAATGAACCTAAACACACCTCAAAATCCACAATGGACTAGCTCAAGAGGTGCAAGCTGAAGGTTTTGCCATGGCCCTCACAGTCCCCTGAGAATCTGTGGATAGACCTCAAAAGAGCAGTGCATGCAAGACAGCCCAAGAATCTCACAGAACTAGAAGCCTTTTACATGGAAGAATGGGTGAAAATACCCCAAACAAGAATTGAAAGACTCTTAGCTGGCTACAAGAAACATTTACAAGCTGTGATACTTGCCAAAGGGGGTGTTACTAAGTATTGACCATGCAGGGTGCCCAAACTTTTGCTTCAGGCCCTTTTCCTTTTTTGTTATCTTGAAACTGTAAAAGATGGAAATAAAAAAGTTTTCTTGCTTATAATATTAAAGAAATGTCATCTTTAACTTTATGCCTTTTTGGAAATCAGTTCATCTTTTACTTGCTTAGCTATTCACAGTAACAGAAATTTTGACCGGGGTGCCCAAACTTTTGTATGCCACTGTAACTATGCAGAACTCCATGCAAATGTTCCCTGAACATTTGCCACATTTCTGCCGTGCATGATGTGTGAGGTCCAGGATAATCATCAGGCTGGAGAGTTTGTGGATATTCCAATGAGACAGGGAAAGGATGGTAGGGTACAGGAACCATGGTTTACAAAAGCTGTTGTAAATCTAGTCAAGAAGAAAAGAAAAGCGTTTGAAAAGTTCAAAAAACTAGGTAATGAAAGAGATCTTGAAGATTATAAGGCTAGCAGGAAGGAGCTTAAGGATGAAATTAGGAGAGCCAGAATGGGCCATGAGAAGGCCTTGGTGGACAGGATTAAGGAAAACCCCAAGACATTCTACAAGTATGTGGAGAGCAAGAGGATAAAATGTGAGAGAAAAAGACCAATCAAGTGTGATAGTGGAAAAGTGTGTATGGAACCGGAGGAGATAGCAGTGGTACTCAATGAATACTTTGCTTTGGTATTCATTACAGAAAAGGATCTTGGCGACTGTAGGGATGACTTAAAGTGGACTAAAAGGCTTGAGCATATAGATAATTACAAAAGAGGATGTGCTGGAGCTTTTGGAAAGCATCAAGTTGGATGAGTCTCCAGGACTGGGTGAGATGTATCCCAGACTACTGTGGGAGGCAAGGGAGGAGATTGCTGAGCCTCTGGTGATGATCTTTGCATCATCAATGGGGACGGAAGAGGTTCCGGAGGATTGGAGGGTTGTGGATGTTGTTCCCTTATTCAAGAAAGGGAGTGGAGATAGCCCAGGAAATTATAGACCAGTGAGTCTTACTTCAGTGGTTGGTAAGTTGATGGAAGAGATCCTGATGGGCAGGATTTATGAACATTTGGAGAGGCATAATATGATCAGAAATAGTCTGCATGGCTTTGTCAAAGGCAGGTTGTGCCTTACGAACCTGATTGAATTTTTTGGAGGTGTGACTAAACACATTGAGGGTAGAGCAGTGGATGTAGTTTATATGAATTTCAGCAAAGCATTTGATAAGTTACCCCATGCAAGGTTTATTAAGAAAGTAAGGAGGCATGGGATCCAAGGGGACATTGCTTTGTGGATGCAGAATTGGCTTGCCCACGGAAAGGAAAGAGTGGTTGTAGATGGGTCATATTCTGCGTGGAGGTTGGTGACCAGTGGTGTGCCTGAGGGATCTGTTCTGGGACCCTTACTCTTCGTGATTTTTATAAATGACCTGGATGAGGAAGTGGAGGGATGGGTTAGTAAATTTGCTGATGACACAAAGGTTGGAGGTGTTGTGGATAGTGTGGAGGGCTGTCAGAGGTTACAGCGGGACATTGATAGGATGCAAAACTGGGCTGAGAAGTGGCAGTTGGAGTTCAACCCAGATAAATGTGAAGTGGTTCATTTTGGTAGGTCAGATATGATGGCAGAATATAGTATTAATGGTAAGGTTCTTGGCAGTGTGGAGGATCAGAGGGATCTTGGGGTCCGAGTCCATAGGACGCTCAAAGCTGCTGCACAGGTTGACTCTGTTTAAGAAGGCATACGGTGCATTGGCCTTCATCAACCGTGGGATTGAGTTTAGGAGCCGATAGGTAATGTTGCAGCTGTACAGGACCCTGTTGCATGTGGCCAAGTGGTTTAGGCATTGGACTAGTGACCTGAAGGTCGTGAGTTTGAGCCCCAGCTGAGGCAACGTGTTGCGTCCTTGAGCAAGGCACTTAGTCACACATTGCTCTGCAACGACACTGGTGCCAAGCTGTGTGGGTCCTAATGCCCTTCCCTTGGACAACATTGGTGTCGTGGAGAGGGGAGACTTGCAGCATGGGCAACTGCTGGTCTTCCATACAACCTTGTCCAGGCCTGCGCCCTGGAGAGTGAAGACTTTCCAGGCGCAGATCCATGGTCTCGCAAGACTGACGGATGCCTTTATTATTTACTTACAGGACCCTGGTCAGACCACACTTGGAGTACTGTGCTCAGTTCTGGTCACTTCACGACAAGAAGGATGTGGAAACTATAGAAAGAGTGCAGAGTCACAAGGATGTTGCCTGGACTGGAGAGCATGCCTTATGAGAATATGTTGAGTGAACTCGGCCTTTTCTCCTTGGAGCTGTATTGGATGATGAGAGGCATTGATCGTGTGGATAGTCAGAGGCTTTTTCCCAAGGCTGAAATGGCTAGCACGAGAGGGCACAGTTTTAAGGTGCTTGGAAGTAGATACAGAGGAGGTATCAGGGGTAAGTTTTTTACGCAGGGAGTGGTGAGTGCGTGGAATGAGCTGCTGGCGGCAGCGGTGAAGGCAGATATAATAGGGTCTTTTAAGAGACTCTTGGATAGGTACATGGAGTTTAGAAAAGTAGAGGGCTATGGGTAACCCTAGGTAATTTCTAAGGTAAGAAAATGTTCGGCACAGCTTTGTGGGCCAAAGGGCCTGTATCGTGCTGTAGGTTTTCTGTTTCTCTGTTTTTCTATTTTCAACCACTTGCTTCAACAGGCTGAGATACCCACCTGCATCAGGCAGACTCCAATCCTACTGGTGGCCAAGAGGAATGTGGTGCCCTGCCTTGATGACGATAGTCCAGTTGCACTATGATGAATTGCTTCGAGAGGTTGGTCGTGAAGCACATCAACTCTTGCATGATAAGTGACTTGGATCTGCTCTTATTTGCTTGCCGTCACTGCATGACAACAGCAGATGCCATTTCCTTGGCTCCTCATTCACAACTAAAACCTTTCACTGAATAGTTGCAAAACATAAGAGCTAACTTGGACTACAGAAGGAAGAAGCCAGAGGCCCATGAGCCAGTCCTCATCCGGGGACTGGAGGTGGAGAGCGTCGGTAGTTGTAAATCCTCGGGCATTATTATATCAGCGGATTTGTCCTGGAGCCACCATGTAAGTGCCATCACAAAGAAGGCAGAGCAGTGCCTCTATTTTCTTAGAAGTTTGTATAGACTTGGCATGTGATCGAAAATGACAAACTTTTACAGATGCACAGTGAAGAGGATCCTGAGTGGTTGCAACACTGTCTGGTGTGGAAACAGCATCTCCCGGAATAGAAAACTCTTCCGAGAGTGGTGGATACAGCCCAGTCCATCACAGGCAAAGCTCTCCCCATAAAAGAATAGTATCCATCATCAAAAGCTGCCGACATCCAGGCCGTGCTCTGCTCTCACTGTTACAATCAGGCAGGGGGTACAGAAGCCTTATCTCCAACACCAACAGGTGCAGGAACAGTTATTACCCTTCAGCGATCAGGGCACAGAACCAGCTTGGATAACTGCACTCAACAAAACTCTGAACTGTGGAGTTTCTGCAACCTACAGACTCACTTTTAACGATTCTTTACAGCTCATGTTCTCGGTACTTTTTTTATTTGCATAACTTGTATTTTCCACATTGGTTGTTTGTCAGTTTTTATGTATAATGTTTCATAAATTCTGTTGTATTTCTTAACTTTCCTGTAAGCACCTGCACAAGAAAGAGAGTACTGTATATGGTAATATACAAGTACTTCGATACTAACTTTTACTGTGACTTTGATTCTGAAAATAGTGTGTAAGACTGGATGCGTGGGCTTGTTAACCGGGAATGCAGGCCTGTGCAGTGTTGTCAGCCAGCGTTTCTTCGCAATCTGATGGCTGAAGACTTGCATGATGTGAGCAGTATGTGCTTGGTATTGAACCCAAGTTCAAGCCTGGCTCAATTGTGTTTTGTAGCTGCTGATCTGGCTGGTGGTGAGGAATTGGCCACATTGTCCTGACCAGTTTTCATGCCTTTGAAAAGGATATGTACCCAATGTGTTCACAGAATAGCATTTTACTGTTAGCAGACTGATGAGATGAATGCCCTTCCTGACGATTCACAGTGCAGCTGCTCTGTGCTGTGTTGAACTCATTTCCAAATGTAGCAATTCTGAGAAGATGAACATGATGATTGGACTGAAGAGGAGGAGGAGAAGATGACGGTGCGACGGCAGCACGCACGGCCTCTCTGGTGATGAATATCTGTTATTTGTCAAGTAGGGGACCGTGCACAATTCTGATTTGAGGAGACGGATGTGAGAGTACGGAGGAACATCTGGAAAACTTCTGAAATACCCACTTCGCTGCTGCTGCGACTGTGTGGTAACCGGAATCTCCGGAGCAGAAGGCCCCGAAATCCTCGGCTTTGCTTGTTTCAGCGGCCCAGATGAGGTCGATGGTGCTCGGGAGGCTGTATTGGAGGGTCTGGTTGGAGGCTTGAAGGTTTCGGATGGATGGACTCAGTGTCGGCTGTGGTCGGCTGCTTCCAAGGCATCGGCAAGGTTTATGGCAGAAGGCTTCTCCCTTTTGCCGCCTGCTATCGGGGACTTGGGAGTCGATCGACTCGGGGACTTTTGAGACTTTTTTTTTACCATGCCCATGGTTTGTTCTTCATCAAATTATGGTATTGCTTTGCACTGCTGTAACTATATGTTATAATTATGTGGTTCTGTCAGTGTTGGTCTTTGGTTTGTCCTGTTTTCTGTGACATCACTCTGGAGAAACATTGTATCATTTCTTAATGCATTTATGCATTTCTAAATGACAATAAAGGAGGACTGAGTGCTCTCATAATCTAATCTAATGATGATTATACACCTTCAACTTGACTTGTACAATATGGATCCTGTGGAAGTTGCAGTGCAATTATTGTGCTTGCAATATGACTCATATTAAACTGCCACAAAAAGGCTTCTATGTTTGGATAAGAAAATGGCCAGAATTCCTGTAGCTCCCCGCAGTTGGTGCTGAGTAGGAGAAAGCTGGCAAAAAAGGGATCGAGTCAGAACCGCAATTTAGAGACTTGTTTTTCTACTGATGGAGGTTCTTTCAAAATGCGGCGTATTGATGGCTGTCTTTTAAGTGGCAGGTTTAAAAGGCATGCTTCTGGCTCCTGCTTCATAATTTAGAAGTGCTTTGAAATAACTGACATACTACAGTCAAGTGAGGGTCTTCTTTACAAAGCGTGGTGTGTGATGTGGTCAGATGGATGGCTGTTTGTTGGCGTGGGTGTAGATAAGCCTTTTTTTTGGATTAGGGCTTTGATGTGTTCTACAAACTTCCTGATAGTCAGGTCAGCATTCTGAAACTGCAAACTGTATTGTCCTAAAGGAGACATACAATTAATTCCAGTGCATCCATTCAGCTACTTTGGAATAGATGCAGTTGTGGTGGGGAACACCTATCTGATAGTTAACCCATATATCAAAACACAACTGAAGCTGAAATTACAATCAAAATTATGCATCTAAGAAAATAAAATCATCTTTGAAAGTTGTTGAGTTATATAAATGCACTAGTTTTATCAATCATCATGAGGAGGATGAACCTGGGCTATCATTTATTTTTAAAGTTATTTGCTTGATGCACCTTGGCTTGGCAAGACACCTGGGAGTAAAAGCAACAGTCGGAATGGACATCAAATACTTTGCAAGTAGTCTTGGCATCATAAAAACAAGTTTAACATACACAGCAACAGGAGTTTCTAGTGCATTCCCCCCTATATATTAGTAAAATATATAGAAACACACAAAATGCTGGAAGAACTCAAAGTCAGGCAGCATCTATGGAGATGAATAAACAGTCGACATTTCGGGCCAAGACACTTCATCAGAGCTCGACCTGAAATGGTGACGGTTTATTCATTTCCATAGATGCTGCCTGACCTGCTGATTTCCTCCAGTTTCTTTTTGTGTGTGTGTGTTGCTTTGGATTTCCAGCATCTGCAGAATCTCATTTGTTTGTGAGTTAACAGTACATTATGGAAATGCAGTGTGGTGTACACAAGGCTGCTGAGGTCAACGCGCATTCAGGGTTCACTTTGTAAGTTATTTGCAGTAGAAATATTTCAGTTCCGTTGTGCTCCCATCTCCTTACTTTGTAATAGTAATAGTACTTTGTAGTAGTAGGGGGTGGGTTAATCTGTGGCTGATGCTGATGGGGTCACTGCAGCAGCTGAACCAGGTGGTGGTGCATCCCTCAGTAAGTCATTGGTATTCTTGGAATGTGTCAGTCTGTGATATTTATTATTGACCAGTTCTGGACTGGAACTTTAGCAAGATCGAAGGCTTCTGTTCACTGAATTTATGGTCTGTCAGCAGCATTTGGTGTTTGTGTATTCCTTGGAAAAGCCAGGAAAGGAGCTATGGAGGATCGTCGTCGTGGCTATTCCTTGAGGTAGAGGATGTTGACCTTCGTTCTGAAGAATTGGCCCACAGAATGAAGATGCCTGTGCGTGTATTTGTTTAACGTGTACTTGATGTTGCACTCCAAGAAGCACACGATACTTCACAAATGATCCAACTGGTTCTAATGGCATGGAAACCACGACCATTGGAGCAGGATAATCTCAATGAAAGCATGTTGTCTCCCACCAGACAATCTTTGCAACTGTCCATTGAGAAGGAGATGGGTGATGGTGTCACCATAGTGCTCCCACTCAGGGAGCGGCGCGGGCTGCCGCTTGGTCACCTGCAATACATGAAAGTGCCCTTCTCATTACCAGCCAAGTGGTTCCTGGGGCTTATTTAAAAGTTCTGCTGTTGAAACATTCTGCCAAATAATTTGCAGCACTATCATAACCCACGTCTTTTGAGTATTTCTTCCCATTCATTACTCAGAGAACAGAATAAATATTCTACACAGCTCAAGCTTTAAACAGTTGATAACTAAAATGGCAATTTCCACTATTACCTGAAATATAGGCTTTCTAATGGTTTAAACATTGACCTGATTAATAGTTAAAGGTTGTAAATTTTCATCTTTCAGGTGCTAATTCATTATCAGAAGGATGTTCCCAGTGATTTGATCAAGATTAGCCTCAGTCTGTGGAACGCTTGTTTCAGGTGGACTTCGGTTTACAGAACTTTGTGTTTCCTTCGAGCAGGTGCTCCAGGTTTCCTATAAATCGATGAACAATAGGCACTCTTATTGCAATGTTTGCTAATATTGCACCATAAAGATGTTTTGTCTTCAGCCTTTTAAGTGCATCTACTGGTTTTTGTCTTTAAACTTCAACATAAAGGTCTCCTGTTTCCCCTTCACTGGAGCACGGGGAAATGCAGCAGGCTCTGGCTGGCTGCAGAGTGACATGGGAAGAAGTTGGGTGTGAGGAGACCAAATATCTGCATGGTCCTAGACTAGCACAGTTGTGTTGCCTTTATGACAATTCTGATGAGGATGCAGAGCAAGACGGTGAGTCTGCTGGCCTTATGTAGGGCCTGACAAGCAGCACAGAGGAGTCCGTCCACAAACCTGTCACAGCTGGCTGTTTGCAGGCAGGAGACCGCAACTTCAGCTCCGGTGGCTCACCATAGAGCAGCGTGAGACATCTGAGCTTTTGTCTGAGCGAGGTACATATTTGATTTCTGTAATGGGGAACTGCGCGAAACTGTTCAGGAAAGGCAATTTGCCACCTGGGAGCTGGTTGATCTTTTAACTGAGCTGCAGGATGTCATCTTGTGAGTAGGTTTCTGCTCTCAAAACACTTAGGGATGCAAATATTAACATTATGTAATTCTATGGAGGTAAAGGGATGCTGTGTGTTCTCCATAAAATGAAAGATGCAGCATGTTAGTAGATTACTTTGAAGAGTAAAACTGAAATCGTGCAATCTATTCAAAAATCCTACTCCTTCAGTATCCAGCTTGCAAAATGCTGATATGTGTGCGGCTGTTAATATACCAAGGCCCCGGTGCACAGTTCCCTTTACACGTGGGTTCACTGGAATTGTAGTGTTCTCGTGCAGTGTGTTGAAACTCTGACTAAACGCCAAGTTAAACCGGAGCCAATGAAGACAGGGTCGTAGTAAGGTTAACCATTTACTGTTCACTCTTCCACATTAACATCGTATGGTGAAAACTGTTGATAAAAAATACAAACATATACAGCGTCTGTTTCATTTTGGAGGCCACCCGCACTCTCTTCTTTTAGCGAGTGTCTCCAGCCGCCCCGAGTAGGGAGTGAGGGGGTCGCGTCAAACCACCACCGGGCCTGAGCCCACCTCGTGTTTGAAATTGAAAAGCTGGCACGCGCGCCACCAGAACCGCTGCTTCCTTAACAGAAACCGCGATAATATTTTTACTTCAAATACTTTCTTATGAACTTATGGCGTTGCTTCTATAATCTTTCTTTGTGGGTAGAAATGGAGCTCTTCACGATCATGCTGCACACATGGCACCCGCCTTCACAGCTTCACCGAAATGGGAGTTACACATAAGATGCAGCGAAATCAGAGCTGACGTCATCACATGCCGCGATATACCATAGAAAATGAATTTACCTTTGTTAAACTGTAACATAGTTATCAACCTTTAACTTTAACCAGAAAATAGTTACAAACAAATCATTTAAAGTGTAGACCCAACAAAGTCAAATAAATGCCTTAAGGGCAACACAGGAATATTTATTAGATATTGTACTGTCTTAAAATGACTTAAAAGTGTATTGGAGTGTTAATTGGAGTAGCATCCATTTGTCTGAAAATTCTGTCAATTTGTTGCTATGAAGTCCCTGGGCATGCCTGGTTAGCAGTTTTACTATAATGGAAATCTGAAATTTAAAAAAAAAACTATTTACAGGGAGCATTCAGCAGGCCAAGCAGCCTCTTACAAGTGAATAACCTTGTAACCGAATTGGCCAGTTTTGACACAACCAAAGAAACCAAATCACTTGAATAGTTGAGCTCAATACTAAGTAGCAAAGTTTGCAACAGAGATGAAATGCAATACCTCAAACTTGTGCTGGGCCTCATTGGAAACAAAGGAGGAGGCTGCTCACAGAGGGGAATGGCGAATTGAAGTATAAGTTTCACCATAACAAATTGAACCAAGACACCTCATAAAGCAAATACCCAATTTGCATTTAGTCTCTCTGATGTAGCAGGGACCACATGATCACTGAATACAGTACACTAGACTGGAAGAAGAGGTGAATCAATGCTTTGCTTGGAAAGAACTATTTGTGTGTCTTGCTGGTGAGAAGGAACAAGATAAAAGTGCAACAACATCAGGCAAATTGTTTTTGTTTGTAGAACTGGTCAGTTATGCAATGATGTTATCTACGGATAATATTGGCAGGGGGATGGGAACCGGAATGATAGAGCCGAGGAAGGGGAAAATAGAAATAAATCTAAGATAGTGAGCAGTAAAGATGTCAGGAAAGACAGGCAGGTGATGGGGCAAATTTGTAGCCATTGGGATGAGTTGCAGTGTAATAAAGTTGCAGTGAAATCAAAGCAAAAAGTATCAAATACTGGTCTTAAGGTGTACTTAAATGCACGCATCATAAGGAATAAGGTGGATGATCTTGTCGTACAGCTACAGATTGGCAAGTATGATATTGTGGCCATCACTGAGACCTGGCTAAAGGATGCATGTCTCTGGGAGCTGAACGTCCAAGGATACACGGTGTATCGGAAGGGTAGGAAGGTAGGCAGAGGGGGAGGTGTGGCTTTATTGGTAAGAAATGATATTAAATC
The DNA here is from genome assembly GCF_030028105.1 of Mobula birostris. Lineage (NCBI taxonomy): Eukaryota > Metazoa > Chordata > Chondrichthyes > Myliobatiformes > Myliobatidae > Mobula > Mobula birostris. The sequence goes on along the minus strand of NC_092373.1, from coordinate 109,531,526 downwards.
ATTAGAAAGAGGTGATATAGGATCGGAAGGTGCAGAATCTTTATGGGTTGAGCTAAGGAATAGCAGGGGTAAAAGGACCCTGATGGCAGTTATTTATAGGCCTCCAAACAGCTGCAGGGATGTGGACTACAAGTTACAACTGGAAATAGAAAAGGCTTGTCAGAAGGGCAGTGTTATGATAATTGTGGGGGATTTTAACATGCGAGTGGATTGGGATAATCAGGTCAGCACTGGATCTCAAGAGAGAGAATTTGTAGAATGTCTGCGAGATGAATTTTTAGAACAGCTTGTTGTTGAGCCCACTAGGGGATTGGGTATTGTGTAATGAACCGGATGAGATTAGAGAGATTGAGGTGAAGGAGCCTTTAGGAGGCAGTGATCATAACATGATTGAGTTCACTGTGAAATTTGAAAAAGAGAAGCCGAAATCTGATGTGTCGGTATTTCAGTGGAGTAAAGGAAATTACAGTGGCATGAGAGAGGAACTGGTCAAAGTTGACTGGAAAGGGACACTGGCGGGAAAGACAGCAGAGCAGCAGTGGCTGGAGTTTATGCGAGAAATGAGGAATGTGCAAGACAGGTATATTCCAAAAAAGAAGAAATTTTCGAGTGGAAAAAGGATGCAACCGTGGTTGACAAGAGAAGTCAAAGCCAAAGTTAAAGCAAAGGAGAGGGCATACAAGGAAGCAAAAATTAGTGGGAAGACAGAGGATTGGGAAGTTTTTAAAACCTTACAAAAGGAAACCAAGAAGGTCGTTAAGAGAGAAAAGATTAACTATGAAAGGAAGCTAGCAAATAATATCAAAGAGGATACTAAAAGCTTTTTCAAGTATATGAAGAGTAAACGACAGGTGAGAGTAGATATAGGACCGATAGAAAATCATGCTGGAGAAATTGTCCACTGATGTCTACTATAAGCCTACTGACTCTCACAGCTATCTGGACTATTCCTCTTCTCACCCTGTCTCTTGCAAAAACGCCATCCCCTTCTCGCAATTCCTCCGTCTCCACCGCATCTGCTCTCAGGATGAGGCTTTTCATTCTAGGACGAGGGAGATGTCTTCCTTTTTTAAAGAAAGGGGCTTCCCTTCCTCCACTATCAACTCTGCTCTTAAACGCATCTCCCCCATTTCACGTACATCTGCTCTCACTCCATCCTCCCGCCACCCCACTAGGAATAGGGTTCCCCTGGTCCTCACCTACCACCCCACCAGCCTCTGGGTCCAACATATTATTCTCCGTAACTTCCGCCACCTCCAATGGGATCCCACCACTAAGCACATCTTTCCCTCACCCCCCCTGCATTCCGCAGGGATCGCTCCCTACGCAACTCCCTTGTCCATTCGTTTCCCCCCCCCCCCCATCCCTCCCCACTGATCTCCCTCCTGGCACTTATCCGTGTAAGCGGAACAAGTGCTACACCTGCCCTTACACTTCCTCCCTTACCACCATTCAGGGCCCCAAACAGTCCTTCCAGGTGAGGCAGCACTTCACCTGTGAGTCGACTGGGGTGATATACTGCGTCCGGTGCTCCCGATGTGACCTTTTATATATTGGCGAGACCCGACGCAGACTGGGAGACCGCTTTGCTGAACATCTACGCTCTGTCCGCCAGAGAAAGCAGGATCTCCCAGTGGCCACACATTTTAATTCCACATCCCATTCCCATTCTGACATGTCTATCCACGGCCTCCTCTACTGTAAAGATGAAGCCACACTCAGGTTGGAGGAACAACACCTTATATTCCGTCTGGGTAGCCTCCAACCTGATGGCATGAACATCGACTTTTCTAACTTCTGCTGATGCCCCACCTCCCCCTCGTACCCCATCTGTTACTTATTTTTATACACACATTCTTTCTCTCACTCTCCTTTTTCTCCCTCTGTCCCTCTGAATATACCTGTTGCCCATCCTCTGGGTCCCCCCCACTTGTCTTTCTTCCTGGACCTCCTGTCCCATGATCCTCTCGTATCCCTTTTGTCTATCACCTGCCCAGCTCTTGGCTCCATCCCTCCCCCTCCTGTCTTCTCGTATCATTTTGGATCTCCCCCTCCCCCTCCAACTTTCAAATCCCTTACTCACTCTTCCTTCAGTTAGTCCTGACGAAGGGTCTCGGCCTGAAACGTCGACTGCATCTCTTCCTAGAGATGCTGCCTGGCCTGCTGCGTTCACCAGCAACTTTTATGTGTGTTGCTTGAATTTCCAGCATCTGCAGAATTCCTGTTGTTTTCTGGAGAAATTGTAATGGGATATAAGGAGATGGCGGAGGAACTGAACGAGTATTTTGCATCAGTCTTCACTGAGGAAGATATCAGCAGTATACTGGACACTCAAGGGTGGCAGGGAAGAGAAGTGTGCGCAGTCACAATTACAACAGAGAAAGTACTCAGGAAGCTAAATAGGCTAAAGGTAGATAAATCTCCTGGACCAGATGGAATGCACCCGCGTGTTCTGAAGGAAGTAGCTGTGGAGATTGCGGAGGCATTAGCGATGATCTTTCAAAAGTCGATAGATTCTAGCATGGTTCCGGAGGACTGGAAGATTGCAAATGTCACTCCGCTATTTAAGAAGGGGGCAAGGAAGCAAAAAGGAAATTATAGACCTGTTAGCTTGACATCGGTGGTTGGGAAGTTGTTGGAGTCGATTGTCAAGGATGAGGTTACAGAGTACCTGGAGGAATATGACAAGATAGGCAGAACTCAGCATGGATTCCTTAAAGGAAAATCCTGCCTGACAAACCTATTACAATTTTTTGAGGAAATTACCAGTAGGCTAGACAAGGGAGATGCAGTGGATGTTGTATATTTGGATTTTCAGAAGGCCTTTGACAAAGTGCCACACATGAGGCTACTTAACAGGATAAGAGCCCATGGAATTGCGGGAAAGTTACATACGTGGATAGAGCGTTGGCTGATTGGCAGGGAAACAGAGAGTAGCAACAAAGGGATTCTATTCTGGTTGGCTGCTGGTTACCAGTGGTGTTCTACAGGGATCAGTGTTGGGGCGGCTTCTTTTTACATTGTATATCAATGATTTGGATTACGGAATAGATGGCTTTGTGACTAAGTTTGCTGATGATACAAAGATAGATGGAGGGGCCGGTAGTGCTGAAGAAACGGAGAGTCTGCAGAGAGACTTGGATAGATTGGAAGAATGGGCAGAGAAGTGGCAAATGAAGTACAATGTTGGAAAGTGTATGGTTATGCACTTTGGCAGAAAAAATAAACAGGCAGACTATTATTTAAATGGGGAAAGAATTCAAAGTTCTGAGATGCAACGGGACTTGGGAGTCCTCGTACAGGATACTCTTAAGGTTAACCTCCAGGTTGAGTCAGTAGTGAAGAAGGCGAATGCAATGTTGGCATTCATTTCTAGAGGAATAGAGTATAGGAGCAGGGATGTGATGTTGAGGCTCTATAAGGCACTGGTGAGACCTCACTTGGAGCACTGTGGGCAGTTTTGGTCTCCTTATTTAAGAAAAGATGTGCTGACGTTGGAGAGGGTACAGAGAAGATTCACTAGAATGATTCTGGGAATGAGAGGGTTAACATATGAGGAACATTTGTCTGCTCTTGGACTGTATTCCTTGGAGTTTAGAAGAATGAGGGGAGACCTCATAGAAACATTTCGAATGTTGAAAGGCATGGACAGAGTGGATGTGGCAAAGTTGTTTTCCATGATGGGGGAGTCTAGTACGAGAGGGCATGACTTAAGGATTGAATGGCGCCCATTCAGAACAGAAATGCGAAGAAATTTTTTTAGTCAGTGGGTGGTGAATCTATGGAATTTGTTGCCATGGGCAGCAGTGGAGGCCAAATCATTGGGTGTATTTAAGGCAGAGACTGATAGGTATCTAAGTAGCCAGGGCATCAAAGGTTATGGTGAGAAGGTGGGGGAGTGGGACTAAATAGGAGAAAATGGATCAGCTCATGATAAAATGGCGGAGCAGACTCGATGGGCCGAATCGCCTACTTCTGCTCCTTTGTCTTATGGTCTAACTCGGACTTTATCTCTTTACAGACACTGCCTGACATGTTGGGCACTTTGAATGTTTTCTTAGTTGGTTTCTCTGCAATTGCTGTGACCTTAATTTAATATATTTCAAACATTCCCTTTGCTTTGCCTCTCTCTGAATGCTCTCATTAAACCATTAATATAGCTTCATATCACCTTGGGAACCCTGGCCTCACCCTGTCAGAGATCTCTTTGTCCTATCCAGCCACATGGCAACTGAATCTAATTTGTTTACTTATTTTCCCTTTGACCAGAAATATCAACTCATTTTATTTTTCCCCTTGGTGCTGCTTGACCTGCAGAGTTTTCCAGCGTTTCTGTTTTTATTTTGCATTTGACAAACTTCTATTGAAGCACAGTGGAGAGTATCCTGACTGGTTGCATCACACTCTGGTGTGGAACAATGGAAAATATTACAGAAAATGGTGGGCACAGTTCAGGTCATCACAGGCAAAACCTTCACCATTGAATACTTTTACATGGAGTTCTGCCACAAGGAAATAGGATCCATCATTTAAAAAACTCTCACCATCTAAGCCATGCCACCTTCTTGCTTCAAGCAGGAGGTACAGTAACCTTAAGTCCCTACATTTATTACCTTACCAACACCAGGCTTCTGAACCAGTGTGGATAACTTCAATGACCACCATTCTGAACTGATTCTGTGATCTACAGCAACAGACAAAATGCTGGAGGAACTCTGCACTTTCGGAGACTCTTTACAGCTTTTAGTATTTTTATTTACACAGTTTGTCTTTTGCACATTGGTAACTTGTATATGTTCTTGTATAGTTTTTCATAAACTCTTTTGTTTCTTTTTTCCTGTAAATACTTTCAAAAAAATCTCAAGGTAGTATATGATAGCATATATGTACTTCGATAGTAAATTTACTTTGATAATCCCCTCTGATCAGCTGAAAATATTCAACAGGTTAATTCATTTTGTTCTGAAGTAGAAGCGCAAGTAACTTTTTGAAAGAGATGTTAGACCTGGTTCATTCTCTTAAGTCAGCGGTCCCCAACCACCGGGCTGCGAGGAAACGATATGAGTCAGCTTCACCTTTCCTCACTCCCTGTCATGCACTGTTGAACTTGAACGCATGCGTCATCCATGTCAGCGCGGGAAGGAGATCAACTGCTCGAGCTTGCAAATGACGATGGGCTGAAAAGTATGTTTGACATAACATCTCTGCTGGCATTCTGGATCAAAGTCAAGGCTGAATATCCTGAGATAGCCACTAAAGCACTGAAAACATTGCTTCCATTTCCAACATATCTCTGCAATGAAAACTAAATTGCAGAATAGGCTGGACATAAGGAACCCCCTTCGAGTATTGCTGTCTCCCATCACCCCTCGATGGGACCTTCTTGTTGCAGGGAAACAAGCCCAAGGCTCCCACTGATTCAGCGATATTGGTGTGGTGCAATGATTTTATCTGTTCATACGGAGAAATTATGTGCTGTGTGTTTAATGTCCAAATGTTGCTTAAAATGTTATGATGCTATTGACTTACTTATATAACCATATAACAATTACAGCACAGAATCAGGCGATCTCGGCCCTTCTAGTCCGTGCCGAACGCTACTCTCACCTAGTCCCACCGACCTGCACTTGGCCCATAACCCTCCATTCCTTTCCTGTCCATATAGCTATCCAATTTAACTTTAAATGACAACATCGAACCTGCCTCACCTCGACCACTTCTACTGGAAGTTCATTCAATACTTACTTCAAGCTCCCCTGTCCTCACCTGATAATTGACTTATCAGTATATTCATGTGAGGAAAATATGCGCTGTGTGTTTAATAGTAAATTCGTTAGATAAACGCTTTTAGAAATGAAATTGGGTGTATTAGCCACTTATCACCTATATTCCGGTTGTGATTCCCCCCACCCCCGAACAGAATCTGCAAAAGTGATTTGTAGGGAAAAATCGGCGCATTCATGCATGCGCACTGGTGCCCGCACAAGGAAGGCTTCATGGTCGTTGTAGTTTTTCTCAGGGTGAACAACGTATTTGATTGCTACTCTTGTCCGTTGGCAACCCTCTCCCCCACCCCCTGGTCGGCCGGTCCACAAGAATATTGTCAATAATAAACCGGTCCACAGTGCAAAAAAGTTTGGGGACCCCTGTCTTAAGTAGCAGTGATGTTCACAAGTTTCAAATCTAAGTGAGCGGTTTCAGAACCTGGGGAAATCTGTAACCTTTTAGCAGTATACAAAGATTGCAGTGCACAGTAGTTCTGATTATATATCACAAAGCTATGAAAATGCTGTCCAAGTGTTTTTGTAAAACATGTCTAATCTTTTGCTGACTTACTCAAAAGCGTTCTGGTTTAGTGCAGGGGCAGTGTGCGTGGAAGCTGGGGATTCACCCGACTAAGTCCATGATGACCAAGGTGACTTCCTGAGATAGTCCATCTGCACTCATTTGGTTTCACTCTCTGTACCTGTTACAGTTGGACCTGCCGCTTAAGTTTTTACTTGCTGCGGCACCTCAGAGAGCCACTGACGTTTTAGCACTCCTCTAGATAGAGGTTAGAAGAGAGTTGTGGAATGTCCCCTCTTTTACAGATAGGTGAGAATAAATTGTTTACTGTTCCTGAGTTAGTGAGAGTGAATTTAATAATAGTTTATTAACCAGCTGTTTCCTCCATTGTGCTCGGCTGTGATTTTGTCCGTAGTTAGTCTGCCAATCATATGTCATGCAGTATCGACCATGAGTTTCTGAAGTGTGGGAGTATTTCCACAATATTACTCTCCCACAGGGGAGCAGCATAGATTGACTCTGACTCTGATCCCTCAGATCCAATGAAATGAAATATTGAAGTTGGAATAGCTCCAGGGAAACTCGTAGCCAGGGTTATTTTGAGTTGCATGGATACCTCTGCAGAATTTCTTAGAAGTGAACGTTATTATCTTCCTGTCCTGAGGTTTTTGATTATCTTGTCCTGCTCAATTAACCCCCTTTCTTTGAGCAGACTTTGTGAACTTTGGAAACTCCAAGGAAAGTGTACTTTGAGTAGTACAGTTTGTAAAATGTCTGGAAATTGGCAGCTACTAATGAAAGGCAAGGCTATGCACTGTTGTTCTTGGTATGAGTGGGTGTTCCTGGTGATATGCTGGATCATCTCTGCTACTTTCAAATTAACAATTATAGACTGTTTCTAGATTCTCAAATTGAAGTTTGAGAAGCTAGGGTGCCCAGGTACTTAGGGTGTGCTGATTTGACTTTCTGGCATGGTTTTTGGCACCGTAGAAAGTATTCTTCTAGGGTGTATCACAATCTGGTATGGAAGTTGTCCTGTCCAAGACCGGAAGAAGCTGCGGAAGATCGTGAACATGACGCAGCACATCACACAAACCAATCTTCCATCCTTGGACTCACTTTACACCGCACGCTGTCGGAGCAGTGCTGCCAGGATAATCAAGGACACGACCCACCCAGCCAACACACTTTTCGTCCCTCTTCCCTCAGGGAGAAGGCTCAGGAGCTTGAAGACTCGTACGGCCAGATTTGGGACCAGCTTCTTTCCAACTGTGATAAGACTGCTGAACAGATCCTGACCCGGATCTGGGCCGTACCCTCCAAATATCCGGACCTGCCTCTCGGTTTTTTTGCACTACCCTACTTTTCCTTTTCTATTTTCTATTTATGATTTATAATTCAAATTTTTACTGTATTTACTATCGATTTGTACTCCAGGGAGCGCGAAGTGCAGAATCAAATATCACTGTGATGATTGTATGTCTAGTATCAATTGTTCGGCGACAATAAAGTAATAAAGTTTTAACAGCATAAATACATAAATGGTATTTATGTTGTTAAAACCATTCCAAAACAGCATAAATACTCCATTTGCACTAAGGTTTGAAGGATCAATTTAAGAACGTAAGAACATAAGAAATAGGAGCAGGAGTAGGCCATCCGGCCCATTGAGCCTGCCCCGCCATTCAATAAGATCATGACTGATCTGTCCATAAACTCGGCTCCATCTACCTGCCTTTTTCCCATAACCCTTAATTCCCCTACTATGTAAAAATCTATCTAACTGTTTCTTAAATATATTTAGTGAGGAAGCCTCGAATGCTTCCCTGAGCAGAGAATTCCACAGATTCACCACTCTCTGGGAAAATTATAATGCCAACTTCTGCCAGTAATAATTTGAAAATAGTTATGTACTTTAATTTTGATTTTTAAGAATAATTTTGGGATGTGAGATTTGATTACAGGAAATGGAATGGCTTTCTACATTTGGCACATCATTAATTTCAAGTATTCCCACTATGTTAACTTGGTGAGAGTAGAATGTCTCCTTTTTATTTAGCCTGAAAAATGTTCGTCATCTAACTTTGAAGCTCAGAAGTACAGCCCTTCGTGCTAGATGAACTAAAATGAGAGCCAGTCTTCAGGAAATAAAATTGGTCTACTGTCTGTGTCCCGTTGAAATGACATAGGGAGAGAAAAACAATCCATGAATGTTCCTGTTAGCACCTTGTTGAAGGTGTATCCCAGCCAGTTAATACACACTTCAGGATTGTTTCTATTTTGAAACAATTTAAAAAATGACAGCTATTTTGTCTCTTAACCTTCTGTATGTTTGTGGAGCTGCCCTTCAACACTGTAAAAGGGGTGTATTTTGGGTGTCTTGCATTTGGAACAGACACAGGTATTGAATATTCAAGGGGGTTCTGCTGGTTGGGATTTGCTACCATCGTAAATATGTTATTCTGTAAATTGACAAAGAGATTCTGCAAGTGCTTGAAATCCTGACACACACAAAATGCAGGAGGTACTCAGCAGGTCAGGCAGCATCTGTGGAGAGGAGTAGACAGTCAAAGGTTACAGGCTGAAATCCATCATCAGGGCTGGCAAGGAATAGGGGAAGAATAAGGTATGTGGAGGGGGAAGAGTACAATGTGGGAGGTCGTAGGGGAAGGAAGGTGGGTGAGGTAGAGGGAATGAAGTGAGAAGTTGGGTGATGATAAGTGGAAAAGGTAAAGGGCTGTAGATAGGAGATGAGAGTGGACCATGGAGGAAAGCAGAGTTGGAAAGGCACCAGAGGGGGGTGATAGGCAGGTGAGAAGTAAAGGGGAGCCAGGAACAGGAATGGGAAGGGAGACAAGTGGGAAGGAGCAAAATTACTGGAAGTTGGAGAAGTAGATGTTGATGCTTCAGGTTGGAGGCTACACAAATGAAATAGGAGGTGTTGCTCCTCCCACCTGAGACTGTCCTCCAAGCAGCCACCACGTTGGAATGGGACTGGGGGGAAAACTGAATTAGTTTGCCAACAGGACATCCTCCCTGTCATGGAAGGAGTGAAGATGCTTGACAAAGTGGGAGAAACATGATGAAGCAGAGTCAGGGCAGTGGGGCTCGAAAGCAAGGAAAGACCTGAGGTTTCACTGATTTAGCTGCCAGGCCGCATCAAGGTGGCAGAGCCTGGGTGCAAGAGTGAGGACCGACGAGGTTTGGCCAACTTAAGTGCTGGGCTGGGCTGTACTGAAAAGGTCAGGAGTCAGGGCCAGTGTTCAGTTTGTGACTCAGTGAGGGTTACTCTTCTCTCCACTGAACTGAGACTGTGGCCTGCAAGTAACAGGCTCATGAATCAGCTGCAGTGATGAACTGGCTTTGTTGCTGTGTGCTTGCTTTCACGAACTTCTGTTCTGAATGTTATTTGCTTCCTTTTATTGTTTGCACCATTTGTTCTCTTCTGCACACTGGGTGTTTGGTGGTCTCTTTTCAATGGGTTCCTTTGGTTTCTCTGTTTTGTGGCTGCCTGTAAGGAGACAAATCTCAAGGTTGTATAATGTGTACATCTCTCTGGCTGTCCATCCCATAGGGTGATGATGGTTCCTTTCAGTCAGTTAGTGTGGTTTACCCCACTCCTCAGAAAGGAACAGCATGTGCGTGAATGGATTTTAGGTGAGTAGGGGGTTACACAGGTCCAGACCCACCCTCTCAACATCCCCTCCCGGATGCAGCAGCATGGTGGGGTCCAAGACGGCTGGGGGAAGTTCAGTTGCAGTGAATGGCCAGACCAAGCTTCGATGCAAGGGATGCCCTTTCCGTGCTTCACGGCACGTGTTTGCTAGATGGCCATTAACCGTACGAGAGGGGTCATCCGCCCTTTCACAGGCCTTGTTTTTCGTTCTGCAGGGTGTCTAGCCACCCTCCTTACCAGGCAAGCCCGGTGGGGGAGCTGGTTTAGTCGCCGACCACCCGACCATGCGACAAGGGTTACATGGTACCAGTAGCACTCAGACCAGTGACCTGACCTGACGAGTGTGCATACTTTGATAATAAATGTATGTTGAACTTCCTGTTAATTCTGAGAAGCACTCATTTGGTATTATGATAGATGTTTTTCTTTTAATTTCACATTCTCTGGAATAGTCTCTGTTTAGATATAACAAAAACCATCTATATGGATGCTCTGGAGTCTAATTGCTACAGAATGATATTTTTCCCCAGGAGGTCCTTATAATGTTCAATTAACATTGCGTGAGTACAATATGTATCACTTTTTTATGCCCCCTTACTTCCTAATAATTTGAGATTAATGCTATTGTCACACTCTGTCTTGCTATAGCTGCTTGCAAACCCATTGCAATAATTTATCCCTCATCCTTGTTTCATAAGCTGCTCAGAGTTTGAATAGAATTCATCGTCATCGTCATCTTGTCCAGCCGAGTTTGTCACTTAGCATGAACTGTATATAATCATGTAATTTATATAGAAATGAGACAGCGTTTCTCCGAACCAGGGTTCAAAGCGGAGTAGTACACATAACACACGAGAACATATAAAGGTAAGGATAAAATCTCCAGATGAATCACACATAAATTACCAACTAAAATGCATAAATTAAACATTGTAAAGTATGGAACAGATTATCCAGTGAAATGTGTCGGGGAGTTCAGAAGCTAATGGCCTGAGGGAAGAAGCTTTCCATCCTGACCGTTCTTGTTTTTATGCATCAGAGTGCCATGGACGATCGTGGTCTTCCATCACTCTTTAATCTGAACTTCTGCCTGTGTTCTTATTCTTTTCTCTATCCATGACTATGATTGTTCTTGGCAAATTTTTCTATAGAAGTGATTTGCTATTGCTGCCTTCTGGGCGGTGTCTTTACAAGACGGGTGACCCCAGGCATGATTAATACTCTTTGGAGATTGTCTGCCTGGTGTCAGTGGTCGCATAACCAGGACTTGTGATATGCACCAGATGGTCATACGTCCATCTGCCACCTGCTCCCATGGCTTCACGTGACCTTGATTGGGGTTGGGGGTGCTAAGCAGGTGCTACATCTTGGCCAAGGGTGACCTGCAGGCTAGTGGAAGAAAGGAGTGTCTTGCACCTCCTGTGGCAGAGATGCATCTTTAACCCGCCACCCAATTATTGGAATTGGGTTATCTACTACTCGTTGCATGATTTTGCACCAACTCTCCATCTTTCAGGATGTTCCTATAAAATGATAAATATGTATCATCAATGAAGTCTATTTTTGTTGTGTTTACATTTTTCTCGTGACCACAAGACCATGTTGGACATTGGTAATACTGTCAGTCTGATTCATTGCTGAGAATGACGGCTGGGGAGTTAAGTGGCCTTGGGTTGTTTCGTGGACCAGGCCCTCCTGCCTGTTACAGCCACGGAGGGAGTAGGTGCTAGATGTGTTGGGAAGAACAGAGGCACAGTGGGTGCACTGGAACCCATGCAGTGTCGGGGGCTGGCGCCTGCAGGCCGGCTCTCCTGTCAGTGCTGCTCTCCAGTGTTTGCTCCCTGGAAGACAGGCTGGATTACCTTCATCTACGGCTGACCCAGCACGAGATGAGGAACTGCTGCATTCTTGTTTTTGCAGAAACGTGACTTCTGGACAACATCCTATGTGCCATCAATCTTCAAGCTGTGGCACTCAGGGACTTGCTAATGTTATTTTGTGACTATGTATGCTGTCGTGGCTGTATGTGCAGTGTGTGTTGGACTATATGTACTGCGTTTTGCACCTTGTCCCAGAGGAAGCAGTTTCATTTAGCTGTATATGTGTATGCTGAATGGCAATTAAACTCGTACTTGATATATTTCTCAGACTCTGAAAGTCATAACAGAAATAGCTTGGTTATCTTACAGATGATGGACTCAGGGACATGGTTAAATGGGTGGCATATTAACCAAATGAGAAAGAGCCTGTGGTATGTCGAATTGTCAGGTGAACAATTAGTTTTAGTTGTTCTGCAGATCATGGCCTTTCTTGGGGGCTTTGCTTGGTGGGGGGAGGGTGCTGATGCTTTTTTTTGCTGAATTAAGTGGGAGACGGGGGAGGGTCGATGCTTGTGGGAGGGGAAATGGGGCTTTGGGGTTCTAATATTTTTACTGTGATTCATTCTTTGGGGCCCTCTTCTGTTTTTGTGGATGTCTGTGAAGAGCAAGAATCTCAGGTTGTATATTTCTCTGATATTAAATGGAACTATTGAACTATTAATTACATTTGCTTCAAAAGTAGGTCCATAGTTAGCTTGTTGTTTCAAGTGGTTGATATATTTTATATGTTAGCATATTTATAATTGTGTTGAAATATCCTAAAGTTTAACTCGTACATATTTATTCCTTCTGTGGTGTTTCTGAGAATACTTGTCTGGGTCATGTCTGAGATAATGTTGAATTATGTATCACATTCCTTCTGTGTGGTGTTGAATTCCAGCCCTGAGTGCAGTTGTTGCTGTGCACATTAAAGTGAATTTCACAGTTAACAATGGGTAATAACCACAATCATCTGAATTAGTTAAAAGTAATTTGTCATTCACATTAATACCAGGAGAGTGACTCAGGTGCAGTTATTTATGGAGGACTCTGCGATTTGGTGATGAAGTTAGTCACTGGAATTAAAACTGAGGTACAATTAAAGATCTTTATTAGTGTGAGTGGGAAATATGGGAGCAAGCCTTTGTTTCTTGTACATGCATGTTTGAATTGGCTCTAAAACGGATTGCTCTCAATGGAAGCCTTTCATTTAGTAATGAAAGATTATTTGTGCTTGAATGCAATGTCTGTCTCTTATCAGCTGACTGGTGAGATGGATCCTGTGAACTTTTTTTTAGAAGAAGCTGACAGTATTCCCTGAGAAATACTCCCTTTGGAGAAGGGAGTCGTACGGTAGCACTGATTGTAGTGGAATGTTCCTTTCCAGTGTTCCTCAGTAATAAGTGGCTTGGATGAGGAAGTGGAGGGTGGGGGGGGGGGGCAGTTGGTGGGTAACATTGCAGATAGTTGGTGGTGTTTTGGATAGTGTAGGTTACAATGGGACATTGATGGGATGCAGAGCTGGGCTGAGAAGCGCCAGACGGAGGTCAATCCGGAAAGCTGTAATCTGATACACTTCTGAAGGTTGAACTTAATGGTTCAAATGGTTCCGTTTCTTTTCAGACAATGTGGGCCGTATACAACCTGAAAATCTTGGTCTTTGCAGACATGCTCGAAGAACAGAAGAATGAACAACAGAAAAGTGATAGAGCACCAAAGCCCCCTCTTCCCCCCCACCCCGCACAAGCACCACACACCACCTCCCCCTCCCCCCAGCAGTTTCAGCAAAAAAGTGCCAGTGCCCACCACTCACCAAGCAACAGCAAAGCACCCAAAGAGAGACCATGATCTGCAGTCAACAAAAGCTATTGACTACCTCAGGCTCCCTCTTTCACTAACAAAGGACTGAGAAATGTCACCCATTTCACAGTCGCTGTTATGATACTGTAGTCTGCCAGGTGGCACTTTATTTTGAGATTCTCTGACTCGGGAATCGGCAGCAAGCACTCCACACCGTCGAGAGAGAGAGAGTGTGATCGCTCAACTATAGAGACCTCTGGGTGCAAAATTTTGATGTTCCTTCTCCCGCGTCACCTGGAATCAGTTGACATCGTGGAGATGCCATCTTCCAAGCTGTGCCTGGAGAATGTTGGAAAACAAGCTCCAGAAGTGGGAACTGGTCCACCGTTTAAAAAAAATGCAGTTTGAGTGTTGTTGCAGATCAGGACCTCAATAGAAACCCAGCCACCTTGAAAAGGGGAAAAAGAAAGACACATTAAAGAGAGGAATTTAAGCTGTTTCCACAGATAAGCTTGAAGAGGCAGCCAATTGGCACTGTCTTAACTTAAGGCAGAATACAGAGTTAATGGCCGGATTCCTAGTGTGGACTAACAGAGGGACCTAGGGGTCCACATCCATAGTTCCTTCAAAGCCGCAGCACATTGATAGGGTGGTTACGAAGGCGTATGGTGGGTTGGCCTACATTAGTCAAGGGATTGATTCAAGAGCTACGAGGTAATGTTACAGCTCTATAAAACTGTGGTTAAACCACACTTGGAATATTGTCTTTAGTTCTGGTCACCTCATTATAGCAAGAATGTGGAAGCTTTAGAGAGAGTGCAGGCGAGATTTTCCTTGATACTACCTGGGTTACAAAGCATGTCCTATGAAAATAGTTTGAGCAAGCTAGGGCTTTTCATTTTGGAGAGGAGGAGGATGAGAGGTGACTGGATAGAGATGTACAAGATAAGAGGCACGGACAGTGGACAGCCAAAGATATTTTCTTTCCTCGGCAGAAAAGGGTAATTCTAGGATACAAGGGAGCATAACTTTTAGAGGTTTTGTGGAATGTATGGGGAGGGGCGATATCAGAGGTAGGATTTTTTACACAGGTAGATGCATGGAATGCGTTGCGGGGGGTGGCAGTAGATGCAGATACATTGGGGATGTTTAAGAGACTTGGATAGGTACAAGGACAATGGAAATATTTAAGGGCTATCTGGGATGGAAAAGCTAGATACATCTTCAGGTAGATGAAAGTGTTGACACAAAATTGTGGGCTAAAGAGTGAGGTCTGTGCTTTGCTAAGTCATTTGTCTGGAGATGTGTACTGGCTCAGGAATGCACCTGTTGGGCCTACTTCTGTACTGTAAAACTCTTAGGACACGATTCATTCCTGCCATCCTTCTTCCCTATTTAGTTCCCATTCTTTAAGTTTCCATTTTGCTCAAACTGTTTTTTATTTATAAATTCTTGCCCAAATGCAGCTGAAATTTTCATGATGTAGCTATTAATTCGCCAATGAATTCTCCTCTAATGCTGCTTTTTAATGGTGGATGGTTGCCAACTGCAGTTCCTTGTTAACTATATCTCTTTCTGTTTATCTTGTGGAAAGATTTCCACCTCTTTAGAACCTTCTACCTTCCTTGCCTTGATGATGGGGTGGTAATTGAACACTGGCTTAGCCTGCAAAGTCCAAATCCCTTGAATGTAATTTTTTTAAAAAATGTAGCCCAGTTGCTTTTATGGTGAGAAAGCAGGAGAATCTAAGTAACAGGTTATTGTAGAACCCTTGTAAAAGATGCCCACTTCTGTATTTAAGACTATATGGGTTAGGAGCAGAATTAGGCCATTCAACCCATTGAATGTGCTCTGTTTACACAGCAGTTCTGTTAAACTGAGATAAACTTGTTCACCCAGAGATCTAGGGCTGCTGAAGTTATAAGATACCATGTTTGAAATTTGCTGGGAATTGCAAGAGTGTGGAATAGAGGAGAGAGTGTACAAAGATAACTTTTGAAGTGTTACCACAGCTTTGTTTGGTACTTCAGTTATTACTGAAATCTTCGTCTTTATGCACCTTAAGAGAAAATATTGCAAATTGTGCAGTCATTTTGTGTTCACAGACTTTTGTATCATTGTCTAGTAAGGATAGTTATTAAATAAACATCCATTATTGAAGCAACACACAGAAAATGCTGGAGGAACTAAGCAGACCAGGCATCATCTATGGAAAAGAGTAAACAGTTAACGTTTTGGGCCAAGACACTTTATCAGGACTTCCAGCATATGCAGATTTTCTCATGTTTGTGGTCCCTTATTGAAGGCAGATAACACAGAATTAGTGGCAGTGACTGGTACAGTACTGTGGCAAAAGTTGACATCTCATTTGCTTAAAATAAAGTTTGAAAGTCTTCACTGCTGGAGATAGACTTGGGCCAGTCATCCAATTCCAGTAGAAAGTGTCCAGTACAGTTCAGAAGCTTGCCGGTGATCAGTTTAGAGATTATCAATGGCTGAGAAAGGTGGTAACAAGGGTGTAATTGCTTTCTGCGGTCAGGGCTTTGGCCAGTGTCTGAAGGAGAAACTTGGCACTGATCATACAGAATGACGAGTAAGCAGCATTACTGATACAACAAGCCACATGCTGCTTGCTCCACACGTGTGTAGCACCATTCAGCTCAGCTTCTGTGACAGTGAAATTTAATGGCTGCACTGAAATCGGTAAATCTTTTAAGCAATTGTTTCTCAGGCCATTCTTTGGGATTGAGGTTGACTTGCTTCCACTAAGGGGTGGAAGTGACTTTGTCTGATTGCATACAGTGTGAAATAAGCTACTTTTGGTCTTCACAGGGCAAAATCCTGTCTGGTATCATTGACATCCAAAGCTATGTCGCACAGATTTAGTGTGAACATGCAAATGCAGAAGTGCATGTAAGTGCACAAGTGAGCGAATATCTGCACAGACTCATGAGCACCAGCACATTCTCCAATTACTCTTCACTTCAGTTTCTCTCCATCAGCCACCCCACCTCAACTTCTATCACCTAACTCCCTCCCTCCCTCAGTGCTCACCTTCTGGTTTTATTCTCTGTTCCTTCCCCTCCATATCGTCACACTCAATCTGTCCGTCTTCCTGCTCCACAGTCTGAATGACTGCCACAATTTACCTTTTCCAAGAGTTACCATTTACTGTGGCAATTGCCCTCCCTCCTACACGTTTCTGGCCCCAGTGGCCACATTACTTGAAGCCAGCAGATGAGCCCAGAACTTCTGGATCGCTTCTAATAAACGGAAGAGAAAGTTCATCTGCCCTGTTTGTGTTGTCAACTGCAGGGACTAGCATGTGTATCTCTGTGGCTGGGTGCAAATTCCCCCTGCACAAATCAGCATCTCATAGTCAATGTTTCACCCAGAGTTTGGCTGTATCTCTGCAGAGGATCCTACCTACAGCAATACACTGTCATTGGCCGACTTCCCTGCAACAAAATGGATCTCAGGGGTGTATATGGCGGCATATATACATTTTAATAATAAATTAACTTTGAATTCTGAGTTTTTTTTTGCTTGAGCCTGCTGCTGTGGTGCATTTACAAGAAGTAGCCAGATGTTCTGTGAGTTGAATTAAGTGCTTGCTGGATGAATGCCCAAGCTCTGTGGAGAGCAGTGGTACTAGTGGCTGATCACTGAGAAATTTTACTGTGAAATACCATATTTAAGCGTGATGTTAAATATGCTATTTCAGCCTTGTAACATCTGGGCTTTGAATGTTTTATAAAGAAAATTTCATTTTAGATGGCATTTTATAGGTAAGAATGTTGGCCTTAAAAACTTCTATTTTTTATTGAAACAATTTTTATATTATAACAAGGCAGCAATGTGAACTTTTGTATTGAGGTAGTATAGACACATGCAAAAGAAATCTCCTCCTCTGTCCCCATCAGGGAAGAAATGTTGCTGTGTTGAATGGTGTTTAACTAACATTGTTTGCAAATTTGTTGTAGTATTCTCGCTCAGAGTACCCAGAGTAATTCTTCCTCCTTATTCCTCCGCCACGGGTTCCCAACCATTTTTATGCTGTGGACCAATTCCATTAAGGAATGGGGTCTGTGGATGCCAGATTGGGGACCCCCATTCTAATTTGTCATCGAAGAACAGGAAGTAGTTAGACAGTCTTTTACTCTTGCATATTTTGATCCCCTCTCTTGACTCTTGGTGATTACAATGCACAACTTTGACCTGTTTCATCTGATATGCTAGCCAACCATTGGGACTTGCATAGAAGTTTCTGTTCAAACATACAACAACGCCAAATTTCATTCTGGTATTGATGTAGGTGTTGCATTGAGCTTGGAATTTAACATTGTTAAACCCAACATTAGTGGAGCTGGCATTTCCCATTAAAATGTGTAAAATAAGTCAGCACAGCAGAATCAATCTGCTTCACCCCCATCACCTAGGACATGCAGCAGAATTGACCTCCTCCCCCTCCCCCTCCCCCTCCCCCTCCCAATTCCCAAATTCCATGGCATATGCTGGTGATGTTAAATCTGATTCTAATTTTGTTAACACACCCACACCTTTCACCCACTGACTCTTCTCCCCTACCACCCCCCCCCCCCCGCCGTCTGGTTCTACTTCCGCTTGTCTTTCACCTCTCCCTTAATGGCCCCCTTTATCTCCAAGCTTCCTCGCTTACTCATTAGATTTCAGCATTGCTGGTCTTTGTGCTCCTGCTCATTGCCCTCCAACAACTTCTTTCACCTTCACACTTCCCTCCACCTGGCTCCATCACCTCTATTTTGTTGTTGTCTATCTCCATGTATCATCCACCTGTCTTTATCTTCCAACTCCACCCCTCCCCCTCACGTACTTACCTGCCCATTATTCTTCATCCCTACATCCTCGGTGTGTGATTTACCTCGAGGTAGGTGGGTGTGGTACCTTCTATTTCACCACCTTTCCTCACCGCTTTACATTTAGAGAATTGGGACTCTTAGTCCTAATTCAGTGTGTGTGTTTTTTATCCAACCCTAAATATTGACGGCTTCTTTCACCTTACAAATGCTGCCTGACCTGCTGAGTTCCTCCAGCAGAGTCCTCATGAAGGGTGTTGGCTCATTCACTGACTGTTTATTCCCCTCCGTAGATGCTGCCTGACCTGCTGAGTTCCTCCAGCATTTTGTGTGTGTTGCTCCAGTTTGCTCTTGTGTTTATGATTTGCTCCTCCAGCAAATTATTTTTTGTTGATATTGTTCATTTTATTATATGCTTTAAAAATGATCTATGGTTTATATGTGTGTGATAAATCAAAGAAGCTTCATGAATTGCTTTTCTGAAATGTAAAAAGGAAATGTGTATCATTGTCACGTGCATGTAGCTGCATAGATGCATGCCCTGTGGGATCTTGGAGGACACTGCTGTCTACTTTGTTGCAAAAGGAGTGTTCAGTGCACTTCAAGCACATTTGACATCTGTAGGTCAGTGGCATCTCTGAGATTGCTGGCGTGGTGCCTGTTCATGTGTGGTGACGTACGGTGTGCTGCTGCGTTCCCAGAGCATGAAGATGGAATATATGAAATATATTCCATATATATATTTCATGTGGAATTCGTAATGTCATCAGGGGAAGGAGAATTTTATTGTTTCATTCTGGACACGAGTCAAACTTAGTTCGAAGAGATGAATGGGCAGTGTGACATCCAATGACAAACTGCAGTTATGAAACTCACGGTTACCAGTGTAAAACAGTGAGTCAACATTTGAGTCCTGATTTATTTCCACAATAATTTAAGTTCGATCTTGATGGCATCCCGTGTACTGACACTGCTCCCTGTACTTTCAGGATAATTAATATACTTGGCAAATCTGACATCATAACAATCGTGTGCTGACCACCATTAGCTTCATCGGCCAGAGGGTGTGTGACTGGCTGGCTTGAATGATGAAGTCTTTATTTTGCGTATTGATGTGAAGTAGCTTTTCCAATCTGAATTTTAAAATTTAAATCAGCATGTGCAGGCCAACCAGATGCTATAATTTTGTCATTCTATACCATCTGCCCTAACTAAAAGATACAACAGTATTTCAAACCTGAGACTCATTGTCTTGTGGGCTTACTCAGCAAATCCATCAAATAGTAACTATAACAGGATCAACGAAAGGTCAACCAGAGTGCAGAAGACAACAAACTGTGCAAATGTAAATATAAATAAATAACAATAAATAATGATAACATGAAATAACAAGATACAGTGAGCTTACTGGTTGTAGAAACATCTAAATGATGGGGCAAGTGAAGTTGAGTGTAGCTGTCCCCTTTTGTGGGTAGTAACTGTTCTTGAACCTGCTGGTGTGAGTCCTGAGGCTCTTGTACCTTCTACCTGATGGCAGCAGTGAGAAGAGAACATGGCCTGGGTGGCGGGGTCTCTGATGATGGATGCTGCTTTCCTGTGATAGCGTTTCATGTAGATGTGCTCAATGGTTGGGGAGGGCTTTACCCGTTACGGGGCAAACCCACTACATATCAGTCACTCATATAGCATAATAAACAATACTGATGCTGTAAGAGATTTGAACCATCCTGAAGCAAAGATTGACTGGACCCCTTCAATAGTAAGTGCCATTCGTAGGAATACTAAACAATATTTGCTGGTCTTGTCTGGTTTCTTAGATGTAAAGATAG
Source organism: Mobula birostris (assembly GCF_030028105.1). Classification (NCBI taxonomy): domain Eukaryota; kingdom Metazoa; phylum Chordata; class Chondrichthyes; order Myliobatiformes; family Myliobatidae; genus Mobula; species Mobula birostris. The sequence continues at coordinate 109,511,242 of NC_092373.1, read as the reverse complement.
GTGCACTGAGCAGTCTGCTCATATTTTTTTCACTTTCTCTGACAGGACTGTATTGGTTAATGCAGACAAATTGTTGCTTTTGAATTTTCTTTGTGGTTTCTGAGAGTTGGTACAAAATGGAGCCGCTAGAATGACTGATGTATTTAGTTGCTATGGCATGAAAAATTGCCACATACTGAAACTCTTCATGGAAATGCCATACTTCACATTCCCCTACAACATAGGCCATTCAGTCCTTCAAGGCAAGAGGCCTTCTCTGGCCTCTTGCCTCTTCTCACCTCCCTATCACCTCACCTAGGGTAATGGATGAACTGAAGGAAATTTATATTAGGCAGGAAATTGTGTTGGATAGACTGTTGGGTCTGAAGGCTGATAAGTCCCCAGGACCTGATGGTCTGCATCCCAGGGTACTTAAGGAGGTGGTTTTAAAAATTGTGGGCGCATTGGTAATCATTTTCCAATGTTCTATAGATTCAGGATCAGTTCCTGTGGATGGAGGGTGGCTAATGTTGTCCCACTTTTCAAGAAAGGAGGGAGAGAGAAAGCAGGGAATTATAGAGCGGTTAACCTGACGTCAGTGGTGGGAAAGATGCTGGAGTCAATTATAAAAAATGAAATTATGACACATTTGGATAACAGTATAGGTCCAAGTCAGCATGGATTTATGAAGGGGAAATGGTGCTTGACTAATCTGGAATTTTTTGAGGATGTAACTATGAAAATGGACAAGGGAGAGCCAGTGGATGTAGTGTACCTGGACTTTCAGAACGCCTTTGATGAAGTCCCACATAGGAGATTAGTGGGCAAAATTAGGGCACATGGTATTGGGGGCAGAGTACTGACATGGATTGAAAATTGGCTGGCTGACAGGAAACAAAGAGTAGCGATTAACGCAGACATCCCACCTCTCCCAGAAGTTCCGGGAGTCTCCCGCATATTAATAGTGGCTCCCTGATGCTTGCAAATTATATACAATGTCCCGGAAATTGATTTTTTTGACAGTGAGCGTGAGAGAGAGAGAGCGAGAGAGCGAACGCAAGAGTAAGAAAGCAAGCGCGAGAGAGGCCACGAAAGAGCGAGAGAGCGAGCGCAAGAGCGAGAGAGAGAGAGAGAGACACACACACATATACACACTCACACACACACACACACACACACACACACACACACACACACACACACACACAGCGACAAGGCAGGGTGTTCAAAAAAAATGTAAAACATACGTCACCCCAGACTACACTAAAATGTACCCCTGCCTAATAGGGGTCAAAAATTAATAGCAGTGTTGCTCGCTGCACTTTTCTATTGCCCATGGTGGGTTAAGACTGTAAAAGACATGTTGAGGTGAGTTTAACAGGTGTCATTCGTTCATTAGCATAGCTAATGTTATTTAAACTAGCTGGCTAGCTGCTAAGGAGCTACTCTATTGCAGACATCCCACCTCTCCTGGAAGTTCCGGGAGTCTCCCGCAAATTGATGGTGCTAACTCCCTGAAATGAGTTTTTGCAGGGTGGGATGTCTGTTAACGGGTCCCTTTCAAAATGGCAGGCGGTGACCAGTGGGGTCAGTTGTTTACAATATACATTAATGATTTAGATGAAGGGATGAAAAGTAACATTAACAAATTTGCAGATGACACGAATATGGGTGGCAGTGTGAAATGTGGGGAAGATGTTATGAGAATGCAGGGTGACTTGGACAGGCTGGGTGAGTGGGCGGATGCATGGCAGATGCAGTTTAATGTGGATAAATTTGAGGTTATCCACTTTGGTGGTAAGAACAGGATGGCAGATTATTATCTAAATGGAGTCAAGTTAGGAAAAGGGGGAGTACAATGAGATCTAGGTGTTCTTGTACATCAGTCACTGAAAACAAGCATGCAGGTACAGCAGGCAGTGAAGAAAGCTAATGGCATGCTGGCCTTCATAACAAGGGGAATTGAGTATAGGAGTAAAGAGGTCCTGAGGTCCTTCTGCAGCTGTACAGGGCCCGGGTGAGACCACACCTGGAGTATTGTGTGCAGTTTTGGTCTCCAAATTTGAAGAAGGACATTCTTGCTATTGAGGGAGTGCAGAGTAGGTTCACAAGGTTAATTCCCGGGATGGTGGGACTGTCATATGTTGAAAGATTGGAGCGACTGGGCTTGTATTCACTGGAATTTAGAAGGATGTGAGGGGATCTGATTGAAACATATAAGATTATTATGGGATTGGACACGCTGGAGGCAGGAAGCATGTTCCTGCTGATGGGTGAGTCCAGAACCAGAGGCCACAGTTTAAGAATAAGGGGTAGGCCATTTAGAACAGAGTTGAGGAAAAACTTTTTCACCCAGAGAGTGGTGGATATGTGAAATGCTTTGCCCCAGAAGGCAGTGGAGGCCAAGTCTCTGGATGCTTTCAAGAAAGAGATGGATAGAGCTCTTAAAGATAGCGGAATCAAAGGTCATGGGGATAAGGCAGGAACTGGATACTGATTGTGAATGATCAGCCATGATCAGAGTGAATGGCGGTGCAGGCTCAAAGGGCCTGGTAGCCTACTTCTGCACCTTGTCTATTGTCCCTGGTGCCCGTCCTCTGTCCCTTTCTCCTATGGTTTACTCTCCTCTCCCTTCAGGTTCTTTCGTACCCACCTGGCTTCACCTATCACCTTCTAGCTGTCCTCATTCCCTTCCCCATCTTTTTATTCTGTCATCTTCCCCCTTCCTCTCCAGTCCTGAAGAAAGGTCTTGACCTGAAACGTTGACAGTTTATTAACTTCCATGGACGCTGCCTGACCTGCTGAGTTCCTCCAGCATGTTCTGTGTTTTCCTTCAAGTTTATGGTGGCTCTCAACAAATCCACTTACTTCCTGTCAACCTATTCCCTCTCATGTATCCAGCAACTCCCTCCTAATTCTCGGGTTACCAACCTACACTCGGCACAATTCACGGTAGCAAAGTTTAGGGTTGTGGGAGGGCATTGGAGCACTTGGAGAAGATCTGAGTCAACCCAGAGAGAACATGTAATCTTCACCCAGACAGCTCCAGAGGTCAGAAATGAACCCAGGTTACCAGGCGGTAAGGCCGCAGCACGACGTACTCTAGCACAAAGCTTCCAGAACCAGTAATTCTGTTCATCAGTAGAGTGGTTGTTGAGGGAGAAGAGAATTCCATTTGCAGAGTTCTGCTCTGGGTGCTAAATAACTTTATGCTTCTTCAGTAAGGTGTTGCGCAGGAGGCAGAGATTCATTACAAGCTGGAATGGTGCCATCACTTTTAACGATAAATGGTCTGGCGGCAGTTCTTATTTGAAAGGTAACTTAGCAGAAACAGCTCACTACTTAAAAATTTTGTCTACAAATTTTGTGTTCGTCTACAACTATATTTTTCATGTTTTCAAGGTGTTTATGTAGCAAAAACTTTCTATGCAGATTTGAATGATCTCTGACTTCCTCAATACTGTTTTCTTCACACCTTTGTGTTCAACAGTGTGAACCACATCTCATCTTCAATGCAAACATGCATTCTAGGCATTTTCTTCCCTTAAATGAAAAATTATTTTAACCATTAATGACAATTAATAGAATGAAAACTTATTTAAGCTGCTGTGTGGTTCAGTTTACAATTGTACTATCAGGTGCATCATTACCGTCTTGGCGGAGAAGGCATTAATGGAGATTAAAACCTTTTGAGTTAGTGGATCATGCAATTTTACAGCAGCTTTCTCGTCACGACCAGCGAGTCCACAGCACATGCACATTGGCATTGGATGGACACTAGGAGTAATACCATTAAACAAGGGGTCTGTGGATCCGAGGTTGGGAACCCTTGATGGCCTGTCCAGCCCATTCCACTGTTGAATAAGGTTACACTGATCCCATTATAACCTTACTCTCACTCTTGTCTGTTAGCCTTGCTTAGAACAACACAGCACAGAACAGGTCCTTTGGCCCATGATGATGATCATCAAGAATTGATCTACTAGTGCCTTCATAGACTATACTCCCATTACACCATCGGGGGGGGGGGGTCCCGTGTGTGGTCACTGCATTAGAAGAAGGATGTTGGGGGGGGGGCTTTGGGAAGGGTACAGAGGAGTTTCATTAGAATGGGCCAGGATTGGAGGCCATGAACTTAAAAGGGGAAGCTGGGCAAACTTAGATTGCTCCATGTAGCATCAGAAGCTGAGGGCAGACCTGATGGATGTATATAAAATTATGGGAGGCATAGAAAGGGCTGACATACAGAATCTTTTTTTCAATGTACAGATGTCAAATACTGGAGGGCAGAGCTTTAAGGTGAGTAGGGGAAAGTTTTTGCACAGAGAGTGATAAGTGTCTGGAATGCACTACCAGGGAGCGTAGTGGACGTGGATACCAATGTGGCATTTTGACTCTTTTGGATAGATGTGTGAATATGCACGGAAGGGAGAGATATTGAGTAGGTGCAGGCAGAACAGATTTAGATTAATTTGACATCATGTTTGGGATAGATATGGTTGGCTTTTGCTTGTGCTGACTGTTGTAACTTCTACCTTTTTAAGAGAAGTGGAAATTAACACATCTGTTTCAATACAGTGGATTCTGGTTAATTGGGACACACTGGGGCAAATACATTTTGGTCCATTTAAGTGGATGTCCCATTTAGCCAGCTTCATGGAAATAGTTAAAAAGTTATAAAAAAAAGAACTATCACTTAACTGAGTAACAAAGAATGTATTTAAATGAAATACAGAATAAAGTAGAACACGATTAAAAGCACTATAGTACTATAAAATTGTGTATTAATTCCTAATAGCTATTGGTGGAGCAATTCATCCAGTGTATACTGCCGTGTTCTTTTGATTGACTGTAACTGACAAAATCAGTGCAGACACCTAGTGCAGACAATGGACTGACTTCAGACAGTGCTTTCAACTTTTGCATCCTCCAAGTCTTCATGTTCAATGTAAGATTTAGGATGATTGTTGATACCTTCAAATTCTTTGTAGTGCCTAATTTGCTGAAGTAGTGAAATCATTTCTGAGACCTCCAAGCCTGGAAGCTTGAAACTGCAGTGAGCAAAACGGTTCTGAATTGTCGTATTGCTTAATACTCACCGACTATCAGTGACAAAAACCACTGCTTTTTGAACATAAACACAAACAAGTGACGCTATTTAAAAACTGTTTGCTCTACCTTTGGTGTAGTGTCTGGCACTAATTAGGAACTGTCTGACAACTGTCTCCTGTCCCAGTTAAGTGGTTAAGTGGTGTTGTGTCCCAAATTGATGAAGGGAATCCAGCTATTCTTTTGATTTATATTTGTTCTTTAAGAGTTGTTCCAAATAAATGCTGCCCAGATTAACCAAAGGCCCAATTAACTGGAATAATCTGTATTGATCCCAAGTTCTGGATTTTGTCACTGTATGAAGGATTGTCTCCACATTGATCATGTTAGCTCCATTCGGGATTTTCTTTATTTCAATAAAGTACTTCCCCCCTTTCCTTAAGCACCAGTGGATACAAGTCTGGCACTTGCAGCTATTTCTCATAAAACACCTCTGCTGTTTCCTGCTATTAGTCTAGTAAATCTCCTTTTAACTGCTTCCAATATATTAAAATTCTATTTATAGATTCAATCTCTGTACAGATTGATATCAAAAAGGCTGCCTCATTGTCTCAACGCCTTTCACAACTGTTCTTGCCTAATTGTTGCCTCACCTGCAACGAGCTTCCCTCTGGGGTGGAGCTAATCAGCAGGACAAATGATAAAGTGTCCAGTCAATATCACCCTCACTTGTGCTTTACCAGGCAGCAGTGATCCCTCTCCTCTTGTAATACCACCCACACCAGTGACCTCAAAGCACCTTTCAACAACTTTATCTTTGCAAAATTCTCCAAATCTTCTCACAGTAGAAGTGAACAGTGACAGTGAATACCTCCAGGCCATTAACCCTAGTTTTGATAATTACACTGCAAGCTCATTTCTCATTTGCCCAAAGCCAACACTAGAAAAGGATACAATATTTATATAGTCATATAGCACTGCAGGTCAGAAATAGGCCCTTCAACTCATAGTCTATGCAGGCCTTGTTTTCTGCCTAATCTCTTGCATCACCTACACCATAGCCCTCCATGTCTCTCTCACCCATGTACTTATTCAAGCTTATGTTAAATGTTACAGTTGAACCCCTTTTTGCTACTTCTGGCTGCGGCTCATTCCAAATTTGCACCACCCTCGGACTGAAGAAGTTCCATTCAAATTGCTCTTAAATATTTTACCTTTCACCTTAGCTCTTTGACCTCTAGTGCTAGTGAACAGGGTTCAGTCCTGCAGCTACCTGTAAGGAGTTCAAGTTCTTGTTGTGACCATGTGGGTCTCCTTTGGATGCTCTTTCCTCACACATCCCAGAGATACACAGGCTAGTAGGTTAATTGGCCAAGTGTGTACTTGGGTGGTGCGGACTTGTTGGACCACAAGGCCTTGTTACTTGTCTAAGCAAACAAATAAATAAAATAAAAATCAAGTTGCATTTTCTTGCACTTCAGGGAATTCAAACTTTTCCTGTAACTCAGGTCCCCAAGTCTTGGCAGCATCCATTCTAAACTCCTTTATGATAAGAGATTGTCAGGTAGATAGCAGAACTATTTCAAGGATGCTCTCGAAGTATCCCAGGAAAAGTCTAACACCTCAACGACTCGTGGGAAATGCTTGGCCCAATATTGTTCCAGATGGAGAGAATGGAATTGGGGTGACAATGAGAACTGTAGGCTCAGAACCAGGGTGGAAACAGTGAGTGCTCCAGCTTCCAAATTCGCCTGTGCCAGAGTCTGTGGCCCACGCTGGTCTCATTAGCCACACTGAAATGTCGGCAACTGGACTAGAAGTAAGCCACCTTGAAGTTAAAAGCTGCTTGTTCCTGGGATGGTGGTTGTCCATCATGTCCGATGATGACAGGAAACCTGTGTGGGAGAATTTTTTAAATGGAAAAGCCTTTGTACTGGGGCCGTTCTGCTCTCTCGACCTCAGAAGTCCGAGTTCAGTGGTACAAACAAATGCCACAAACTGTGGTCTTCCTTGGTTGCAGTTGATGACTGTGACTACTTCTGTGCTTTGTCATGCTCTTCACTCTCCACAGAACCACCTTCCTAGTTGTTGGATCTCATCTGCCCAGTCTGCCAGAGCTGCTTCAGGGATAAAGGGAAAATAACTAGTGTTGCTGCTACCGCCTCTACCTAATAGCCTCTATGTGAATATGTTTTAAATTGTACGATTGATTCTGTGGTGGTGGCACTTTTCCTTCAAATTGTGGAAGTAACCATCGATCCTAGACATTGGTACGTAATTTAGATTTACAATTTGTGTGGCACTGAGAGAGTGCTGTATAGTCAGATAATGTCACATGGTCAGTGATGCTGTATTTTGAATGAACCATCTCCTTGATTGTCGATATAACAAGAGTCAATAGACTCTTTTGAAGATGAGAAATCTCCTGGTCATGTAGCAGTTAATCTAACCAAACAACAAAGCTGATTTATTAGCCACTTGTTTTGGTGCTTAATTGGAACGGTGCTGTGCTCGGTTCAGCTGCTCTTTGCCCATAAAATAAGTTGTAATGTTTCAAACATAATGCTCAAGCCATAAAGTGCCTTGTGACATCCTGAGTATGTTAATATTGATTTCTCTTCCAAACAGATTTAAATTGGGCTTGGTTATGATACATTCCTTCCTTCTCCAATCCCACTATCTATCTATCTACCTATTTATTTATTGGCATACAGCTTGGAGTAGGCCCCTCTGGCCTCTCAAGCCTTTGGCCCAGCAACCCTCCAGTTTAATCCTAGCCGAATCACAGGACAGTTTACAATGACCAATGAACCGACCAACCGGTAGGTCTTTGGACTGTGGGAGGAAACCAGGGCACCTGGAGGAAACCCACACAATCACGAGGAGAACGTACAAACTCCTTCCAGACATCGATGGCAATTGAACCCAGGTCGCTGGATCTGTAAAATGCTTTCCAGCCTCCTGTTTGGCTCCCTTTTCACTTTATATTATTACTGCATAGTGGATGAAATGTCATATCTGTGTGGCTAGGCGTAGCTCAAATACCATCTATAAATTTGCAAATGATACAACCGTTTTTGGTAGAATTTCAGAAGGAGATAAGAGGGCATACAGGAGAGAAATATACCAGCTAGTTGAGTGGTGTCACAGCAGCAACCTTGTACGCAATGTCAGTAAGACGAAAGAGCTGATTGTGGACTTCAGGAAGGGTAAGACAAGTGAACATGAACCAATCCTCAGAGTGATCAGAAGTGGAGAGAGTGAGCAATTTCAAGTTCCTGGGTGTTAAGATCTAACATGGTCCTAACATCTTGATGCAGCTATAAAAAAGGCAAGATATTGGCTGTACTTCATTAGGAGTTCGAAGAGATTTGGCTTGTCAACTAAAACACTCAAACTTCTATAGGTGTACCATGGAGAGCATTCTGACAGGCTGCATCACTGTCTGGTATGGGAGAATGATGGAGGGGGGGTGGAGGTGGGCTACTGCGCAGGACCGAAAGAAGCTACAGAAAGTCATAAAACTAGTTAGCTCCTTGGATACTAGCTTCCGTAGTACCCAAGACATATTCAAGAGGTGGTGCCTCAGAAAGGCGATGTCCATTATTAAGGACCCCATCACCCTGGACATGCCCTCTTTTCAATATCACTGTCAGGAAGGAAGTACAGAAGCCTGAAGGCACACACACTCAGCGATTCAGGAACAGCTTCTTCTCCCCTGCCATCGGATTCATTAACTGACATTGAACCCATGAATACTAACTCACTTTTCTTTTAATACATGTTACTTCTGTTTTTGCTCTTTTTGATCTATTCAACACACACTCACACTCATATAGTTACTGTAATTGATTCACTTTATTTATTTTCTTTCTGTATTGTCATGTATCACGTTGAACTGCTGCTGCTAAATTAACAAATTGCATGACACATGCCGGTGATAATAAACCGGATTCTGAAATCAAATAGTACCTTCCTTCTCTTCCTCTTCCTTCTGTTTCTTTTTGTCATGAAAGCAGTCAGATAGTTCCTGTGTTAGAGGATTTCTGCAAAATCTATTCTATACCCCTTCAGCACAGTGTAGATAATGGAGTCTGAAATTTCTAATTCTCATTTTGTTCTCCCAAAGACCATTGGACCATCCACTTAGCCCACTTCCAACAACACCAGCTGATAACGGAAACCTCTTAGGATAGAGTTCCACTCTGGCTGATTGCTTCAGCAGCCAGTTTGCTTCTCCCTCACTTCCTCACTGATTCATTATCCAAATCGAGTTGCATTTTAGTTCCACGTTGCATTCTTATCCTGAGTGAGCGATATTTCTTTGCCAAGTGAATTGACGGAAAGTCCTTTTGTTTGAAGCTTGAATCCACTGGCTAATTAGTGGTATAGAAATGTAGAACAGTTTTAACTAGTCACACTCAGAAGACTGTTTCAGACTGTACATATTTATGTACATGAGTGAGCAAGGCAGAGAGGATTTGGAATTAATACAGGTAAGTGCAATTCATATGGAGAGGCATGATGACTGGCAGAAACACAGTGGGTAATAGAGATTTCTGTGTTGTACAACTGAAACTTGCAAGGAAAGGTCTTCATCAAACAGCCTTAAACATTGGTATTAATACTGAATGTATTTTTCAAGTTAGTTCTATTTTAACTGATTTGTTAAAATTGCAGATAGGATTCTCCTTTTTGGATATCACCATACATTCCATCTTTTTGCCATTGATAGACCCATTTTTGCACTTTTTTCAACAACTATATCAATTAAGTCTTGTAATTCTTTCAGTGCCTCTACATTAACGTTCTATACGTGCACTTGCATTGCTGAGATCTGCAATTGTGTCATTATGCACAATGGTATCCTGATTATTCCCAAAGAAGTGGGCTAAAATCTCATCTGTTTATTCATGCCTGACCTGTTGAGTTCCTCCACCATTTTGTGTGTTGCTCTGGATTTCCAGCAACTGCAGATTTTCTTGTGTTTCTGATCATTAAATGTTGCTTCAGTTCTAATTGGCTGTTCTTTTTAATCACCAGGTGGGGTAAATGGAATCTAAAATCTGCTTCTCAGCGCTGTGTAAACCTTTTTGTGGTGCTGGGACGCTGCTCAAATATCACCAGTTTGGCCTTTTGCACTTTTTTACTCCTATATACTGTTCCCTTCCACTATTGAAAAAATACCTTGTTGCTCTGAACTTGCACCCTTTTGTGCTGAACGTTCCCTTTCCAATGCAATCACAGCAGAGGACAGACCCATGTCTGCTCGCACAATGATGTCGTAACGTTTAGCACTGGCTATTACTTTTCACACTTGAGTAGCCATTTCTATAGACTATTCCACCAACAAACCTTAAAATCTATGTCGTTTGGACAGGGTGCGTTGAGGTGTTGGTCAATACGTAAAGCTATGGCGGTGGAGTGGTACAGCTAGTGGGTGCTCTTCCTCCGAGAGCCTGTGACCCAGGTTCAGCTTTAACTTCTGGTGTCACCATGTTCTTTCTGTGATGAGGTGGATTTCCTCCAGGTGCTTTGTTTTTTTAACACGTCTCAAACACTTGAGGGCAGATGGTTATTTGGTAACTGTAAATTAATTGTAAATCCTCCATTAATCCCATTTTTTCTTTAATGCTCTCCGTATTCTCACTAACAAGCTTCCGATTCTACCATTGATCCTACGTATTTAAAGAAAACAAGAGATTAATGTGGGATAACAGACTTGGTGGGCAAATGGGCCTGTTTCTGGGCCTATCTCTCTATGACACTTCACAATGCACAATTTAGAAGCACACCAAAGCTGTTCCGCGGTGACAGTTCTTTCAGAAAATCTATATACTTGCAAGTAATCTCTCCTGACTCTGGTTACAATTTCTAAACAGCATCTTTGATGGCAGGGGTTTAAAACAATTATGTAACAACTTTATTATTTTGCTAAATGGGATTGTTCAATGAAGCGGTGTTAAGTTTGCCAATATTGCTGATAGATCTAGCCTTGTTAATGTTAACAAGGTCATAGAGTTGTACAACAATGATACAATCCCGTTTAGCCTTCCAGATCAATGCAAGATTTTCGCCTATCTACACGCTAATGCCTTTTGCTTGCATTATGTTTTTATCCTTGTGTACTTTGCCTATTCAAGTGCTTGTCAAAATGTTTCTTAAGCAAATTGATTGTATCTGATTCCACCAGATATCAATCACCGTTGGTATATAAAAAAAAGTTTATGCCCTTTAAAATTGCTTCCTCTCAGCTTGAATCTTGGATTTCCTTGGTTTTGGTACCCTAGCATACGAGAAGATTCTGACCCAACTCCTCTCTGAACTGCATTTTGCTTGAATCCTCTTTTTGAGTATCTCTGATCATCCTTTCCATTTCAATGATCTTAATCATTAAAGAAAGTATTTCTGTCCTTTCAATGCATGTATTAAAGAGCTACTGCACATTGTCACAAACAGCAAGATTTCTATCATACCAGGATGTGACCATCCTGCCACTTTCTGCTGTTTATCACCTGGACAACGTACAGGGTTGACCGTTTAATCCATGTTCATTTGTGCACATGAAAAATTTTATTCATTTACCTTTGCACTCCAATTTGGCATACAGTGCCTATAAAAAGTATTCACCCCCTCCGCCTTGGAAATTTTCATGTTTTATTGTTTTACAACATTGAATCACAATGAATTTAATTTGGCTTTTTTGACTTTGGTCAACAGAAAAAGACTCTCTTTCACATCAAAGTGAAAACAGATCTCTACAAAGTGTCAAATTCTCAATTGGATTGAGGTCTCGACTCTGACTTGGCTGCTCCAGGACATTAACTTTGTTGTTTTTAAGCCATTTCTGTGTAGCTTTAGCTTTATGCTTGGGGTCGTTGTCTTGCTGAAAAACAAATCTTCTCCCAAGTCACAGTTCTCTTTATGGGAAAGTGGCAAACAGAAAGCCACTGATGGGGAAAAAAAAACTCACATGAAATCTCGGATCCGGTTTGCCAGAAGGCATGTGGGAGACTCTGAAGTCATCCGGAAGAAGGTTCTATGGTTTGATGAAACCAAAATTGAGGTTTTTGGCCACCAGGCTAAATGCTATGTTTGGCGCAAGTCAAAACACCGCACATCAAAAACACGCCATCCCTACTGTGAAGCGTGGTGGTGGCTGCATCATGCTGTGGGGATGCTTCACTGCAGTCTGCACGATGAAGCCACCACCATGCTTCACAGTAGGGATGGGGTGTCTTTGATGATGTGCGGTGTTTTGACTTTCACCAAACAGCGTTTAGTCTGGTGGCCAAAAAGCTCAGTTTAGGTTTCATCAGACTGAGGGATATTCAGAGAGTTGGAAATTTTCTTGTGTACATCTCCTGACTTGTGCTTTTTAATAACCTTTTCACGGAGTTGCTTGGAGTGTTCCTTTGTCTTCATGGTGTAGTTTTTGCCGGGATACTGACTTACCAGCAGTTGGCCCTTCCAGATACAGATATATTTTAACTACAAACAGTTGAAACACCATGACTGCACACAGGTCTTCAAAATAGATCTCTATTTAACTAATTATGTGACCTCTGAAACCAATTGGCTGCACTAGTGATGATTTGGTGTGTCATATTAAAGGAGGGGTGAATACTTATGTTATCAGTTATTTGTGTTTTATATTTGTAATTAATTTAGATCACATTATAGAGATCTGTTTTCACTTTGACACGAAAGAGTCTTTTTCTTTTGATCAGTATCAAAACAGGCAAATTTAATCCACTGTGATTCAATATTGTAAAACAATAAAACATGAAAGCTTCCGGGGGGGGGGGGGAGGGTGGTGAATAGTTTTTCAAGGCACTGTAACTAACGGTGAGCCTCTCAGACACGCCCACTCAACTTGAGTTGTTTCCTTGGGAGTGTTGGAGGCTGAGGGGAGATTTGATCTGATAGGGTTTATAAGATAATGGGAGGCATGGACTGAGTGGACAGGAAGGATCTGTTTCCCTGGGGAGACATTTCTAATACCAGAGGGCATGCATTGAAGGTGAGAGGGGGCAGGTTCTAAGGAGATGTGAGGGGTGTGTTTTTTTTTTACTCAGTGGTGGATGCCTGGTATGGTGGTAGAGGCAAATGGATTAGACCACAAGACCATAATACATAGTAGCAGAATTAGACCATTTGGCCCGTTGAGTCTGCCGCCATTCAATCATGGCTGATCCTTTTCTCACCTCCTCAGCCCCACTTCTTGGACTTCACCCAGCAAGTTTTGATGCCATGTCCAGTCAAAAACCTCAGTCTCTACCTTAAATACATCTAATGACCCAGTGTGTGGTAATAGGTTCCACAAAGTCACCACTTAGAGGCTTTTAAGGGATGTTCAGATAGGCACAGGGATATAAGGAAGATGGAAGAATATGGACATTGTGTAGGTAGGTGGGATTAGTGTTTGAGAGTTTTTAATTTACTTTTTAACTGGTTTGGCACAACATTGTGAGCTGAAGGGCCTGTTCTGTACTCTTCTATGTAATTCAATGCCCTCAGTATCTTCACCGCTTCCGATGTCTGTCATTCTTCACAGTCCTTATCACTTCAGTGCCTCTGTGTTCTTAACCTTTAACAAACTCAATTGCACTAAATGTATGTGGGACATGAGGAGCTGGAAATTTATGCAAACAATGTTGTAACCCAGAAAACAGTGATTTCAATGATACCTTAATTAAAGGGGTGACAATCTTACTTATAACACAGCTTCCCTTATTAATGGTGCATTCAATTTATTGAACGGGTGTTAAACAACAGCATGCCATTTGTGCAGTGTGCAATTTTAAATGGTCAAGTGCTATTTTTATTTTCCCACAAGACTACTGGTATCTTGAAGAGAGCAGGTGTTGTAAAAAATAATGAACATTTACTGATGGCAATTCTCCATTTCAGTGACTGCTTCTGTACCTGATGGTACTTGTTTTTCCATGTGCCATTTCACTGGGTAATGTGGGGTGCATCATAGTGCTCTTTGTTGTAATGAAGTTCCGCTTGTATGTACATTATGATGAGGACCATTAATTATTAATCTCTATAGCAGGCTGCAGAATGATTACTACCCCTGAGTAAACACGAAAGAGCATTTCATTCGGGGAAAGTGTTGGATATTTTATAAATGTGTCAACATAGATTTTTGTTAGCAGTCTCGGGTCTGGAATTCAAGTGCATTGCAGGGCTGGAGGCCATGACTTTTACATTTATTTTGCCCTTTTCCAGGAAGTACAGACTGCAATAGTTAGCATAGGGTAGCACGGTAGTGTAGTGGTGAGCACACCGCTTTACAGTACGGGGGGCTCGGGTTCAATTCCCGCTGCTGCCTGTAAGGAGTTTGTATGTTTTCTGCGTGTGTTTCGTCCGGACTCTTCGATTTCCTCCCGCAGTCCTAAGACGTACCAGTTGGTAGGTTAATTGGTCATTGTACATTGTCCTGTGGTTAGGCTAGGGTTAAATCAGGGGATTGCGAGGCAGGGCAGCTCGAAGGGCCAGAAGGCCTATTCAGCTCTGTATCTCAATAAATAAGATAAATAAATTTGCCTTGTATTGGAGAGATAATGATGGCCTTTGTAGTCCATGAGCTAGTAAGGTTGGTCGGTATCATCTGAGGGGAATAATGCTCATGATGATTTTTGGCAAGGTATACACCTCTCGAGTTAGAAAATATGTGATACAGTAGTATTGTACCAGTGGCAGTTTTATTACTTCAAATAAGTAATCACTTTTTGTATATATTCCATATTAACATCAGTACAACAGCAAATGTTACCCCATCCCCCCAAAAAGGTAAGAAAACCTCGTTTGGAGAGATTTCTGGAGTTTTATCAATGTTATGATATTTTCCATATTGTTGTATCAAATCAAAACAATCTTAAGCTTTTGTCATAGCATATAGAATTACAGTACAATAATTCAAATGTGGGGTTCCACATGGCCATAACCTAGGCCCCATTTGGTTGTAAAATGAATATATTTAATCAAAGATTGTTTTCCATACTTTCATAAACTATTTACAGTATAATCATAATTTTCCAAGTCTTCCACATCTTCATCTGAACTTTCCACACACTCTGAGGTGGATGCCTGGTTCTCACAGTCTGCTGGTCTACACATGTCAGTACACCTGAGGCCATTTGCAACACACATACATCTTGGGAGTGAACATTTTTTTTGGACAGTTACAGGCCAGTAGATCCAGGATAGCATCAAGTGCTGGCTGGCCTTCCATCCAGTGCACCACCAACTGTTCAGCTTCCTCTTCTCTCTCCATCTTCCATCCTCTGCCAACAGGGCTTGGCACTTGTGGGTCCTTCTCCAAACTTCTTCTCCATATACCAGCCTGGTAGTTGGCTGGCTGTGCATGTTTTCTTAAACAATCCTTGCATGGTGGGAGTTGATGACTTTCGATTTCACCTTTTTTGGCACAGAAAAGGTGATACCTGAGCTCATTGACCTTGGTGGTTGATGCTTTTGGGGCATACAGAAGACGTGTAAATGCCTCCAGTTCATCAGTTCTGGGGAGAGGTCCCATTCCTGACCCAACTCTAAGAATGTGTCCTGAGTTTCCCTGTTGCTGGTCAGAAGTTTTAGGGCACTTGTCTTCCCTTTTCCTGCAAAAGTGCTTACAGCGTCACATCCTGTATGATGTGCGACCCATTGAGAGCCCTACAAACCTCGATGCCAACAGTGGCAGCAACCTAACAACAGGAATTCTGCAGATGCTGGAAATTCAAGCAACACACATCAAAGTTGCTGGTGAACGCAGCAGGCCAAGCAGCATCTGTAGGAAGAGGTGCAGTCGACGTTTCAGGCCAAGACCCTTCGTCAGTGGCAGCAACCTTCCTGATGTCTACAAGCCTTGTATGGGTTCTAGTGCCACACTTCTGGAACAATGGGGCCTCCATCTTGTCACAAAATGCTAAAGACATGATAAAGACCTCTGTGTCTTCTGAGCAGATCACTACAGATTGATATCCCTCTCTTGTGGCTTGGGCAGCATGGAGAAGCAGGCGGCCATCTGCTTCTTCTTGTTGACACTGAAGAGCTGACACTTCCTCACTGTCTTGAGATGTGATTCTGTAACATTTGTCATTCACAGTTGCATACAGAATCTTCTCCTGTAGCTTTGCTCTGAACTCTGCCTTCTTCCATTCATGGACTATGAAGCTAGTGAGACTATTTTTGTTACTGACTTTGGTCAGGAAGCTCCTCCACTGCCTCACCATTTGTGTGCCTGTAATACCTTGCAACTCATGACCAGTCTCTTCACCTCGTAGAGATCTTTCACAATTCTTGGTAGATTTCTCCTTGTATGTGTCGAACACAGCATCTATTCTGCTACTCTGACTGCCTTCCCTCAGAGCCATACCCAGAATTGTTGTGGCAACATATCTGAAAGTAACTTGATCACCTTTCACTCTTTGGACCAAGTTCATTCCATCAACCACTGTAGCAGAGTTTCCTGGGAGTTGCTCATGTACTGCTACATTTTTCTGCAAGGTTGTGGCTAAAGTAGCTTTATTTGTCTTTCTCAGTAATCCTTCTGGTGTGGACAGGGCCCAGGGCAATGGCCTAAGGGGATGAGAAAGGATATCCTCCGTACGTAGACTGCGCCCTTGTGCCATCACTCTGATGTGCCCAAACAAAGACCTGTCTGCTTTCAAGATGATCACTCTCCCATTTGATTTCACTTCTCTCTTCTTACACATATCACTGAATGTTTTCAGCTTGTTAGTTTTCATTGAATCATGGAATTTCTTTGCTGGTGGGTCTTCCTCTAGTCTCTCATCCTTGAAGCTTGCATAGCATTGCTTACCAATCTCATATGCCTTCATCAGGTCAGAGGCAACGTCCTTGGGGGCTGCCTTTGCCGTAGAGATGCTAATGAGGTCCTGCTTCTCTGCAAATGGGTTGACCCATCCATGTATGAGGCTAACCACTGCTGAAACTGCTTCCTCATCTTTCTAGATTCTTGGCCGCTGTAGCTCCGCATGACAAAGCTCTGATTTGTTGCCTTGCGCCATCTCCCTTAACTGTCTCAGGAATGCACTGCGGTGCTCAGCTGTTATGTAGTAATGCTTAATAACTCCAGTATGCAGGCTGAACCGTGATGTGCCTCCAGGAGTCTGTGTGTCTTTGTTCACTGTGGCTTCAATAGCCTGGTCCACAGGGATCTGCCCGAAGGGGTTGTTACTTGACAGCTGTACTGAGAATTGGCCTGTCTTGAAGGCCTCACACACAGAAGGATTCTTCTCTCGGAGGTTCATCATCTGAGCAAAGTAAGGGAACAGGTACCTGGCATAATTCATCTTATCACAGGCAAAGCGCCATGGGATCATGGTTCTTATATCATAGAGGTGCAACTCCCAGTCCCCCTTAACAGAAAGCTACCACCACTGCAATGCTATCACATATTTTCTAGCACTAGGGGTGTATACCTTGCCAAAAATCACTAAGAATTATTCCCCCCAGATGGTACCAGTGGCCCAAATTTGGGGTCCTGGCTCATGGACTATTGTGCTATTGCTAAGTGCTTACCTCCTGTGTATGGTTCAAAAGGTTCAAGGTACATTTATTATAAAAGTACGTATAAATTATACACCTTGAGACTTGTCTGCTTACAGGCAACCACAAAGCAAGAAACCCGAATGACCTTATTTTAAGAAATGAAAGACTATAACCACTGCACAATGAAAGAGGAAAAAGAAGTAGACGTACGTGTACACACACACACACACACACACACACACACACGCACACACACGCACACACACGCACACACACACACAAAACCCCACACAAACAATAGGAACAAACAGCAGCTTTCTGAAGCAGATTGAGTCCCTGGATCGACACACCGGGCAGCCGGAGTCGGGCCCAAGCCGCGATCTCATTTCATTATATTAACAAGACAATAATGCCACGAAACTTGTGGCGATGATTGCCGCCGGAGCACTCCACAGCCTCGGCACTGCAGAGAGAGGACTGAATGTTGTGGGAGAACGAGTGAAATCAGTCCAACCATCATCTCCGTCCCGACGCTTGGGCTTTAAACAAAGTTTAAAGTAAATTTATTAGCAAAGTACATACGGTTTAGGTCACCATATCTACCCGAAATTCCTTTATCCTTAATAAGCATTGGTGCTGCCACTGCAATTATCTTCCCACATTTGCTTTGTTACAGATTTACTTTTTGCTAACAGATAACTTTATTACCACCTTCTGCTCTTGAACATGTCAGAGAAAACTCCAAACTTGGTGAACTCTAGGTCCGAATTAACTGCATAGTTCTTTCAATAAAATCAAGGCTACAGGCAAATGGGTTGAGTGGCCTCTGTAGGCAGTATGGTTGTGATTTTTTTTTCTCCATCCTGCTGCACATCTGCCCTCGATTTATTTATTTACGCTTCTTGAATTTTCCCCATTATTTTACAGACTCCATCCTGAGACGACTATTTGAGAGCTAGGCGGCTACATGCATTACTGTGGTGCTGATGTGTATGTCTGCCTGTCAGTGATGTGTTCCCTTTCTGTCATTAGAGCTTATTAAAGGAAACGGCTTCTAGTGTTATTTTGGAAATAATTGCAATAAATAACGGAGAAACAGTGCAGTTAGTGTATGTGCGATGTGGATGATGTGCATTGCCTTTATTGGTTACATCATCATATTTCTTGATGTATATCGTCTCCATCTCAATGGCAGATTCTGGCTCCTGACCTCCTTCCAAGCATTTTGCTGGCACATTATAGGACATTAACCTCGAATATGCACCTCACTTGCCAAATGCTTTTATTCTGGATGCTCCAGCAGGCACATAGCTGTAATGCCAGGACTACTGTGAGTAATTTGGAATGGTGACAAGGCATCTGAAGCTTGCTGTAATTCAAACATGAGGTGACAAGGCCCCCATTCTGATAGGATGGAGGACTACTAGTCAATTGCATCTGTTGTTCAGAAGATAACATCTGCAGGTCTGACCTTCTGCTGAACCCTCTGAAGGCTACAGTGGCACTCTTGTATCATGCATATCTGCTTAACTAAAATGTGTTTGTGCTTTAATCCCTTCCCCAGCCCTTCCCCAGCCTCCAATTCCATCTAACTGAAGAAGCTTTAATTGTTAGGAAGTGTGTGGCCAACCGTGATTTGCGTCGATAAGTTCCACTTCAATGAAATAATGCACCCCTATACAGAGAATGCTCTCATCTGGTTATTTAACTCTGGAAGCATAGTCTCTTTATACTGCTGTTCGGCCTTTTTGCAGTGAAGTTTGCTCGTGATATTTTTGACTTGCTGTATTTTAATGCACATTTATCCTGAAACGTACATTTTGGCTTGCTGTACTGAGGCTCTTGTTTCTGATACAATGCTTGAGAATAAGCTCATTAAAGCCGAGTTCGTAATTGCCATTAGGAAAAGATCGTTTTGACGTGGGTCTGCTTTACAAGGAATGAGGAGAATGTGCAACAGATCTTGTGTTCCTATTAGTTACTCTCTGGGCCATCTTCCTTGGCTAGGACGAGAGTTCCAGCTGAGGACTGAATGACTTCCTCACTGAAGTTCCATCATTCCATTTGGTTGAGCAAGTATACAGTTATTCCAGTCTTGTTTAGTAAAGGGAGAAAAGGATTGATGTCATTGTATTGATTCCATCGGCTAGTAGGACTGCTGAAATAAAAGTAAGATGACCATATTCTACTATTCTCATGGTTTTACAGGGCCTTGTTTCTCAAGGAGTCTTCCAGAGATTTTGAGTTTGCTTTTCTATTCGGTTACACACTCAGTGGCCACTTTATTAGGTACACCTCTATGCCTGCTTATTAATGTGAATATGTAATCAGCCAATCACTTGGCAGCAACTCAGTGCATCAAAGCATGCAGACATGGTCAAGAGGTTCAGTTGTTGTTCAGACCAAACATCAGAATGGGGAAGAAACATGACCTTAGTGACTTTGACTCTGAAATGATTGTTAGTGGCTCAGGTATCTCAGAAACTGCTGATCTCCTGGGATTTTCACACATGACAGTCTCTAAACTTTCCAGAGAAAGATATGAAGCAAAAATAAAATTCCATTGAGGGGCAGTTCAGTGGGTGAAAGTACCTTGCTAATGTGATGGGTCAGAGATGAATGGCCAGACTGGTTCAAGCTAACTGGAACATGACAGTAACTCAAACACTTATAACAACAGTGGTGTGCAGAAAGGCATCTCTGATTGCAGAATGCATTGAACCTTGAAGTGTATAGGGTGTAGCAGAGGAAGATCACAAACATGCATTCAATGGCCACTTTTAGGTATTGAAGATTAGATTAGATTAGATTATGAGGACACGCAGTCCTCTTTTATTGTCATTTAGTAATGCATGCATTAATGTTTCTCCAGAATGATATCACAGAAACACAAGACAAACTGACTGCCCCACAAGAGTTTGAAGACATAACCGCTGGAGGAATCCATTGGGTTAGAGGCAAAGTATCGTCAGAATATTGCGTTGAGACTATGTCAGGAGTAAGAATGTAGAAGGCTGAAAGCCGGTACAAAGAGGTGGGAGGCAAGGGCTGGCAGGCAATTCTTCTGGTTTGTACTTGGCTTTAGCTGGTAGTGAAAAAGGCTGAGGACAGACTTACCAATGTGAAAGTGGGAAGATGTGTTGAAATGGCTTGAAAACAGGAGGTCAAATACCAGACAGTGCACAGGTTGTTTCTGCAATATGGTCACCTACTCTCTGCTTGGTCTTGCCAATGTAGACAAGGCCACACTGAATGCAATGAGCAAAGTTGGTGCAGGTGAATGAGCATGTTTGCCTTATCTGGAAGGGCTGTTTAGGTCCCTAGATACTGGTGAGGGAGGATGTGCAGGAACAAGTACTTCACCTGCCATGGTTGCAGGAGAATGTGCTAGGGGCTGATGTAAGTGAAGAGGGAGGAATATGTAAACCAGGGAGCCATGAAGAGAGTGGTCCCTGTGGAAAACAGGAATATTTGATTGGTGGTGAGTTCCTGTTGTAGCTGACGGAACTCGTGAAGAATGATATGCTAGGTGTGGAGGCCCATAGGGAGAAAAGTGAGGACCAGAGGAACGCTATCTCTGCTCTGGCTTAGTGGGGGAGGATGATAAGAGCACAATGCAGGAAATAGAGGAAATTTAGGTGAGAGTTTCATCAGCTGCAGTACTAGGAATGCCATGTTACGTGAAAAAGGAGGACATTTCAGAGTCCTGGGATGGAAAATCTCATCTTGTGAACATTCCCCTCCCCGCCTTTTAAATCTACTCCTCAACTTTTTTTTCTCCAGTCCTGCCAAAGGGTTTCAGCCCAAAACATCGACTGTACTTTTTTCCATAGATGCTGCCTGGCCTGCTGAATTCCTCCAGTATTTTGTGCACGTTGCTCAGATTTCCAGCATCTGCAGAATTTCTCTTGTTTGAGAACAGATGAGATGATTATGGAGAAACCAAAAGAAAAGGATGGTGTTCTTGCAAAAGACTTGGTGGAGGTTTTGTTAAGTTACTGTGGGAGTTGATGGGTTTACTGTAAATGTCAGTATCATCTTAAGAGGGTGAATTAAAAAACTGGAATATTACTAATATTAAGTAATATCCAACAGTTTAGAAAATGTGCTTATAAGGTATCGCCAAAGTCTTGAGTTATTGGATCAGAGTTTTTCTGTACTTTGACCACCTGATTAATGAAAACCAAAAGTTTGGAGCAGTTCAGGCAGCATCTGAAGAAGGGGAAAATATTAAAAATAAACTCTTCATTAGAAATGAGATGAAATGAAATGGTGATGTTTCCTGGTGCTGTCCCCTGCACCCAATCACCATACTGAGCTGCCAGTTTCATGCCATTTCAAGTCTCATCCCATTCGCACACCGACCTGTCCATCATCCACGTTCTCTTTTATCAGGATGAGGCCTAATACCAACTGAAGGAACTACACTTCATATTTTGCCTGGATAGTTGACAATCCCTTGGCAAAAACATTCAGTTTTGGGTGACTCTCCCTTACAAAATGGTTTCCCCCTCACCATCTTTTATTTGCCCCCTCTCAGTGGTCCTCTCATTATTGTCCTCTTTTTCATCTCCAGCCTCTTTCACCCATCTATGTCCCTCCCCTTTCCTGGTTCTATCCACTCACTACACACGCAGTTCCCCCCTGCACCCCAAACCCCCCCCATCTGCTCCATCCATTTCAAGTCTGTTGCAACTACCAATCAAATGTTGTTCCCTATTCTCACCTACTTATCAGAACCCTTTGCTTATTCTGCCCCAGTCTCCAATCTTCACCCTCCCCCTCCCTACCTTACAGCATCTGATTTTACCTCATTTCTCTCTCTCTCTCTCTCTCTCTCTCTCTCTCTCTCTTCTTCTCTCTCTCTCTCTCTCTCTCTCTCTCTCTCTCTCTTCTTCTCTCTCTTCTCTCTCTCTCTCTCTCTCTCCCCCCCCCCTCTCTATAATTCAGCTGCCACTGTCTCCCAACTCTACCCCGGCCCCCTTCTCCTACCTGCCACCCACCTGTCTGTCACCTTACAGTCATCTTTCTCACACTCCCGGCTCTTTATACTGGCCATCTCACCTCTCCAATCTTAGGGTTTCAACCCAAAGTGTCAGCAATTCCTTTCCTTCCACAGATGCTGCTCGACCCGCTGAGTTCCTCCAGCAGAAGGAGGGGAAGCAGATCATTTTTAAATTGCAGAGAGCATAGTGGATGGATGGATTGGATATTAGGATAATATGTGACGGTGAAGTCAGGTTTGCTCTGCAGATGAGGGATGCAGAAGAAATTGTGTATTTGATAGATTAACGATGGAATTTATAGAGAGAGGGAAAGTGTGAAAGAGTGAGTGAGGGAGAGCACAAGGAAGATGAAAGCCATGAAATTGGAGGTAGGGTTGCCAACGAACAAGAGTAGCAGTCAAATATGTTGCGTTTACCCTGATAAAGACTACAATGACCATGAAGCCTTGGGCGGGCAAGAGTGCGCATGCGTGTACGTGCCGATTTCTTTTCCTACAAATCGTTTTCGGCGATTCTGTTCGGTGGGGGGGGGGGGCGGGGTGTTAATCATGATCGGAATATAGATAATTAGCTAATACACTCAATTTCGTTTCTAAAAGGGTTTATCTAACGAATTTAATATTAAACACATAGCGCATATTTTCCTCGCATGAATATAGTGATAAGTGAATTATCAGGGGAGGACAGGGGAGCTTGAAGTAAGTGTTGAACTACTAGAAGTACTAGAGGTAGGTTCGATATTATCGTTTAAAGAAAAATTGGATAGTTATATGGACAGGAAAGGAATGGAGGGTTATGGGCTGAGTGAAGGTCGGTGGGACGAGGTGAGAGTAGCGTTTGGCACGGACTAGAAGGGCAGAGATGGCCTGTTTCCATGCTGTAATTGTAATATGGTTATATAAGTTACTTATAAGTCAATAGCATCATAATGTTTTAAGTAATGTTTGGATATTAAATACACAGCACATATTTTCCCCATATGAACATATAAAATCATTGCAACGCACCAATATCGCTGAATCAGTGCGAGCCCTGGGCTTGTTTCCCTGCAACAAGACGGTCCCATCGAGGGGTGACGGGAGACAGCGATAGTCGAACGGGGTTCCTTATGTCCAGTCTATTCCGCAGTTTAGTTTTTGTTGCATTCATTGCAGAGATATGTTGGAAATGGAAGCAATGTTTTCAGTGCTTTCGTGGCTATCTCAGGATATTTAGCCTTGACTTTGATCCAGAATGCCAGCAAAGATGTTATGTCAAACATACTTTTCAGCCCGTTGTCATTTGCAAGCTTGAGGAGTTGATCTTCTTCCCGCGCTGACACGGATGATGCGTGGGTAATGACCTCGCGTGTGTTCAAGCTCAACAGTGGGTGTGACAGGGACTGAGGAAAGGTGCAGCTCACTCATATCGCCAAATCATATCGTTTCCTCGCGGCCCAGTAGCACATGCTTTGCGGCCTGGCACTGGTCCGCGGCCCGGTGGTTAGGGACCACTGGTTTATGTGAACCGGATGTCTTGGGTCTCCATCAACTAAGTAATTAGAAACTGAATGCAGGAATGATAGGACTAGTAAGTGTAAGAACTAGACAGATGAGTGTGATAGTAGCTGAACTGCTGGCAGAATGTGCTTAAGCTGTGCCATTATTCTGCCCACTGCAGTGGGGATTACATCATCTGTTCAGGTTCCAGTTGGCAGGTGGCCCTGATGATGTCGTGGCCTGTTGGCTTTCTCAAATACATCTCACAGACAATGTTGCAGTGTTGCCAAGCTTTCGTGCTTAGATAGAATGGGATCTGTCAGTCTGAAAGATGAACTTCCTGGAACAATGAATTCCTTTACTATTAAACAAATGTTCACGCAGAGGCTTTGCTGTAATTGTGAATTTAGCAGCCAAGGAGGATTGAAATAAGTAGTTGTGGGAACATCATTGTTTTCCTGCAGTTAAACTGCAGGTACTTTCTTCATTTGCCCCCTTCTGAGCAAGGCAAATAAACCCTCCTCCTTGAGGAATGGGCTAGACACAATCCAGTGTGATATCAGGATTCCATGGAGCTGTAGTTCTACGATCTCCGTGTGTAATGACAATAATTTTTAATTTATTCATTTTTATTTTGAGGTGTTATCACCAGCCAGGCCAGCAGTTATCAGTCTCTAACTGCCCTTGAGAAGGTGGTGCTAAGCACTCTTGCTGGTGAACAGTTGCATTAGGAAAGGAGTTTGACAACTTAGACCTAATGAAGGACAGTCAATCTGTTTTCAACGGAGGACTACATGGGAGGTGTTCCCAAGCAACTGCTGTCCTTGTCTGTCTCCATGGTAGAGATTTGCAGATCCAGATGTGATGGTATTGGATTCACTGTCCCCAAAGCCCTAAACTCAAAAGGAGATTTAAAACTCTATCTGGTACTGTACAGGTATCTATGGGTACACTCACTATAGGGAGGTTACCCTGTATCAATCTACTGTTCAAGGACTAGCTCACTTCCCTGTTTGGTTTCTGTGGTGATGTCTAGCAGCCAGTACTCACTACTCCCTCTGTACCAAGGAACTGCTATTTCCAGCTTACAATATAGTTCAAACACAGTTTATTTTATTTTTAATTTACAATTTAAACTTACACAAATAGCTTTTAACACACATTTTAAAACTCACAGATGATATCTGATTTATTAAACATTTTAGAATTATAAAAGATTTATAAACTACACAGGATTTCCAAGCACAAGTACAATTCATATGAACTAAAAGAACATACCAGAGTTGCAGATGAATAAGTTGCCTGTTGCAGAAACTGAAGGTTGAGGAATTAATTCTAGCTTTTCTTTGTCACCCTGTCTTTCTGTCATTCGCCATGTCGTTCCTAACAATCCCAGTGCTTCCTAATACTTGCTGCCTGTTACACCAGTGGCACTGTTCTGGGCTTCCTTCATTATGTAACTGTAACGAAAACCAATTTTCCCCGGGATCAATAAAGTATGACTATGTCAGCAGCTTCTTTTCGGTTTTCACACTGTCAGTCACGCAAGTCCTGGGTGAAGACTCAGGAATACCGTCACAGTGAGATGTGGAAGGATTCTTCATTGCTGTGTCTGTAACAATTTTGTTTCACCAGTTATGGTTGTTAGCCCTGAGCTAAACCCCTGGACCACTCTTAGTCTGCCCTCTACCCTTTGACCTGTTTGGCATGGGTTGATCCTACCAAAAGCCAAAGCATAAAGCCCTAACTTGAACCAACATAGCTCTCCGGGTCATTGTGGCATGCAAGCCTCCAAACCAAACAACAAGGCTGTGTCCTCTTGGAGGAGGGCTTCCCAATATTTATACTGCTTTGCTACCAATTGATATCTGTATGCAGTGTTTTTCCAGATACATTTTTCTGGGACAAAGTAATTCACGCTGATGGTCACAGCTTCTGGCGACAGAGATCCCAGACACCATAAATTAATGCTCTGAGGCCTGTCTCACAGAGTGTATAGATATCCCAATTACTGATTGATCAACTGTACCCGTGACCCTCACACAGATGGTCTAAAAGCTTCTGGATACTGAGATCCCAGATACCCAAAATTAATGCTGTGAGAGCCAACTCCCTGAGTACACAAATATCCTAACTATTGATCGATCAACTATACCCGTGACCATGTTTGACGTGCTAAGTGACAAAATCAGTCTGGCCTGCAAGCTTCCTTGAACTCAGTCACAATGGTGCAAATAACTTTGCCAGTGTTTCTGGTTGTTGCAGGCCACCCTATTATCTTGCATTGATTAGACATGGGCTTACAAGACCTTGCTGTTAACTTGTTGAGCAAGGAATATCGGTTAGAAGTTTAACTTTGTCAAGAGCAACACTGACCTTTGGAAAGGTCATGCTGCTGTGCTAGAAGGCAAAGCTTAGCAGTAAGCCTCTTGGGCTATGGGAAGTGAATATCCATTTCATAGTGGACATGACATGTTGGGTGAGTAACTGTCATGTGTTTTGCAGATAGAATATGCTGTAGCTATAGAGATCTTTAGTTTTTTTTTGAGAGCTGTCTTCTAGTCTTCGTGGTGTCTGGTCTCCTTTAAGGCATTCTTCCCCCACTTGATTGAAATGCAGTAGGTCCCCCTGCATTATCACTTCACAGTTTCTGTTGGCAGTGCTGTGTCGGATTTGTGCCAAGAAGCTGAATAATCAGGCCTGACCCAGGAAACGAGTAGGGGTTCAGGCTGCATTGTAATGGTTGTGGAAACTGCACATGAGTGGAGGAAATCTGGCTGCAAATCACAGCAAGAATAGTTGTTGGAATCACAGAATGGTTATAGCATGGATGCAAACTTGCTGGCAATCCAGCTTCACTTGCTCTCCTGCCCTGTTCCCATAACCCTGAAAGTTTTCGTCAAACACATAACCAGATACTGGTTGATCTCTGCTGTGAATCTGCCTCTACCAGCGACCCTGACAGTACATTCAAGATCCGAACAACACACAGAACACTTCTTAAATTCTCATGTCACTTTTGGTTCTTCGCCTTTCTGTGATCCCTGTCTCTTGAACTTTTGCTGATGGATCAGCTCCCCTCCCTCCACATCATCCTAGATAGCACATGAATTTGTTCAAACTGGGCAAGGTCCAGTAGAGCTGTAACTATTGAAAGCCTGAAATGGATATGGTCTGAGCCAACGAAAGCATAAAGTGATATATCAAACTTGTCACAAGGCTTTCAGCAATGCTTAGTAAGTCCATTTATGAAGTACATTTGTGTTTGCTAGAATCATGAATATTGCACAGCAGAAAAAAAATTAAATTTTGATACTCGAAGCTTTACATTTAACACCTTTTCAAGGTATCCTAAAAGCAGTGTACACTATTGTCATTGAAAATTTTAAAAAAGCCAATACTGGAAATCTGAAGTAAAAACAATAGTCTGGTCAGGATCTGTGGAAAGAGAAACAGCATTATTATTTAATCAAAGCCTTTCATCAGAACTGAGAAGAGAAAATAATTTAGTCTTCTCTCTTTCCCAATACTGAAGAAGGGTCTTTAACCTGTTGCAATGTTAGAAATACAGTTGTTAGTTTGCAAGCTCTACCCAGAAGTATTGAATGGTTAAACAGAGCAGTGATGTTGACTTTGGGATAAACGTTATCCCGGACACTGGGGATAACTTCCCTGCTTTTATTTCCAGGCATGACATACTTCTCAAACCCATCTATTAAACTTGGGTGCAACGTTGATGCCAGAATATCTATTTCCCAGTAAATGCACTGTAACACCACAGATGTTACAGCAGAAAATCATTAGAAATGCCTTCTGTGCTCAACAAATGTGCCTGCTTAAGCATGGTTTCTGGGTTGCCTTCAAGATCAAATAGGATTGTCTGGATTTTAATTGTATTTTTTTTTCACTATTTCCAATCCAAAATTTGAGTGTGAAAGATCCTTTATGTCTTAAGTAATTTGAAGTAATGTGTTGAATTGAAGCCCAAGATTGATGGGGTCAATGCAGATCAGAAGGAGCCCATTCAAGTGCTCTTTTGGGAAGCAGTGTGGTGATCTGTGATTGAAACAGATAAGCTGTGAGATGAAGTGAGGGAAAGGACTGAGGAAATAACTATAAACACAAGAAAATCTGCAGATGCTGGGAATACAAAGCAATGCACAAAATGCAGGAAGAACTACAGAAATAAATTTTCATTTTTTTTTAATCCTCACACAAAACATTCCTAGCTTGGGCCATCCAATTGCCCATGAAGTGCACAGAGCTGAAGGAGAAATAGTTCAACATAAGGACAGACTTGGCCAGTCAAACGATTGAGCTGGAGGAGAGGAGCTGGCTGGGCCACTGTTTGATGAAAAAGTAGAAGTCTTTAGACCTTCCTGATGTGGGATGGAGGTGTAGCGTGACTTTCCATTGATGGGGCGCGGGGCACGGTCCAGCAGCAGGTATAAGGATGTGTTTACTAGCTGTGTTTGGACTCTGTAAGGTAAACGCCAGTTTACCAGACTACAGCAGCTCCTCCCTTGTCAATCAAATTGATAACAATGCTAAAGTTGGTTACTACTGAGTGGGAATTCAGAGGAGAGTAGGTTACCTTAGAGGAGAATAGGGAATGAACTCTGCAAAGTGACCCAATGCCCCATTCGCAGATTGAGAGAAGGTAGAAGCCAGAGGATGAGGTCTGAGTGAAATGGCAATTCCTGGAAGGGGAAGAGGCTCAAAGGTCTGAGGTTAAAAACTTCTGGCTAAAGGGATGGACATGGATGTGGTGGAGAGAGCGTTCAATGTTATTTCGGGGTCAGAATTAATTAAGGTGGGGCTCAGGGAAGTTTAAATGGACATCTAAGGACCAATGGTATGGTGTAAGAGGGGAAGACCAGGAGGGATGGTGAAAATGCAACGGGGTTCAAACTAGAGAAGGAGATGGGGTTGGAGGAAAGAGCATGAAAGAATGGCCAGGTGGGATGTTAGAATCAAAAAGCTGTTGAAGTTTGTGCTTTTGACAGAAAATAAGAGGGGGGGGAGGGGGAATAATCAGTTGTGGATCCAAATGCACTGGAGAATAAATTGGATCTACGGACCACGACAACTTTGAGATGAAGTGAGCTGGTGTCACAGAAAGAGATCGAGTATGCATGTGCTGACACTCTATGTAAAGCCTAGATCTTGAGTTAGAATGAGAAAACAACTTTGGGAAATATTGGATGATTTGAAAATATCTGATTCTGGGTTGGCCAAATTGTGAAGGGTCAAATTTGATTAGATATCTATGCTGATACCCGTGTGGAATAAGTTAAAGCTGGAGATGATTGCGAAGCCAAAGGCTATGATTGTGGAAGCATAAGCACAAGTTTCTACAGGTGCTGGAAATCCACAGCAACACACAAAGTGCTGGAGGAACTCAGCAGGTCAGGCAGCATCTGTGGATGGGGACAAACAGTCAACCTTTCAGGCCAGGATCCTTCATGACATCTGGAAAGGTAGGGGGAAGAAGCTAGAATAAGAAGGTACGGAGGGGAAGGAGTACAAGCTGACAGGTAATATGTGAGACCGGGGGAGGGAAGGTGGGTGGTTGGGGGGGCGGGTGCTGCGAGGAGGGGAAATGATATGAAAAACTGGAAAATGTAAAGGGCAAATGAAGAAGGAATCTGATAGGAGAGGAGAGTAGACATTGGGAGAAAGGGAGGGAGGAGAGGCATCAGGGGAAGAGATGCACAAGTGAGGAGTAAGGAAGGTAGAGAGGAGGAACCAGAATGGGGAATGGAAAAACGGAAGGAGCACGAAGGGGAATTTATCGGAAGTTGGAGATAGCGGTGTTCATGCTATCAGGTTGGAGGCTACCCAGACAGAATATGGGGGGTTGCTCCTTCACCTGAGTGTGGCCTCATTGTGGGCAGAGATATTAAATTGGCAATGGGTAACCACTGGGGGATCTTGCCATTTGTGGCAGACAGCAAAGGTGTTCAACAGTCTATTTTGGGTCTCACCGGTGTAGGAGGAAGCCACATCAGCAGCAGCAGATGCAATAAACAACAGGCTCGCCGTGAAGTGTCCTTCACCTGGATGGACAGTTTGGGGCCCTGGATGGTGGTGAGGGAAGTGCTGGGACCGGTGTACAACTAAGTCATGCTTGCAGGGATAAGTGTCGAGAGAGATCAGTGGGGAGGGACGAGCGGTTAAGGAAGTTACATAGAGAACAATCCCTATGGAGAGCAGAGAATGGGGGGGGCGCGGGAGAAGAGAGGGAGAGATGTGCTTAGGGGTAGGATCCCATAGGAGGTAGCGTAAGTTATGGACAATGATGTGCTGGATGTGGAGGTTCGTGGGGTGATAGTTAAGGGCAAGGAGAACTCTATCCCTCATCAAAGTTGCTGGTGATCGCAGCAGGCCAGGCAGCATCTCTAGGAAGAGGTACAGTCGACATTTCAGGCCGAGACCCGTCCTGACGAAGGATCCCGGCCTGAAACGTCGACTGTACCTCTCCCTAGAGATGCTGCCTGGCCAGCTGCGTTCACCAGCAACTTTGATGTGTGTTGCTTGAATTTCCAGCATCTGCAGAATTCTTTGTGTTTGTATTTTTGAACTCTATCCCTGATAGGGCAGTGGGAAGATGGAGTGAGGGCAGATGTCCAGGAAATAGAGGAAATGAGGGTGAGGGCAACATCTGTGGTTGAGGAAGGGAAGCCCTGTTCTTTGAAAAACGAGGACATCTAGATGCTGTAGACTGGAAGGCCTCATTCTGAGAACAGATGCGGTGGAGGTGGAGAAACTGGGAGAAGGGAATAGCAAACACGAGGAAATCTGCAGATGCTGGAAATTCCAGCAACACACAAAATACTGGTGGAACGCAGCAGGCCAGGCAGCATCTATAGGAAGAAGTACAGTCGACATTTCAGGCCGAGACCCTTTGTCAGGACTAACTGAAAGAAGAGATAGTAAGAGATTTGAAAGTGGGAGGGGGAGGCGGAGATCCGAAATGATAGGGGAAGACAGGAGGGGGAGGGATGGAGCCAAGAGCTGGAAAGTTGATTGGCAAAAGAGATACGAGGCTGGAGAACGAGAGGATCATGGGATGGGAGGCCTGGGGAGAAAGAAAGGGGGAGGGGAGCACCAGAGGAAGATCGAGAGCAGGCAAGGAGTTATTGTGAGAGGGACAGAGAGAGAAAAAAGAGGGGTTAAAAAAGGAAAAAATAAATAAGGGATGAGGTAAGAAGGGGAGGAGGAGCATTAACAGAAGTTAGAGAAATCAATGTTCATAGCATCAGGTTGGAGGCTACCCAGACGGAATATAAGGTGTTGTTCCTCCAACTTGAGTGTGGCTTTTTTACGAGTGACAGGGTGGGAAGAGGTATGGTTAAGGCAGCTGTGAGAGTCAGTAGGTTTATAAAAGATATCAGTAGACAGTCTGCCTCCTAAGATGGAGACGGAGAGATTGAGAAAGGGGAGAGAGGTGTCAGAGATGGAGCTAGTAAAATTGGGGTCAGGGTGAAATTGCATCATGGGTGCAGAAATCATGTAGCATAGAAAGAGTTGAGAATTATAATAGATGATCAAAGAGTTTGACTTCCCCAGCAATTAATGATGAGCTCAACTATGACTGCAGATCTCATCTTTCACAGAAAAATGAAATAGCAAATTCCCACAGAGAGAACATATACAAGGACGACAGGAATGACACAAGTAAATAGAGCAAACATTTTGAAATTTTTTTTGTTTCTTGCAGGCATTGCGTTTTAAGATTGAACTTTCAGGATAGCACAGTGACATAACGGTTAGCGTAATGCTATTGCGGTGCCAGTGACCTGGTTCAGTTCCACCACTGTCCACGAGGAGTTGTACGTTCTCCCTGTCACTCGTTGGGGTTCCTTCAGATGCACTGGTTTCCTCCCACATTCCAGAGAGCCTTGGGTTCCAGTTAGTCGTGGGCATGCTCAATTGGAGCTGGAAGTGTAGCAGCACTTGCGGGCTGCCTCCGGCGCATCCCCAGACTGCAAGCGATACATTTCAGTGCATGTTTTCATGTTTCAACGTACACGTGAAAAAATAAAGCTAACCTTTTAAATCTTTAAAATGTTTAATGACCTGTTGTCAAATAAATGCCAAGCAAGCACAACTAAAACGACTCTTACCTTTCAGTATTTATGCTCTAATCAAATGATACGTTTTCAGGAAAAGTTTCAAATCATTAGATTGTATAGATAGATAGATATACTTTATTGATCCCGAGGGAAACTGGGTTTCGTTACAGCTGCACCAACCAAGAATAGAGCATAAATATAGCAATACAAAAACCACAAACAATCAAACAACAAAATGCAAACTATGCCAGATGGAAATAAGTCCAGGACCAGCCTATTGGCTCAGGGTGTCTGACCCTCCATGGGAGGAGCTGCAAAGTTCGATGGCCACAGGCAGGAACAACCTCCCATGACACCCAGTGTTGTATCACGGTGGAATATGGCCGGAGTCCAACAGCAAAAAGTTCAATATCCGGGCTACAAACACGTTCCTCGATCGTAATATGACCAGGATTGCAGCATCCGTTGTTAACCAGAACAGCAAGCCCCCAACTCCTTTACGCTTACCGCTTTCAATGCACTTCCAGTCAGCCCGAACGGTCTGTTCTGTTTTAATAGGTTTGCCTAGTGATTGGTGTATTTAGATTTTTTCTGATAGAAATTTGGTATGTATTGAGCTATGAGCATGAGGTGAAAAGAACATTTATCGACATCTACCGATGCAGTTTCCACTTGCAAAATACATTTGTGGAGGAATTGGTTAGTGAAAATTACAATTTCAGTTATTTCATGTTTGAAGTGATGTTTAATAGAAATTCTGCACTCCAGATAAATGCATACTTTTAGTTATTTGCTGATTATTTGTAAGGGATTTGTATAATAGGTTAAGCATGGTTTGATACGGTACCACGTTGCTTATAAGCGATCAGGAGGAGGTTCTGTGTGGGTATCAGGTATAAACTAATTATGTATTTGATGATGTAGATATGTTTCTGAGTACTTTCTTCACCATTAAGGGAAGTAAAGAATGAAGTGGTGTTGATATTAGCATGCAAATTAGAATCAAAAGTATATTCATGGTTCCAACTGTTACGTAACCGGCCACAATGAATATCAATCGAGTCAGGTTATATAAAACAACCAAACATTTATTAAACACGGATAAACAATAAAAAACAAAACGAAAACCTTAACCGGAAATTAACCACTATGCGGCCATTCAACAAACCGCCACTCGGTACTGGTTCTTAAAGCGATAAATGCGAAAACAGTTCTTAAAGCGGTAAAGTCAAATACAGTTCTTAAAATGGTAAATTCGAAAGCCCAACAAATTTATACATTCAATTGAGAGAGACTTCTCTGGAGAAGGATTTCTTCATAGTTGCGACTTTTCTGCTGGTTCTGTCCAAAAGGATTCACGATGAAGGAAGTAAACGGCTTAAAATAACTGACCTTTATTTCTAGAGAGCAAACCTTGTATGAACTTCCTTGATCTTCTGGCAGGAGTTATCTTCGATGCAGGTCACTACTTCTTCAACGAAGACTCAATAAGGTCGATCCTTTGTTAAACTGCCGAACGATACCAACTTCTCTTAATCCTTCAGGTCCTGTACTTCGACAAAGTCTTCACTCTCCAATACTACTAAAAATGTACATCAACAAATCTGGCAGAAAGGGTAAACTACCAGTCCAGCACTATTGTACTTTACAATAGAACGTAAAACTCCGTTTTAAAAATGAAACTGCGTCATCAAACAAATACACAACGGAACAGAGACACTGACTAACATTCTAGCTGGAAAAACTAACTGCGTCACCAGAGGTCTTCCCTTTTATACCCGTGGTGAACATGTCATCACGTGACCTCACATTGGTGGGAAAATTATATCAGACGACCTCCAAAAGACCATTACATCATTCTCACAAGAAAGTCACAAGATCTCCTTGAGGTATTTAACACAACAAATACAAAACTCTATTTTCAAAGCAGTTTTTAAAAAGGGAGTTCTAAAGCACTCAAACCTGGTGGAAAATTTCATCAGAACACACATGAAATGCTGGAGGAACTCAGCAGGCCGGACAGCATCTAAGGAAAAGAGTAAACAGTCAATGTTTCGAGCCAAGGCTGGAAAGGAAGGAGGAAAGAAGCCTGAGTGAGAAGGTGGGGAGCAGGGGAAGGAGTACCAGCTAGGTGGTGGTGGGTGGGGGAGGAGAGATGAAATAAGAAGCTGGATGATGATAGGTGGAAAAGGTGAAGGACTAGAGATGAAGGAATGTGATAGGAGAGGTGAGTGGGTCATGTGAGAAGGAGGAGGGACACCATGGGGACGTAATAGGCAGGTGAGGAGAGGAAAAGAGGTAAGGAGGGGTGAGAGTGGGGAATTGAAGAAGAGGGAAGGCGGAGGGGGAAGATTACCAGAAGGAGAAAACACTTCATGCCATCAGGTTGGAAGCTACCCAGATGAGGTGTTGCTCCTGCAGACTGAGAGTGACCTTACTGTGGTAGAGGAGGCCAGGGATTGACATATCAGAATGGCAATTGGAATGAAAGTCGTTGGCCACTTTTAGTGGATAGAGTGAAGTTGCTTGACAAAGTGGACGCCCTGTCTACCTTGGGTGCCACCAATGTAGAGGAGGCTGTATTGGAAGCACTGACTAAAATAGATGACTGCAACAGATTTATAAATGAAGTGTCACCTCACCTGGAAGGACTGTTTGGGGCCCTGGATGGTTGTGAGGGAGGAGGTGTATGGGCAGTTAGGTGTGGCATTTCTTCTGCTTGCAGGGCCAAAGTACTAGGAGGGAGATTAGTGGGGAGGGATGAATGGACAAGGGAATCACAGAGGGAGCAATCCCTGTGGAAAATGTAGACTGGAGGAAGGAGAGGTAAAGATGTGTTTGGTGGTAGGGCCCCGTTGATGGTGGAAGTTGTGGACAATGATGTGTTGGATGCGGAGGTTCATGGAATGGTAGGAGCAGACAAGTGGAACTCTATCCCTGATAAGGTGGCGGGAAGATGGAGTGACGTCACATGTTCGGAAAATGGACAAGATGCGAATGAGTGCAGCGTCAGTGGTGGAGAAAGGGAAATCGCATTATTTGAAGAAGGAGGACATCTCTGATATCCTGGAAAGTAAAGCCTCACTCTGAGAACAGATGTGGTGGAGATGAAGAAACTGAGAAAAATGAATGGCATATTTACAGGAGACAGGGTAGGAAGAGGTATAGTCACGATAGCCGTGGGAGTCTGTTGGTTTATAAAATATATCAATAGACAGCTTGTCGCCAGAGATGGAGACAGAGAGATTGAGAAAGGTGTCAAAGTTTCACCTCATCTTTCATAAGTTGGTGACTATTTTTAAACGGTGACCCTCAGTTTTAGGTTCTTCCAAGAGGACAACCTTATGCACATTCACCCTGATTAATTAATGCTGATTCAATTGTATTTCTATGTTATATTGACTGTCCTATTGTACATACTATTTATTACAAATTACTATAAATTGCATATTTAGACGGAGAGGTAACGTAAAGATTTTCACTCATGTATATGAAGGATGTAAGTAATAAAGTTAATTCAATTCTGTTAAGATTTCCCAGATCATCTGTTTCAGTCAAGCCCCTTTTCACTCTTCCAGAATGCAGCATGTGTGCCTCGTCTGCCCACAAAATAGTCTTACCATTAACTCCAATATTGGCTTTGGGTCGGTCTACTTAGAAATGCTTTCAACATCCCTAAAGTCTGGGACATTACACAATACTCCAGATGTGATTTTACCAGTTCATTGAAAGCATAAACCATCCCTGATGTTGTATTCAGTTTCCTTTACAATGAATGTATCCCTAACCATTGACTGTACATGTACTACTAGTCAACCAAATTTCTTTGTATGACAGCACACTGAAGTATTTAGATAACATTTCCCCATTTTAGACTTTATTTGTCAGACTTTTGCACAGTCACCTCTCAATATCCCTTTTGTAGCCTCCTTTTGCTCTTTTCAGAAATTACGTTCCTACCTATTTTGTATCATCGACATATTTAGTGAATGTACTTTCAAACCCTTTACAAAGGCCATTTAGATAAGTTATGAGAAGTTGAGGGCCCAGTACCGATCCCCTTTACCAACAGTGTCTATTTCTTCTTCAAAGAATAGTTTGTCATACACTATTTCCTTTAGCAAAACCACATTTGCTTGTCCAAATATTTAGTACTTTTCTGAGTGCCTTGCAGTGAATGTCTTTAAGTTTCTAGCGTAATAGATATTAACATAATTAGCCTTTAGTTTCCTGCTTTCTGCCTTCAGCCCTTTGCAAACAAAAGAATTACTTTGCCACTTTGCAATCTACCAATTTATTAACTTTCTCACTAGCTGCTCCCTTTAAGATCTCAGGACGAAATCCCCAAGAATCCATATATTTGTTTGCCCGCAACTCTGTATCACCTTCCCAATGGGTACTTAGCCCCTTTCCATTCATCATTTTACAGCTATTTACAGTTTGTCTGCAAGACCAACTTGGTCCGTAAATACAAAATCTGAAATTGTAAATGCATCTGTGAAGTTTCACTTTATCCTGGAAAACAGAAGCCTCGAAATTCAAGATAGCAATTCATGATCCCCACAAGGCTGTGTGCTTAGCCCATTGCTGTTTACACTGCTAACACATGACTGTGCAGCCAGATTCAAGGAGAACCTGATCATTAAATTTGCAGATGATACCACAGTGGTGGGGCTCATCAGCAAAAATGTTGAAACTATGTACAGGGAGGAGGTCAAACACCTAGAGAGCTGGTGCAGGGATAACAACTTGATGCTTAATGTCACTAAAAGCAGGGAGATGATCGTCGATTTCAGACGGTCTCAGCCTGAGCACACACCCCTCAGCATCAGCGGCTCCACAGTGGAGAGAGTGGAAAACATCAAGTTCCTTGGGGTGCAGATCTCGGACAATCTCACCTGGTCCAGGAACACCACTGGGATTGTGAAACGGGCCCAGCAGAGATTGCACTTTCTGAGGAAGCTTAAACAAGCATCACTCCCCACTAACATCTTAACTACATTCTACAGAGGCGTGGTTGAGAGTGTGCTGACCTTTTGCATCACAACCTGGTACACCAGCTGCAGTGCTGTCGACAAAAAAGTCTTGCAGAGGGTGGTTAGGGGAGCAGAGAGGGTTATTGGGGTCTCCCTACCTTCTGTCCAAGACCTCTTTCAGAGTCGATGCCTCCAGAAGACACGGTACATCATTAA
This sequence comes from Mobula birostris, assembly GCF_030028105.1. Taxonomy (NCBI): domain Eukaryota; kingdom Metazoa; phylum Chordata; class Chondrichthyes; order Myliobatiformes; family Myliobatidae; genus Mobula; species Mobula birostris. Next base: position 109,473,938 of record NC_092373.1, on the reverse strand, counting down.
AGACCCCTCACACCCTCTCCATGAACTGGTTGTTCTTCTGCCATCAGGCAAACGTTACAGGAGCATCAAAACTAAAACCACAAGGCTACTAAACAGCTTCCTCCCACAGGCAGTCAGACTGCTAAACAGCTGCTCTACCTGACTCTGCTTTGGACACTTTTAACTTGCACTGGACACTTATAACTGATTTAACTGACATGTGGCTGTTGTGTTTTACTATTTATTGTATGTTTATTATTTAGTGTTGCATTTGTTATGTTATGATTGCACTGCCCCTGAGAAACGCTGTCTCATTCTGCCCTGCAGAGCTGATGTATGGTTAGAATGACAATAAAGTTTTTTTGAATCTTTGAATCTTTTGAATCTCATTCAATTCTCATATCTTATCTCAGGAAATTTATATCTGGCATGTTTCCTTTTTCAATCTTTTTATTAAGTTTCAGAATTAGTGAACATAATAATAGTAATGATACAAAGAGATGGAGATTACATTAATAACAACTAACCTGTACAAGCACAGATTCCAAGTAACAAATATAGTTTAGCCTCCCAATCTCATAGTAAATAACCATGAAAAAGATATTTTATAAAAAGAAAAAAAACCCTAAACTAAAAAAAGCTAAACTAAAACAAACAAAGGGCATGTTTCCAATGGCACAGATAATTCTTCATAAAAGCTGAATCAGTAGTATGCAGTTAGAACATAGAACAATACAGGCCAGTAAAGGTAGGCCCTCTGGCAACCTACTCCAAGATGAATCGAGCCTTCCCCCTCCCACATAGCCCTCTTTATATTATATCTCTTCAACACTAGCCAATGTAATGTTATGCATGTCCTCTTTAAATTTCTTTTGTTCTTGTTGCAGTTATTTCTTTTTCCACTGTGGTATTTGAAAGCAATTGAATGAGAACAGTCCAAACCGCGTCTCCGTTTTGCCGTCCGAACTATGTCTCCGTTTTGCCGTCCGAACCGCGTCTCCGTTTTGCCGTCTGAACCCTGTTTCTGGTTTGCAGTCCGAACCCTGTCTCAACTGAATGAGAGCAGTCTGAACCCCATCTCCGTTTTGCCGTCTGAACCCCGTCTCCGTTTTGCCGTCCGAGCCCCATCTCCGGTTTGCAGTCCAAACCCCGTCTCCGGTTTGCTGTCCGAGCCCCATCTCCGGTTTGCTGTCCAAGCCCCATCTCCGGTTTGCAGTCCAAACCCCGTCTCCGGTTTGCTGTCCGAGCCCCATCTCCGGTTTGCAGTCCAAACCCCATCTCTGGTTTGCCGTCCGAGCCCTGTCTCCGGTTTGCAGTCCAAACCCCATCTCCGGTTTGCTGTCCGAGCCCCATCTCTGGTTTGCAGTCCAAACCCCGTCTCCAGTTTGCCATCTAAACCCCATCTCCGTTTTGCCGTCCGAGCCCCATCTCCGTTTTGCCGTCCGAACCCCGTCTCCGGTTTGCCGTCCAAACCCCGTCTCCGTTTTGCCGTCCGAACCCCGTCTCCGGTTACACTTGCATATTTTGTACAGTTCTGAATTTCCATTGTGTTTGCTGCATTGAAGCAAAATACTAAAGAATACAGGTTGGGTTATAGACAGTTGGACACGATCAAATCGTAAGTTGCACAGTCTGAGTGGATAAAAGATGTGCAAATCTGCATGTAATTGTATGTATAGCATAGAATGCAATCAGAATGCATTTCAGCAGGGACTGCTGGCTAATGATATCTTTCGCAGTGATGTGGATTCAAGATCAGGAAAGTTCCAATGGGGGAATTCCAATGAAGAGTCACTTTTGCTCGTTTTGTTTATCTTGATACCTGCAAGATATCCTTGAAGAATATCTCCAGCAGCCACTTCAGGGCACCAGAAGGATACCAACTATAAACACAAGATTCTGCAGATGCTGAAATCCAGAACAACACATACAAAATGTTGGAGGAACTCAGCAGGTCAGGCAGCATCTGTGGAATTGAATAAACAGTTGACGTTTCTGGCTGAGACCCGGAAAGGGGAAGATGCCAGAATAATGAGTTGGGGGAAGGGGAAGGAGGGCCACCTCACCGGAATCATACCCACCCTCATTTGCATTAGGACAGCAAACACCACCTCCTCTGTAATCTGTATGGGGTCCATAACTTCGCAGTGACCTTGCCTCACATCTATAGACTTTGTATGTATCTCAAAAGTAAATACAGAGCAAAAATTCATTGTGATCTCCCCATCCCTTTCAGCTCCATGCATAGATTACCACTGTGATCTTTCAGATGACCAATTTTGTCCCTTCCAATCCTTTTCCTCTTCATGTATCTAGATGCGCTTGGGATTTTCCTTCATCTTGTCTGCTAGAGCAACCTCATGTCTTCCTTTAGTCCTCCTGATTTCCTTCCTCAGTGTTCCTTTGTATTTCTTATACTGCTGAAAGTGCCACATTTGTTCCTGCCTGCCTGTGCCTGCTGTGCACCTCCCTTTTTCTAAACCAGGGCTCAATATATTTTGAAAACCAGGGTTTTCTAAACCTATTCTCCTTGCCCTTTATTTTGACAGCAATATATCAACTCGAGACTTACAAAATTTCACTTTTGAAGGCCTTTCACTTACCAAGTACACCTTTGCCAGAAAACAGCCTGTCCCAATTCACACTTGCCAGATAGCATCAAAATTAGCCTTTCTCCAATTTAAAATTTCAATCCATGGATCAGACCTATCCTTTTCCTTAATTACATTGAAACTCATGGAATTATGATTACTAGATGCAAAGTGTTTCCCTATACAAACTTCTGTCACCTGCCCTGTATCATTCTGTAATAGCAGACCCAGTAACACACTCTCTTTAACTGGGACTTCTATGTACTCATTAAAGTAACTTTCCAAACATATTTGACAAACTTTTTCCCACTCAGCTTTTTACAGTATGGGAGTCACAGTCAACATGTGGGAAGTTAAAATCACCTATGATTACAGCCTTGTGTTTCTTGCAACTGTCTGCGATCTCTGTAAGTTTGCTCCAATGACTATAATGTAATATAATCCCAATAACTTTGCCCCAATAACTAAGGTTATACCTTTCTTATTCCTCAGCTCTACCCATAAAACCCCACTATATGAGCTCTCCAGTTTGCCCTAAACACTGCTGTGACATTTTTCCTGATTAATTACACCACCTCTGCCCCTTTAACCCCCCCCCCGGCTCTATCACGTCTAAAACAACAAAATCCCAAACATTGAGCTGCCAGTCCTGCAACCAAGTCTCACTAATGGCTACAATGTCATAATTCCACATGCAGATCCATGTACTAAGCTCACTGGCATTTCTACAATACTCATTGCATTGAAATATATGCAGCTCTGAACATTAGTCCCACCACGCTCAGTCTTTTGATTCTTGACTTTGTACATAGGTTTAACAACCTCTTTCTCCATGATTCCACTGTCTGTTTTAGCACCCTGGTTCCCACTCCCCTGCAACTATAGTTTAAGCTCCCACCCCCCACCCTGCCCTGTGCAGCACTAGTAAGCCCTCCCCTTAGGATATTAGTTCTCCTCCGGTTCAGGTGCAATTGTCCCTTTGGTCCCATCTTCCGTGGAAGAGAGCCCAATGATCTAAAAGTGTGAAGCTCTATCTCCTGCACCATCTCCTTAACCACATGTTAAACTCTATGATCTTCCTGTTTCTGACCACACTAGCACGTGGCACGGGTAGCAATCCTGAGATCACAGCTCTGGAGGTCCTGTCCTATAACTTGGCTCCTAACTCCCTAAGCTCACTCTGGAGGAACTTGTCACTCTTCCTACCACTGTTACTGGTACAGGTGTGGACCATGACCTCTGGCTACTCACCCTCCCTGACCTGGGCATCAGGAGGCAACAACCATCCAGGAATGAGTCGTAAGTGTTTACTTGGTTGTAGAGTGCTTATAGAGGAATTCTGCAGTGATTGCAGGACCATTGTTGTTTTTTAAGACTAACAGACCACAGTCAGTTCGGATTGTCAACAGTATCTCCGCCACAATCTCCATCAGCACAAGTGCACCACAGGGCTGTGTGCTTAACCCCCTGCTCTACGTTACACCCGTGACAAGTACAGCTCCAATGTCATATTTAAGTTTGCTGATGACACCACTGTTGTGTGATGAATCAAAGGTGGTGATGAATCAGCAAACAGGAGGGTGATTGAACATTTAGCAGTGCATAACAGCCACCTCTCTCTCACTGTCAGCAAGACCTTGGAAATGAATGTAGACTTCAGGAGAAGGAAAGAGTCCATGAGCCAGTCTTCATCAGAGGATCAGAGGTGGAAAGGGTTAACAACTTTAAATTCCTGGGTGTTAGTATTTCAGTGGACCTGTCCCGGACCCGGCATGTAAGTGCAATTGAGAAGAAAGCATGATAGTGCCTCTATCTTCCTTAGGAGATTTGGCATGACATTGAAAACTGACTCTTGTGTAGATATATAATGGAGACTGTATTGACTGGCTGCATTTCAGCCTGGTATGAAAACACCAATGAAAATTCTACAAAAGATAGTGGATTCTGTCCAGTACATCACCTGTAAAGCCCTCCCAACCATTGAACACATCTACATGAAATGTTGCCGTAGAAAAGCAGCACCCATCATAAGAGATTCTCACCACCCAGGCCATGCTCTCTTCTTGCTGCTGCCATCAGGTAGAAGGTACAAGAGGCTCACAACCACAACCATCTACTACAAAGGGGTTAACTGCATTCACTTGCCTGTCCATTGAATTGTTTCTACAACCAACATCTCTTTATCTTGTCACATGGAAATCTACAGGACATTACAGGCCCTTCGGCCCAGAATATTGTGCCAACCATGTAACCTACTCTAGAAACTGCCTAGAATTTCCCTATTGCATAGCCCCTTATTTTTCTGAGCTCCACGTATCTATCTAAGAGTCTCTTAAAAGGCTCTATTGTGTCCACCTCCACCACCATCACCGGTAGTGCATTCCACGCACCCACCCACTCCCTGTATGAAAAATTTATCCCTGACGTCCCCTCTGTACTTAGTTCCAAGCACCTTAAAATTATGCCCCCTCGTGTTTGCCATTTCAGCCTTGGGAAAAAGCCTCTGGCTATTCACAAGGTCAATGCCCCTCATCATCTTATACACCTCTATCAGATCAACTCTTATCCTCCGTCGCTCCAAGGAGAAAAGGCCAAGTACACTCAATCTATCCTCATAAGGCATGCTCTCCAATCCAGGCAACATCCTTGTAAATCTCCTCTGCACTCTCGATGGTATCCACATCCTTCCAGTAGTGAGGTGACCAGAACTGAACGCAGTACTCCAAGTGGGGTCTGCCCAAGGTCTTGTAACATAGCTGTAACATTACCTCCCGGCTCTTGAACTCAATCCCACGGTTGATGAATGCCAACATACCATACGCCCTCTTAGCAATACTGTCAACCTGCGCGGCATCTTTGAGTGTCCTGTGGAAACGGACCCAAGATCTCTCTGAACCTCCACACTGTCAAGAGTCTTACCATATTCCATCTATATTATACTATATTCCATCTTCAAATTTAACCTGTCAAGATGAACCACTTCACACTTACCTGGGTTAAACTCCATCTGCCACTTCTCAGCCCAGTTCTGCATCTTATCGATGTCCCATTGTAACCTCTGACAGCCCTCCACACTATCCACAACACCCCCAACCTTTGTGTCATCAACAAGCTTACTAACCCACCCTTCTACTTCCTCATCCAGGTCATTTATAAAAATCACAAAGAGGAGGGGTCCCAGAACAGATCCCTGCAGAACACCACTGGTCACTGACCTCCATGCAGAATATGAACCAACTACAGCTACCCTTTGCCTTCTGTGGGCAAGCCAACACTGGATCCACAAAGCAAGGTCTCGTTGGATCCCATGCCTCCTTACTTTCTGAAGGAGCCTTGCATTGGAACCTTATCAAATGCCTTACTGAAATCCATATACACTACATCCACTGCTCTACCTTCATCAATGTGTTTTATTATATCCTCAAATGTTATTTCATGTTCTTGTTATTTATTGCTATTTGTTTAATATTTGCATTTGCATAGTTTGTTGTCTTCTGCACTCCAGTTGATCCTGTTGTAGTTAATATTTTATAGATTTGCTGAGTATGCCTGCAGGAAAATGACTCTCAGGGTCGACATATATGTACTTTGATAATACATTTTGCTTTGAACTTCCAACTTCAAGCACAAGCACTTCGTAATGAAATAGATCAAGTCATTGATTGCTCTGTTATCCAGAACATGCCAAACTTGGCAGTTTAAGTCAAGTTTGATCAAGTTAACCAGATATTGGCCGACCTTTTTCGTCTTTAATAGTGTTCTGACTAGTGAGGTACAGGATAATCAAGCTTTTCTTTTAATGGAGAATTACGATTGAATAGTCATAGTAAAAGCTACGTATCAATTCAGGAGTTGTTTGATTCTGCTGCTTATCACTACATAATTCCTGAATTGCGAATTGGGATCATGTTAGTTGTAGAGTTCTCTGCAGTGAATGAGCTTCGGTTAAGTTCTGGTTAACTGTCATCCATTGTGGTTGTGGAACTGGAATATAATCTAGACAAAAATCTGTTTATTTTCTTGAATTTCAACTAGTTTTGAAACTTATTTCACTGTGTGGGGGGGGGGGCTAGTTGCAGAAAAGAATGAGGATAACTGCTGGAATATTGTGCTTTTGGTGAGAGAACCTGTTGCCTCTTAGTCTACATACTGTATTGCCCCTGAATGGACAATAGGTGCTCCTTTGAATGCGTCAACAGTCTTGTTTTGTGTTTAATTTGATGCATATTGTAGAATGTTTAGGTTTATTAAGGTTTGACCTTGATAACTTTTAGAGGAATTGCTGATATTTCATTTTGGAATGAATCAAAAGTTGAAATTTCTTTGCTACACTGGCATTGGCTTTGGTCAGGTCTGTCTGTTTTTAGTCGTCTTTGTTGTCATCAATAACTTATTCCTTTGACATAAAGAAGCACTTTGTTAATGATTACATTTTTGTTCTTTATGTTCGAGCAGGGTCTCCTGTGATGTGAAGGGCTGGTGAGGCAATATCTGTGGTGTTTGCCACTTGGATAATATTGCACTTTTTGCATGAAAATCTACTTTGAAGGATTCATATTGTTGCTACTGAATTAAGTTCAATCGCTGTGAAACAAAAGATATTGCCTAGTCTTTAATCCCCAAGAAGAATAGTTGCCCTTTCTTGAAAGAAAAATCTATTCAAAGTTCTGAAGTATAGCGGTAACTTTTTACCTTTATAGTTTCGAAAAGAAATGTTAACTATAGCAGTGCTTGGTTGTGGAACAGCAATCAAATCATTAGAATTGGTTTATTGTTGTTACGTGTACTGAGGTACAGTGAAAAGCTGTCTTGCATAGTATTCACACAGATTAAATCATCGTACTGTGCATTCAGGTAGTACAAAGTAAAACAATAACAAAATGTAGAATAAAGCGTAACAGCTATTGAGAATGGTAACAGTGCAGGTAGAGTTTGCTGATGAGTTTGCTTGGAATTATCATCTTGAATATGGAGCTGTAGTCAATAAACAATATTTAATTTAGGTAGCTTTATTGCCCAGACCAGGAGTTCCCAACCTTTTTTATGCCATGGAACCTTACCATTAAACGAGAAGCCTGTGGACCCCAGATTGGGAATTCCTGGTCGAGATGCTCCAGGGATGAGGGTAGGTCCAAGTATAACCACAGTCCTGTGAGCCTCATATCAATGATAGGGAAATTATTGGAATAGCAGGGGCTGGCTAGGGAAAGTTGCTATGGTTTTGTGCTGTCAATAATTTGATTGAGTGTTTTGAAGAGATAGCAGAAAGGATTAATAAGGACAAGGCAGTAAAAGTTGTCTGCGTGGACTTTAGTTAGGGTTTTGGCAAGGTTCCCCATGATAGTCTGATCCAGCAGGATAGAGCACAGGGGAATGGCAGATTGGATATGGAATTGGCTTGGTAATAGATGGTGGTGAAGGGATGTTTTTCTCATTAGAGGTCTGTGACCACTGATAAATGACAACAATCAGTGCTTGGACCTATATATAAACAACCAGAACATGAATCTGGGAGGTACTGTATATTTTCTAAGCTTGTGATGTAGTAGTTTGTGAAGAAAGCTGTCCAAGGCTACAGCTGGAGATTGGTCAGCTAACAATTTGGACGGAGCAATGGCAGATGGAATTTAATGCTATGAAATGCAAAGTTGACTGATGATGCATTTTGGGAAGAATAGTATCCACACTATAAATGGTAGGGTCCCAAGGAGCATTGGTGAACAGAAAGGCCTTTGGGGTACATGTATAACTCTCTGATAACGTAACATGGATGGATAACAAGAAAAAAAGGCAAAAAACATAACTTAGTGGACTGGGCATAGAATATAAAAATTGGGGTGACACATTGCAAGTTTCCAAAACATTGGTAGGTGATCGCACTTGGGTAATGTGTGAAGTTCTGTTTGCCACATTATGGGAAGAAGGTAATTGTAGGAGAGAGATTCACATGGAGATTAACTGGATTGGAGAATTTTAGTTCTAAGGACAAATTGCGTGGGCTTGGTTTGTCTTCCCTGGAGTGAGAGATGCTGTGGGTCGACCCGATAGAAGTATATAAAATTATGAAGAGTGTGGGAAGTGTCTAAAAAGAGCATGTTTCAGGCGAGAGCGTGGAATTTTCAGAGGGCAAAGTTTTTCAGACAGAGAGTGACTGATAGTTGGAACAAGCTCTCAGAGGAGGTAAGGAGGCCAGATGCAATCACAATAAGTCAAGGGGCATACAAGCAACTATTTGAATAGCCAGTGCATTGGGGGAAAGGATAGGGACCTAAATGAGGTTGGTATGAGTGACATGGACTTGGTTGCCCATTTCTGCACAGTACAGGTCTGGCTCTGTAATCCTCAATTGGTGTGTGTGTGTGTGTGTGCACTCTATTCTGTAAAGTGTATAAAAGCTGAAGTAGCAACGTGGAAACAAAATGCTGGAGGAACTCAGCAGGTCAGGCAGCAACTATGGAAAAGAATAAACAGTTGACGTTTTGAGTCCGTGTTACTCTGGATTCCCAGAACCTGCAGAATACCTTGTGTTTATGGTTAGCAACATGGAAGGTACTGTGACATATCTAAATCAAAATGGTTTATGGCTTGGAGCAAAAGTTAGGATAATTGTTCCCATTCCTTATGAATGCATTGTGGAAAATAGTTTGGCTGCACGGGTGTAATTTGCAGCAGAATTGCCAGGTTGGATTCAACCGAGAGAACAGTGTAATCATCTTTTAAATTTAGGAACAATATTCCAGAAGGCAATGCTGTTCAGGTGAATTCTGAGCCAACCTTTTCTCCATTTGCTGAATTTACTGGATGTTGTATAAATCTGGAAATCATTAATGGAATTGTTGTTAAAAGTATGTACTCCATTTCAAATATTGTGATGCTCAGGTGATGAAGATGAGAGAATTCCTTTGCTAGCACTTTTGCTTGTGGCTGGGATTAAAGGTAATCACAGATCAATTCATTGGGGTGCACATGTGTGCATTTTTATACTTATATAGTAAACAGAGGTTGATGGGTTGTTGATCAGTGAGGGCGCCAAAACTTGTAGGAAAAGACAGGACCATGGGGCTGAGAAGGAAAATAAATCAGCCTTGATGGAATGGCGGAGCAGACTTGTTGGGCCAACTGGCCTGGCATCTCATGGCCTTGTGGTTCTGTACTTCAACTCAAAAAAATTCTTTAAAATTGTCGTTAGATATCCCTTTAATTATCTGAGTTAATTGAAAATTGGCCGTCATTCCAAAAGCTGGAAATTGGGTGACTATACCACAAAATAATGTTCTTATTCCTTCTATGTTAAAGTGGTTTTGTGTATCAGCTCCCCATCGTGAAACTTCAAAAAATTTTATTTCCATTAATTGTACATTCTTGAAGGCATCTTGAAAATTTTCAATTCATGTAGGAAAACTGCAATTTGTCAAATTTTTGCATTACATGAAAAAGATAAAATTGGAAAAGGATACGCCTCATCAAAACTGGTGCCTCTTTAGCTTATTCAGTTCTGAAACTTCTTTTGAAACTTCTTAATTTACTGCCTCTGATCTGATTACTCCAAAATCTCATTAAGTTTCGAGGTATGAAATTCTTCAAAAGTCAGGTTTCATTTTGTGACCCTAATCCTGCAGACTACTCTCAACTTGAACATGCTTTTTTAATTAATAATAACTCTGCTATAAATTATGCAAAAAAACCTTTCATATACTTTTATTAAGATTTCTAAATGCGTGCACCTGGAAAACAGGATGTTCGTTGTGCTAGGAACATCTCTGAATTAATAAGAAGATACAGTGCCCTTGGGTGATTTTAATCTGAGATATACTGTCAAAAGTAACAATATTTTATTAAATTGAATCACTAGTTTGCATATTTATGCTTTGGCATAAAAGTTGTTTGCTTTTTTTCCTGCTAGATTGTTTCTATATGAAGTTTGTTATGAATTCAGGTGCAATGTCCTATTTATAGAAGTGCACCATTCCATAATTATCTTTGAGTTGAAATTGCAGTGTTGAAATTAAAATTTCTCGTGTTGTTTTCTGGTTTATTCTCCCAGAAATAGAATGTCTTACCTACTTGTGTTTTTCCACATCTTCAACTCTGTTAATCCAAGTTTACTGCTAAATGAACAATATTAGAGTTACAAAATACACATGAACTAAGATGTTAACTGTCCTGTGCTATCACCAGTGGGATCATCAGTTGATCTGCCACCTGTCTTCAGGAGTTTCGGCTCACTTATGATCAAGACTCCTTTGAGGTGTTGGGCCAGCAGTGCTAAAGCACCACCTCCCACTGGTGAGCTTAAAAACTTGGCATCTGCCTCTATCAGAGTTGTTGGTCACTTCCATCCAACAGATAGTCTACTCTTCAGGTGTCAATGCAACTACTGAAGGGTTTGCAAGATATGTATACACTGTCTGACTATCTGCCCCTCTGGACATACTTGGTCCACACCCATGCTGATCCTTTCTCTGCTGCCTCAGCTACAGCCCTGCTGGTTGACTTGATCTCCTTTCTAGTGAAGCCAAGGTCACGCAGCCACTTCTGGAGAGTGAACGCAATAAACCCACGGCAGCCTACTTCGAATGGATAGCATGAGACCTTCCACCCTCTGTCTCTGCACTCTGATCTCAACTCTGCATACTTGGTTAACTTGCGCTCATGGGCTTCATCGATGTTGTCTTCCCAGGGGACTGTGAGTTCACCAATAACCACTTCTCTCCTGGTGTCAGACCATACGATTATATCTGGATGCAATGTTGTGAAAGCTATTTGCTCCGGGAAACTGCCTTTCCCGTCCAAGTCAGCCTTGACACACCAATCATTGGCTGAAGAAAGTATGCTTGATCATGAGCCTGCGCTGTACACTCTTGACTTGGAGCCTTCTTTCACAAATGATATGCGATGTTCTGTGCAGCATGGGGCATGAGATAAGTTGTGCTGCAGTACTCTCTGCTCAGCCGCTTCTGTTACAACTTTGAGAACGTTGTTATGTCTCCACGTGTACATGCCGCTGGAAAGATTGACTCTGCATGCACTCAAGATATGTTGAAGTGTTCCCTTCTCACCACAAGCAGCACACCTGTCTGTCTTATCTTCATACCAGGTGCTGAGGTTGCCATGTGATTTACCTGCCATTGTATATTTTTCCAGCTGCACTGATGCTCAGCAATATTCTCTTCATAAGACCATAAGGCATAGGAGCAGAATTAGGCTATTTGACCCACCAAGTCTGCTCCACCATTCTACCATGGCTGATATATTACCTATCTCAGCAACATTCTCCTGCCTTCTTCCTATAAGCTTTTCTGCCCTTACTAATCAAGAATCTTACCAACTTTCACTTTAAATATACCTAATAACTTAGCCTCCACAGCCATCTGTGACAATGAATTCCACAGATTCACCAGCCTCTGGCTTAAGAAATTCCTCCTTATCTCTGTTCTAAATGGACACCACTCTATTCTGAGACCATGCCCTCTGGTCCTAGACTCAGCCAATGTAGGGAATATTTGATAGGTTTCAATGAAATCCTCCCCCTACATTCTTCTAAATTCCAGTGAGTACAAACCCAATCCTCTGACATTCCACTAATTTTTGCTATATTTTATGGCCTCTCGTTTGCACTTCCATTGACTCTTCATCTCATGCTCTCAATATTTATTGCTTGCTTGCTTATTTATTTATTGCCTATTTGGACAATATGTTGCATTTTGCACACTGGCTGTCTACCCTGTTGGAAGCAATCTTTCATTGATTCTATTATGGTTGTTGGATTTACTGGTATGCCGACAAGAGAGCTAATCCCAGGGTTGTATACGGTGACATGTGCGTGCATTGATAATCAATTCACTTTGAACTTTTGAACTTTGAATGCTGACCTGTTGGCCACAGTTGCCTCATCCTCCCTTTAGAATATGTCTTCATCTTTGGGATGTATCCATACTGCACCTTCTTGCATCTTGTATCTTGTATCTTGCATCTTGTATCTTGCTTGCTAGACCTGAATGTTCTCAGTACATTGCAGATCTCATGGTTCATCCAGGGTTTCTGGTTGGGGAAGACCCTTGAATGATTTTGTGGGGACACGCTCGTCTATAACTGTTTTTATAAAGTCTGTGAAAACCATGGTGCCTTCATTCACATCCTCTGAGCACTGGTGGCCAGTGCTATCATGTTTGCTGTTGGGTGCTGGGGCAGCAGGCTGAGGGTAACAGACACCAACAGAATCAACAAACTCATCCGTAAGGCCAGCGATGTTGTGGGGATGGAACTGGACTCTCTCACGGTGGTGTCTGAAAAGAGGATGCTGTCTAAGTTGCATGCCATCTTGGTCAATGTTTCCCATCCACTACATAATGTACTGGGTGGGCACAGGAGTACATTCAGCCAGAGACTCATTCCACCGAGATGCAGCACAGAGCGTCATAGGAAGTCATTCCTGCCTGTGGCCAACAAACTTTACAACTCCTCCCTTGGAGGGTCAGACACCCTGAGCCAATAGGCTGGTCCTGGACTTATTTCATAATTTACTGGCATAATTTACATATTACTATTTAACTATGGTTCTATTACTATTTATTATTTATGGTGCAACTATAACGAAAACCAGTTTCCCCCGGGATCAATAAAGTATGACTATGACCATGACTATGAGTCCTTGAACATGGCCCAGCCACTGGCTTGAAGCAATCTTGTAGCTGCTCTTCCACCTGCTGCAACCACCTCTTTGTTGTCCTTGTCCCTGGAGCTTTGCTCTTTAGCCTCTGCCTATATGCAGGTAGGAGAAGGACAGCCAAGTGGTCAGATTTCCCAAAATGTGGTGTAGGGATAGAATGGTACGCATTCCTTATTGTATAGCAGTGATCGAGTGTATTGGGACTCCTGGTGCATGCTATATGTTGATAATAATTGGCAGAGGCTCCTATCATATTATAATCACTAAGGGTTTCTTTACCTTAAGCTCCCTAATTAAATCTGGTTCATTACACAACACTCAATCAAGAATAGCTGATTCCCTAGTGGGCTAAGCCACAAGCTGTTTTAAAAAGCCATCTTGTAGGCATTCTCCAAATTCCTTCTCTTGGGATCCAGCACCAACCTGATTTTCCCAATCTACTTGCATATTGAAATCCCCTATCACTACCATAACATTGCCCTTTTGCAATGCCTTTTCTGTAACTCCCATCAGAGTCTTTTTACCCTTAGTTTCTTCTTGTGTTACTCAGAAGGATCCCACATCTTCTAATCATATGTCACCTTTGGTTGCTCACCCTACCTCCCAAGAATCTTCTGTAGCTGCTCTGAGACATCCTGGACCCTAGCACCTGGGAAGCAATACACAATCCTGGCGTCTCTTTCGCTGCCACAGAACCTACAGTCTGTCCCCCTAACTATCGAGACTGTCCGACTTTACCCTTCCTGCTGAGCCTCAGAGTCGACCACCGTGCCACTGGCCTGGTTGTGGCCGTTGCTGTGCTCTGATAGGCCATCCCTCCCAGCAGTATCCGAAGGGGTATGCTCGTTGCTAAGGTCAATGGCCACAGGGCAACCTTGCACTGACTGCTTCTCCCTTTACTTCTCCTGATGATCACTCATCTATCATCTGAAGCCTGCTCTCTAGCTATGACCAACTCAGTAAACGTCCCCTCAATAAGGATTTCACCTTCCAGGATGATGCCAAGAACATCCATCTCCAGCTCCAATATTTGCAAGGTTTTGTTTGTTTCCAAAATGTCAAGCCACAAATGGGAGTATGTGATGGTATTGTACTGGTGCAGAAACAACAGAATGGAGCTCTTTTTTGTCTTAATTATCCCTTAACCTTCTGAAAAGGAACTCTTGATGTCACCGTATGGTTTTTCACTCTTATTGAAAGGAAATGTAAAAATTTCAAAGATGACTCCTATTTTAAGAGGGATCCCACAATGGAAATTCTATTACTTTGTGGTCTGTCTTGAATTTACCAAGTTGGTTAATCATCTGTTTTGTCTAGATTGTGAATCTTACTGTTTACCTTAATATATAATAATCAAACCTGGAGAAGCTGCTTGTGTTTTTGCAGAGATTATTTTCAACTGCAGTCAAAACTTCAATCTGGTAAAGGATTTGATGAAACGTAGGAGTTGATCACATTGGTGCAGCAGTGGATAATGCCGACAAGCAGGAATCGGGGCCTTTAGGCTACACACTTGAATGCAGACAATTGGGTGAGAGGGATCGTTGTGAGAAGCGCTAAGAGGGATGCTGATGAGATTTAGTGCAAGAAAAGCCTTTTTTTTTGTGAGGGAGGGCCTGGTGTGCACTTGTTCTCCTCAAAAAGAACAATGAGAACTCGCATTGCGTGGCATTTTCACACAAGTTCCCATTTGACCTAACTCCTTCCACGTGCCTGTAAGGCTATTTGATCACCCTGTTGATAAGGTTCTGAAATTTCCTGTAACAACCTCTTCAAAGCTCTGTTTTCTTGATTTATGTCCTGTTATCTTATTTACTTAGGATTGCCTTATTTACTTAGGATCATATCTTTGATGTAACCTTCATTTACTTAGGATCATATCTTTGATGTAACCTTCATTTGATGTAATGAAGTCTGTTCTTCAATGTCCACTAAGGTATGCACTGCCTCTGCACAGATGCATTCATTATTAGTCTTGTCTACTTGTGGCCTCTAAGCATAATATTTGTCCTTTTTCAAAAAATACCTATGTTATACAGCAAAATAAATCTCATAGCGATTAAAAAGCAGACACATTTCTTGTCCTCGTAGCTACCCTCCTAACATTTTCGGTAATTTGGTTGAGTATTCATTGCCTTTTATTTTCTCTGAACCTGACAGATGTGACAGATACCTGACAGAGCCACACAAAACTCAAAGATTCTGTGTAGACCCTAAATTAGGTTTTGAAAAGACTTTCTCTCCAATCTAAGCTTTTAACTGTTTTGAGAAGCAAGAGTTTGGAGGCTGGAAATTGGAAATAAAAATGGAAAATGCTGAAATACTCAGCAGTCATGTAACAGTTTTTAAATGTTTTGTCTTTCTCTCATTTGTTTGAAATGAACCGAAGAATTGTGATGGAAATTACTAGTTTTTAACAGCTCTCTGCAGAAGATGCATTCAATGATCCATACGGCTGCAGAGCATTGTCTTCCAGAAGACTTGTAGCCTGCAGGCATTCAGATTTTAATACTCCAGAACTAGTGAAAAACATTAACTTACCATTTTTCTGCCAAAATATTTCTTTAGGGTGCAGCAGAGCTTCCTACAGTTGTAACTCCTACATTGGCACGCAGGTTTAGACAGTAAATAAACCCAGAGATAGTGTACAGCACAGAAATGGAACCCTTGTCCCACCATGTCCATGTTGACTATTTTGCCCAACTGCGCTAATCCCATTGGTCCATGTTGGGACCTTATCCTTCTATGCATTGCCTGTCTAAATGCCTCTTAAACGTAGTGATCATCTCTTGCAGCTATCAACCATTCACTGTATAAAACACTTACCCCCAGATCCTCTGACTTTAAACCTATTACATCTGTTTTTCTCTTGACAATTATAGTTTGATATCTGCTGAATATTTTGCAGTCTTTGTTTTGATTTTGGCTTGCTAGGATCTGCAGTTTTTTTTAAATGTGGACAATAATCTTGCTATCCAAATCCAACTCCTTTGAGTGTGAAACCAGGTAGCATCATAACAAGTCTAGTTGCTTTGAGTAATTGCTAGTTTAATTGCTAGCTACTGTAGATCTTTATATTTCATCCCAGTGAAATTCCTGTGCTATTTAATAGTACATCATGATTTATTTAATAATTCTGTACTTCAAGTGTGGTTGCTCCTGAGCTCCACCACTTACTGTTCAACTTCATGTGCAATTTTACTGCTGGGTGTGGATCTGACTATTTTCCTTGTTCCCTCTTGCAGATCTTCTACCGTTACTACTGCTTTAGTGCACAGCTTCAGCAGAAGCACTTATCCTGTTACCAATTCGATTTCCTTTGTCAGTAGGCCTACTAGCACAGAGGAAAATGAATTCCTTCAACTGGGGAATGTGACTCACATTTAGCTTGATCTAGAATGTGGGCCAAGATGTTTCCATGTGCCAAGAGAGACTTGGCTGGAGTTCACTGGATTACAATGAACTCTACTGAAGTCAGAGATAAGCCCACAAAAGCACTAGGCTTTTTACATGGTAGTGGTTTTCCGAGGGCAACAATGAATTCCCAGGCAATTGGGCCTCTGTGTTCCTCTGCAAATGAGTGGCAGTAGGGTACATAAAAATTAAATCTTCTCTTAAATTTCTAGTTCATGTATGACCATAACCATTTTCTCACTGTGCTCCAGGTAATTCTGTAATCCAGCTCAATAATAGGAGTGTTCTTAATTGGACTCACAGTTGAAAGGCTATCAATGAGGTATGCTTGTACTAAAAACCATTCAATAGTCATAAAACAGTGAAATAGAAGCTGACGATGAGCTTGGTGATGTGTGCTTTCAGGCTTTTATATCTTCTGCCTGGTGGGAGGGGGAAGATGAATGTCCAGGGTGGGTGGGGTCTTTGATTATGCCGGCTGCTTTAATGAAGAAGTGAGAAGTGTAGAGAGAGTCCATGGAGGGGAGACGGGTTCCTATGATGAGCTGAGCTGTCCACAACTCTCTGTATTAAAATAGGCTTCATGTAAATAGATGGTTGATGGATTCTTTGAACTCAGTGGTTTGAAGAACCTGTTTCCATTCTGTCTCTCAACGACTGTATCAAACAGTGTATTGTGTAATTGGCAGCAATGCTGATCATGGGAGAGAGCAGGCATCAAGCTTTTTGGGTGCTTTGCTGGAGGAGTAGGCTGAAGAAATGGAACAAAGGAGAGAGAAACTTGTCCCATCAGCTGAGTGAGAGGGAGAAGGAGTTGGTTCTGAGAGTTTGAATACAGCGCAGAAGGAAATTTGGTCATGTGGTGAAGGTCACGAAGTGCATTTCAAATGCCACAGTAGTGTAGTGGTTAGTGTGATGCTATTCCAGCTCAGGGTGTTCTGGCATTCAGCATTCAATTCCTGCGTAAGGAGTCTTCGTAAGCATTCCCCGTAGAGTGCGTGGGTTTTCCCAGGTGTTCCAGTTTCTTTTCTCAGTCAGGTTGATTGGTCATTGTAAATTGTCCCATGGTTAGGTTAGGCTGGGGCAGCGTGGCTTAAAGGGGTTGGAAGGGATTACTCTGCTGAATATTCTGCCACCGACACTACAGGGGCAGCAGTGGAAGGGGAAAGGTGTATGACGCAAGGTCCTTTGCTGAGGTTGTGACCTGTGCGTTTTACCCCATCCTCTGCATCCTCCTTGCCCTCATCAAAGTGTCCCCTGAGACAAATTAACTGTGAATGGTGTAAACATGGCATTTCTTTTCTTTTCTCTGAACGCTGCGCCTTTGTCTTTACAAGTGCCCAAGGGACGCACCCTCTCCAGGCAGTGGGGAAATGGAAAAGGAGAATGGGAGTGAAGCTCGGGTCATGATCCTCTGTGTAATGCAAGAGCAGTGAGATACCAAACGCAGATGCATTGCATCCAGACCTAGAGGAAGTTTAGAGCAGGAACCATCTTGCCAGGTAATGAGATTACACACGATTCTGCTGCCAAGGATTCAAATGCCGACTTTGATGACAAATATTTTTAAACACGTGGCATGCTGTTTTTATCCTATAACAATGAACCGTGTAAATTGGAAAACAGCACAAAGTATGAAGCTGTGAGGTGATTTTTGTTGCTGCTGAATTCTATTTTCCAAAAGGCAGTGAAACACTGCGTAAAATATGAAAATTAGTCAGTCAATAAGAAGCACCTGTATTAACCTTTAATGGATCTGTAGTCCTCTTCCTCTCAAAGCATTCATGACAGCAAAAACTGAAATGAGTACCTGTTACTGGATTGTGTCGAGTATTCTAATCATTTGGAGTGCGCTTCAGCAGAAGCCATTATTGTGTCTCAGCTGACGGACACTGGTGCAGCTGGGGGTGGTGGACAAAGCCAAGGATATATCTTATTGGCACTATCTGATGAACTAATGTGTGATATTTGAGGTTAATTAGGAGTTATTGACAAGTGTTGGTTCCAGGTGCACTTGCAACTCTGTTTGTCTGACCATACTTTGGATACTGCTGTTCAACGTCATTTCCATGTGTGCCTAATGAAGTTTACCATGATAGATAATCTGCCCCATCAATATTTAAGATGGAGCAGTTCTATTTTATAGTACTGTACTTTCTAAGGTATGAAGAAACAGTGGCTGGATGATGAAAAACATTACTACATTGTGGATCTTTCGAGGTTGGCAGGTGTGTAATGGACCATTATAGAATGGCTTTGAGAGTGTTCTTGTCTGCAAGTCTGACGGTTTTGGGTTCACATCAGATTCCAGTAACATCAGCCCTGCAGTACAGAGTGATTGTTGCCCTGCCTATTCTTTGAAAGGAACCCTGAAGATCCAACAGAATTACATCAAATGCATCCTTGTCAATATTCATCCTTTAATGATCATTACTGAAAAGGACAACCTGACTTTTGTCGCGTTGTTGTTTGTGGCAAATTGTAGTGTGCAAATTAGTTGTTTAATTTCAACAATGCAAAAAATTAAATGGCCATAAAGGGTTTTCTGACATCCTGAGGTCAAAAAAAAAATGCTGAGGTTACACACACTGCGATAGCCAGTGAAATTAATAACCCAGCAGAGATTTGTTTAACATGTAGAGATAATGTGATGCCAGGTTGATTCCCATGGTGAAATGACTAGAACACAACTCTCCTTTATTTTATGCTTGCATTTTTATGAAAAGCTTGTGTCAAAGAGGTAACTGATTCAAATTCTGTTGTCTGGTCATCCATGGAACTTAGAACAGGAAGAGGCCTTTTGGCCCGCAATGTTGTGCCGCACCAATTAAATTAGTAATCAAATGGCCAACTAAACTACTGTCTTCTGCCTACATCATCGTCATCAGGTGCCATGCCCAGTTTGAGCTTTGACTGCCATGGCCCACACACTCCAGTTTCAGGTCAAGTGGATCAATTCATTGGTATTCATTTCCAGTTCTCTGGCTGCTGTCTGCATCATCATTTGTCTTTGTCTTCCTCTTGCTTTCTTCCCTTCAATCTTTCCCATAATTACCATGCATTCTAACTCCTCTTTCCTAATCACATGTCCAATGAAGTTACGTTGCCTTTTCATGATCTCATAGATTATTTCTCTTTTTGTGTTTGCTCTGTTCATGACATCCTTGTTAGATATTCGTTTTATCCATGATATTCTTTGCATCCTCCTCAAAAACCACATCTCTGCTGTTACAATTCATTTCCTCATGTTACTAGATATTGTCCAACATTCTGAGCCATATAACATAACTGGATAAACGTAACATTTCAGTACTCTGAGGCGGGTTGTTATGCCTAGTTTAGTGTTGGTCAGTATACTCTTCATTCTCGTAAAGGTGTCTTTTGCCATCCCTATTCTTCTTTTGATGTCCAGGTCGCACCCACCATCTGATGTCACCCAGTTTCCTAAGTAGCAAAAGTTCTGTACTTGTTTTATGTCTTCCCCATTTATTCTCAACCTGCAGATAGGATTCTGCCTACATATCCTTCTATTTTCCTCACATTCATGTGCCTATCTAAATACCTCTTAAAAGTCTCTAATGTATCTGCCTCTACTTCCACCCCCGGCAGCACATTCCAGGTAGCCACCACTCTCTGCAGTTATGTTAAAAAAAACCTTACCCCTCACATCATCTTTGAAATTACCCCCCCCCCCCCACCAATTTAAATGCATGCCTTCTGGTTTTGGAGATTTCAAGCCTGGGAAAAAGATTCAATCTGTGTACTCAGTGCCTCTCATAATCTTAGAAATCTCTTTAGATCCCCCCTGAGCCTCTGCTCCCCCAGAGAAAGCAACCCAAATTTTTTACTCTCTCATAGCACATGCCTTCTATTCCAGGTAGCGTACTTGTAAGCCTCCTCTGCATCCTCTCCAAAGCCTTGACATCCTTCCTATAATGGGGCAACCAGACCAGTATGCAATGCTCCAGGTGCGGTCTAACTCCAGTTTTATAAAGCTGCAACATTTTGACTTCTGAACTCTGTGCCCCAACTAAAAAAATGGCACGCATGCCATATTTCTCGTTAATCACCTTAACTTGTGAGGTAGCTACTTTCAGGGAGCTATGGACGAAGGATCCCTCTGCTCATCAAGGGTCTTGCCCTGAGCAGGGTGCTGTCTCCATGATGTGAGTGTTTGCTCACCATCCTTTTGCTGATCTCTCATACGTGGATCATGGTTAAATACTCTCAGGCATACAAAGAACTTTGCCAAATTAAAATTTAAATATCTTCCATTATGAATCATCAAATTAGCTATGTTATTTTCAGGATGGTGCACCGCAAATAGCCTAGCTTTTTTATAAGTAGGATGGTTGTTACAAGATTGTTCATATATTGTGCTTCAGCTTTGACCTGTATTTGACCTACATTACGGAAAGATTTTTACTCCCTCACATTGTGGGACGGATGACGGATTTAAATAAATTCAGTTCATTTATAATGGAGCCTCAGACTCTCATTGTCCTTTCTGGAGCTCTTCAATGGATAGGCAGTCAGTTGACAGCATGCCACTTAATTGAACCATATTTTCAGTCTAATTCTGTTGGTAAAATGTCAAATCATACATTGCACATTGTCCAATGAGCTTTCTAGAATGCAACTCTACTTCAGCCTGAAAATGAAAATGTTAACAACCTAATAACCAAGAAATTCACAAACTCTACATTTGAAATCCATCTATATCCATAATTGTTTTGGCATGTTATTTATCAAGCAGCAAAGTGAGCAATCACCAGTTTTATTTTGTTATGGGGCATTTAATATGCTGATTATATCAGTCAGCACATGGACAAAATATACCAGTTTAACAAAGCCAAAAGGAAATCAAGATGCTAATAAATCAGAAAATGTTGTTTGTTAATCATTTAGCTTGTCCACCAGTAAAATTAATAAGTCTCCAGTCAGTTTAATGAAGAAATGATTTGTGTTTCAGTCTGTCCTTATGCCTCCATCTGCCTACAAAGGTAAACAAAAGATCATTTAGGGATATCCAAATGATTCTTCTACCATTCATTGTCTGACATGCTTGAAATTTCTTTGGTCTTTCCATTTGGCATTTTACTTGGCATTGTATTGCTTTTGTTGGTTCTTATTCATAAAGATTTTAATTGCTTCCAACAAAAGAACACCCTGACTTGTAGTAATCCTCTTGGCTGGGACTCAGCATCAGAGGAGTTTTGTATTTTTTATTGTGTCATCTTGCTGGAGGTTTCATGTTCTCCTTCTATACTTGCACTAGAAATTATAATTTCCCTCCAGAGATGCTGCCTGACCCACTGAGTTCCTGAAGAATTTTATTTGTTGCTGTACTTTGAATCCTGATACTAAACTGTACATGTTTTTCCACTAAATGCAATTTGCTTTTTTGCTTTTTTAAATTTTATTTTCAACTTTTAGATTGCTATTCATTTTTTTTAGATACCATTTAGTGAAAATGTAAATGTAAAGCTTTATCAATGGATATGTATTAAACAAGGAGGCGGCTTGACCTCGCACACTCAGGACCGAACCATTTTTTAGACCAAACTGTCGATCTCTAGCTCATGTACTTGTCCACACTATTTTTTCTAATGTGGCCTTGGAGTGAGCCCTTGGCTCAAAATACTTGAGTATGGAACAGTCTCTCAGTGCAAACAGTCTGCTGTGCTTAGGCAGTGACATCCCTACACAGTCCATTTTTTAAAAAATAAAAATAGTTAATTCGTTAAGTTCAAATACTTAAGCACATGCACACTTAATTCAAAAATTTAAAAATTAAATCAAATAAAAGAAGATTTACTAGAATGTTACCTGGGTTTCATCACCTAAGTTACAGAGAAAGGTTGAACAAGTTGGGTCTTTATTCTTTGGAACGTAGAAGTTTGAGGGGGGACGATAGAGGTATTTAAAATCATGAGGGGGATAGATAGAGTTGACGTGGATAGGCTTTTTCCATTGAGAGTAGGGGAGATTCAAACAGGGCATGAGTTGAGAGTTAAAGGGCAAAAGTTTAGGGGTAACATGAGGGGGAACTTCTTTACTCAGAGAGAGGTAGCTGTGTGGAATGAGCTTCTAGCAGAAGTGGTTGAGGCAGGTTCGATGTTGTCATTTAAAGTTAAATTGGATAGATAATGGCAAGCATTTAAAGGTTGCATGGATGAACTACAACAATTGTTCATCCCAGTTTGGCAAAAGAATAAATCAAGGAAGGTAGTGCACCCGTGGCTGACAAGAGAAATTAGGGATAGTGTCAATTCCAAAGAAGAAGCATACAAATTAGCCAGAGAAAGTGGCTCACCTGAGGACTGGGAGAAATTCAGAGTTCAGCAGAGGAGGACAAAGGGCTTAATTAGGAAGGGGAAAAAAGATTATGAGAGAAAACTGGCAGGGAACATAAAAACAGACTGTAAAAGCTTTTATAGATATGTAAAAAGGAAAAGACTGGTAAAGACAAATGTAGGTCCCCTGCAGACAGAAACAGGTGAATTGATTATGGGGAGCAAGGACATGGCAGACCAGTTGAATAATTACTTTGGTTCTGTCTTCACTAGGGAGGACATAAATAATCTTCCAGAAATAGTAGGGGACAGAGGGTCCAGTGAGATGGAGGAACTGAGCGAAATACATGTTAGTAGGGAAGTGGTGTTAGGTAAATTGAAGGGATTGAAGGCAGATAAATCCCCAGGGCCAGATGGTCTACATCCCAGGGTGCTTAAGAAAGTAGCCCAAGAAATAGTGGATGCATTAGTGATAATTTTTCAAAACTCGTTAGATTCTGGACTAGTTCCTGAGGATTGGAGGGTGGCTAATGTAACTCCTCTTTTTAAAAAAGGAGGGAGAGAGAAACTGGGGAATTATAGACCGGTTAGCCTAACGTCGGTGGTGGGGAAACTGCTGGAGTCAGTTATCAAGGATGTGATAACAGCACATTTGGAAAGCGGTGAAATGATCGGACAAAGTCAGCATGGATTTGTGAAAGGAAAATCATGTCTGACGAATCTCATAGAATTTTTTGAGGTTGTAACTAGTAGAGTGGATAGGGGAGAACCAGTGGATGTGGTGTATTTGGATTTTCAGAAGGCTTTTGACAAGGTCCCACACAGGAGATTAGTGTGCAAACTTAAAGCACACTGTATTGGGGGTAAGATATTGGTGTGGGTGGAGAGTTGGTTAGCAGACAGGAAGCAAAGAGTGGGAATAAACGGGACCTTTTCAGAATGGCAGGCGGTGACTAGTGGGGTACCGCAAGGCTCAGTGCTGGGACCCCAGTTGTTTACAATATATATTAATGACTTGGATGAGGGAATTAAATGCAGCATCTCCAAGTTTGCGGATGACATGAAGCTGGGTGGCAGTGTTAGCTGTGAGGAGGATGCTAAGAGGATGCAGGGTGACTTGGATAGGTTGGGTGAGTGGGCAAATTCATGGCAGATGCAATTTAATGTGGATAAATGTGAAGTTATCCACTTTGGTGGCAAAAATAGGAAAACAGATTATTATCTGAATGGTGGCCGATTAGGAAAAGGGGAGGTGCAACGAGACCTGGGTGTCATTATAGACCAGTCCTTGAAAGTGGGCATGCAGGTACAGCAGGCGGTGAAAAAGGCGAATGGTATGCTGGCATTTATAGCGAGAGGATTCGAGTACAGGAGCAGGGAGGTACTACTGCAGTTGTCCAAAGCCTTGGTGAGACCACACCTGGAGTATTGCGTGCAGTTTTGGTCCCCTAATCTGAGGAAAGACATCCTTGCCATAGAGGGAGTACAAAGAAGGTTCACCAGATTGATTCCTGGGATGGCAGGACTTTCATATGAAGAAAGACTGGATGAACTGGGCTTGTACTCATTGGAATTTAGAAGATTGAGGGGAGATCTGATTGAAACGTATAAGATCCTAAAGGGATTGGACAGGCTAGATGCAGGAAGATTGTTCCCATTGTTGGGGAAGTCCAGAACGAGGGGCCACAGTTTGAGGATAGAGGGGAAGCCTTTTAGGACCGAGATTAGGAAAAACTACTTCACACAGAGAGTGGTGAATCTGTGGAATTCTCTGCCACAGGAAACAGTTGAGGCCAGTTCATTGGCTATATTTAAGAGGGAGTTAGATATGGCCCTTGTGGCTATGGGGGTCAGGGGGTATGGAGGGAAGGCTGGGGCAGGGTTCTGAGTTGGATGATCAGCCATGATCATAATAAATGGCGGTGCAGGCTCGAAGGGCCGAATGGCCTACTCCTGCACCTATTTTCTATGTTTCTATGTTTCTAAATGGACAGGAAAGGAATGGAGGGTTAAGGGCTGAGTGAAGGTTGGTGGGACTAGGTGAGAGTAAGAGTTTGGCACGGACTAGAAGGGCCGAGATGACCTGTTTCCGTACTGTAATTGTTATATGGTTATAAAATGCTCTGCTTATTTTGTTTTTATCTGGTAACTGTTTTTCCTTTTTAGCACCCGAGTCCTGCAGCTGTTGCCCTGCCAAACTGTGCTGCCACCTACATTTGGGAATAGCTTAGTTGCAAGTTTATCTGTTGGCAGCTCCTGGCATATCATAATGGAAGATTTACATTCCAGCTAAATTTACTGTCTACCATATACAGTTTGCAAGGTTTCAGCAATATTTTGCAAGGGTCGAACACATTGTCGTTGGCCTACCTGAAGATTTCATTTGTTTCTGCATTCACTATACATGATTACAAGCTAAAATCTTAATCAACTTGTGCCTCCAAGTTTGTTATTGGGCATCCATTTTATGAATATTTGTATTTTATTCCAGTATTTGCATCTTTCTACCTAAAATTTATATGTCTATCATGATGAGGGCTCTTGGCCTGATGTGTTGACTGTTTACTCTTTTCCATAGATGTTTTCTGGTCTGCTAACTTCCACCAGCATTTTGTGTACTTTGGACTTCCAGCATTTGCAGACTTTCTCGTGTTTCTGATGTCTTTGGTCTCGATCTCTTTACAAGGATACTATCAGTTTCTTTTTGTTCATCGCTTGGCTGGATAGTTCGATATTCAAGTGGCAGGATGGCAGGCATCATTCGTGTCCCTGATTCAGAGATAGATTGGTTTATTATTGTCGTATATACAGTGAGAAACTTTATTTTGTATGTTATTCATGCAGATAATTTCATCACATCAATGCTTTGATGTAGTGGAAGGGAAAACAGTAACTGAAAACAAGGTACTGTTAGAGTTACAGAGAAAGTGATGTGTCAGGCTTTGACAAGGTAGATTGAAAGGTCAAGAGTTTATCTTCTTGTATTAGAGAACTATTCTATAGTCTTATTACAGTGGGACAAAAGCTTTTACTGAGGCTGATGGATTGTGCTTTCGGTCTTCTGTATTTTCTGCCTGATGGGAGGAGGGAGAAGAGAGAATGGTGGGTTGGGTGGGGTCTCTGATTGTTGTGGCTGACGGGAGGAGGGAGAGGAGAGAATAGTCGGTTGGATGGGGTCTCTGATAGTACTGGCTGCTTTACCAAGACGGTGTCCATGGAGGGATAGTTGGTTTCCGTGATGTGCTGAGATGTGTCCACGACTTTCGGCAGTTTCTTACGATCACAGGCAGAGCAGATGCCATACAAAATCATGATGCATCTGGATAGGTCCCTGCCTATTTTTATATGAAGGCATGATAAAGTTTCTTCTTTTTCTTTCCAGTGACATGTTACTTGTGCAATTGGCTTCATCTGTGTTTTTCTCCCCCTTAAATTATTACATTTAATGTTTTGAGAGTTCTATGTTAATGTTGTATCACATAAGAACTTAAAAAATAGGAACTTGGGAATCCATTTGGCTCAATATGCCTACTCTACCACGTAATATAGCGGCTGATCTTGAAAAACTTGGAAGATCAGGCCCAGTAGTTAAAATAGAAATTGGATCCCACATTCTGGGAAACTCATTCTGCAGCTTTGAGCAATGTCACAATTCGACCTGGTTTAAAAACAGGAAATGCTGTAAATGCCCAGAATATAAAACAGCATTTGTAGAAGGAGAAACCGTTAATGTTATAGGATGAAGATCCTTTACCATCCAGAATGGTTGAGCATATGCAACACATTCTGTTTTTATTTCAGATTTCCAGCATCTGCAGTTTTAGATTTTCGTAAACCTGCTTTATATTCAAATTTTCTTTAGGACTTGGATATGAAATAAGTTATTCCTGTGCTACACGAGTCTGCAAATTTCAATATGATTCTGAGAAATATGCTTTATTAAACAATTAACAACAAGGAGAAAGCAGGCTGTCCTTTTAACGTAAACACAGCTCTTAAAGTAGCACAAGAGACCCTTGGTAAAGCAAATCCGAGAGTCGTCCTGACTCTTAATGCCACTTCTGACCATGGTACAAAAGGGAAATCTGCCTAACTGTTCACAATCCCAGTTCTTCGACACTTCTTATCAATGACAAATCACTAGCAAATGAGGCTTAATTAAGCTGTCTACCAATTAACCATTAGTTTATAGCAATGTTAGTTGCACATAACAAAGTGTAAATAAACTGAGAATTGCACAACACTATTCTAAATCAAATACAAAGATCTCACTTAAATCTGTGTCACATTACAGATTATGCAATATAAATCCTGCCGAAGGGTTTTGGCCCAAAATGTCGACTGTACTCTTTTCCATAGATGCTGCCTGGCCTGCTGAGTTCCTTCAGCATTTTGTGTGTGTTGCTTGGATTTCTAGCATCTGCAGATTTTCTTTTGTTTGTTAATATATTTTATTGTTTATTTTAAACTCTAAGTCTCTACAACTGTAATGGAAGGTATCTGAGTGTCATCATTATTGTAGCCAACCACTCTTCACTTTGCGTTGATGATCGAATTAAAAACAAAAATGCTGGGAATACTCAGCTAGTCAGGCCATATCTGTGGAGAATGAAACAGTAAAGGTTTCTGTTTGAATCCTTCAATTATATGCCAGAGAATGTGTACAGTACACAACCAGAAATCCTTACACTTCTCTTGAAGACCCTTAATCAGAGTGTTGATCAGTTTGTTCAAATAGCTGATAATGTGACACCCTCCAAAATCACCCAGCTTTTGTTTTCTTCCTGTGAAGAAGACAGCTGTTGGCATCATACAGAGATGTCAAATCCTTTTCCAGTCCTTTGTATTAACAATGTATCTTTATTTGTGGAGTCCAGTGTGCATCTTGAGGCTTCAATATTGAAAGATATTGTCACTGAAAATCAGACTTAGGGCCGTGTTTATAGTTAATAATAGTCTTAGTAAGTAAGGTAAGCACTAAACTGACTTGAGCAGTTTTTATTAATGTTTAGCCAGTATTATGTTCAAAGACAATGCCTGCAAATCTAATGAAGATATTGTCGAGGCACTTGACACAAGTCTGGTGAAGATTCAGATGGCATGATCTCTTCGGTCCTTTTGCAACAAACATTTTAACCCGTAAACGATCAAAGTGTTCCTGTGTTCATGGTAAACTAACCCTCATTTATCCTGACATGTTTGTACCCCTGTCCTTAGTAATCTTCTTGTAAGCAATCTGTTGTTCAGCTGGGTCTAAGTACTTTATAAAACTTTGTATTAGATATCCAGCTGTGGCATGAGAATCTCTCATTAGTTTCTTACTTTTGTACAACTGATGTCTATTTTCTTTTTCATCCACTGTACAGTTCTAGAATAGAATTGTACAGTACAGAAATGGATTCTTTTGGACCACTTTGATTATGCTACCTATTAGGTCTATCTCTGCTAATCCCTTTTGCCCACACGATGCTCCAATTCTATCCACGTACCTGTCACAGACACTGTTTAAATAATACCTGTATGAGTACCTGTCACAAACATTGTGTAATGATGTGCTCATTGCAGTTAAAAAGTTCTATTCAAAAAGTTCAAAGGAACATCTAAACAAGATTGATGCATTTTGGAAACAAGTCCTGTGACTAGTGAAGTTAAAATAGAACTTTTTAGCCGCAATGAGCAAAGGTATGTTTGGAGAAAAAAGGGTGCAGAATTTCATGAAAAGAACACCTCTCCAACTGTTAAGCACGGGGGTGGATCGAACATGTTTTGGGCTTGTGTTTGCAGCCAGTGGCACGGGAAACATTTACTGGTAGAGGGAAGAATGAATTAAATTAAATACCAGCAAATTCTGGAAGCAAGCATCACACTGTCTGTAAAATAGCTGAAGATGAAAAGAGGATGGCTTCTGCAACAGGATAATGAACCTAAACACACCTCAAAATCCACAATGGACTAGCTCAAGAGGCGCAAGCTGAAGGTTTTGCCCTGGCCCTCACAGGCCCCTGACCTAAACATTATCAAGAACCTGTGGATAGACCTCAAAGAACAGCGCATACAAGGCGGCCCAAGAATCTGACAAAACTAGAAGCCTTTTGCAAGGAAGAATGGGCGAAAATCCCCAATCAAGAATTGAAAGACTCTTAGCTGGCTACAAAAGGCGTTTACAAGCTGTGATACTTGCCAAAGGGGGTGTTACTAAGTACTGCCATGCAGGGTGCCCAAACTTTTGTTTCGGGCCCTTTTCCTTTTTTGTTATTTTGAAACTGTAAAAGATGGAAATAAAAAAAGTTTTCTTGCTTAAACTATTAAAGAAATGTGTTGTCTTTAACTTTATGCCTTTTGGAAATCAGTTCATCTTTTGCTCGCTCAGCTATTCACAGTAACAGAAATTTTGAGCAGGGGTGCCCAAACTTTTGCATGCGGCTGTATTGATGCAATACAAAGAAGGCACAGCTGTAGCAAAGGTGTTTGAAGAGACTTGGGGTGTCACCAAAGATGCTCATAAATTTCTGCAGGTGTACCGTGGAGAGCATTCTAACTGGTTGCAACATCGTCTGTGCCACTGTGCAGGATCCAAAAAAAGCTGCAGAAAGTTGAAAACTCAGCCAGCTTCAGGGTACGAGTCTTCCCAGCATTGAGGGCACCTTCAAAAAGGCGGCATTCATCATTAAGAGCCCCCATCACCCAGGGCATGCCCTCTTCTCATTGCTACCATCAAGGAGCAGGTACAGGACCCTAAAGAGACGCACTCAGCGTTTCACGCACAGCTCTGTCCCCTCCACTGCCAGATATATTTATTTATTGTTGTAGCTTATAGATTTTTATTATTGTGTATTGTAATGTACTGCTTTGGGAGAAAAACAAATTTCATGACATGATTAGTAACTAGTTCAGGAGGAAGTTGGTTTTTAATCTTGAGGCTTTCATTAGTAATGGTATCAAAGGTTATGGGAAGAAGGCTGGAGAATGGAGTTGAGATGGATAATAAATCGGCCATGATCCAACGCTGGAACAGTCTTGATGGACTGAATGGCCTAATTCTGCTCCTATTTCTTGTATGCTGGTAATATTAAACCTGATTCTGATTCTGGGATAACTCAGGAGGAGTGTTTGATAGCTCTGAGCTTGTACTCGCTGGAGTTTAGAAGAATGAGGGGAGACATTGAAAGGTATCGAAAATCGAATAGTAGAATTATGGTCATTGGGCCCACTGTGCTCACTGACAGACATTTCTGCCACTTGCCCTATCTCCCGGCAGGAGATCCAGTGTTGCACCCACCAGTGGGTGACCTGGCTAAGAAGGTTTTGGCCCAAAATGTCAGGTGTACTTTTTTCCACAGATGCTGCCTGGTCTGCTGAGTTCCTCTTGTATTTTGTGTATTGCTCAGCTTTCCAGCATCTGCAGATTTTCTTGTGTTTGCAGTTAAGAAGATATACAGGATACTTGTATTCAGTAGCTGGAGGACTGAATATAAGGGCAGGGAGGAAATGTTAAAAGTATAAACATCTTGGTTATTCACTGAAACAGGCCTAACTGGTCCAAGCTGATCTAGATGCCTATCCACCAGTCCCATTTGCCAGTCCCATCTGCCAGCCCTTGGCTGATAACCTCCTTCGCCTTTCCTAGCTATGCACTGTCTAACCCTCTTGTTAAACATTGTTATTGTACCTGGCTCAGCCACTTCCTCTGATAGCTCATTCTCCATACCTCTTGTATGCCCTTAAGATAGTGCTAATTCTTTTCCCTTTCACCTTACACCTACAGTATGTTGCCCGGTTCTTGATTATCCAGCCCTGGGGAAGTCAGCTGTGTGCCTTCACCCTACTTAAGCCCCTCATGACTTCATAGACCTCCTTCTGCTCCCTTCTCAGTCTCCTTGTAAATTCAACATCCTTGTAAATCTTACCATAGAACCATAGAACCATAGAAACTACAGCGCAGAAACAGGCCTTTTGGCCCTTCTTGGCTGTGCCGAACCATTTTCTGCCTAGTCCCACTGACCTGCACACGGACCATATCCCTCCATACACCTCCCATCCATGTATCCGTCTAATTTATTCTTAAATGTTAAAAAAGAACCCGCATTTACCACCTCGTCTGGCAGCTCATTCCATACTCCCACCACTCTCTGTGTGAAGAAGCCCCCTCTAATGTTCCCTTTAAACTTTTCCCCCCTCACCCTTAACCCATGTCCTCTGGTTTTTTTCTCCCCTTGCCTCAGTGGAAAAAGCCTGCTTGCATTCACTCTATCTATACCCATCATAATTTTATATACCTCTATCAAATCTCCCCTCATTCTTCTACGCTCCAGAGAATAAGGTCCTAACCTATTCAACCTTTCTCTGTAACTGAGTTTCTCAAGTCCCGGCAACATCCTTGTAAACCTTCTCTGCACCCTTTCAACCTTATTTATATCCTTCCTGTAATTTGGTGACCAAAACTGAACACAGTACTCCAGATTCGGCCTCACCAATGCCTTATACAACCTCACCATAACATTCCAGCTCTTATACTCAATACTTCGATTAATAAAGGCCAATGTACCAAAAGCTCTCTTTACAACCCTATCTACCTGTGACGCCACTTTTAGGGAATTTTGTATCTGTATTCCCAGATCTCTCTGTTCTACTGCACTCCTCAGTGCCTTACCATTAACCCTGTATGTTCTACCTTGGTTTGTCCTTCCAACGTGCAATACCTCACACTTGTCTGCATTAAACTCCATCTGCCATTTTTCAGCCCATTTTTCCAGCTGGTTCAAGTCCCTCTGCAGGCTCTGAAAACCTTTCTCACTGTCTACTACACCTCCAATCTTTGTATCATCAGCAAATTTGCTGATCCAATTTACCATATTATCATCCAGATCATTGATATAGATGACAAATAACAATGGACCCAGCACTGATCCCTGTGGCACACCACTAGTCACAGGCCTCCACTCGGAGAAGCAATTCTCTACTACCACTCTTTGGCTTCTTCCATTCAGCCAATGTCTGATCCAATTTACCACCTCTCCATGTATACCTAGCGACTGAATTTTCCTAACTAACTAACCCATGCGGGACCTTGTCAAAGGCCTTACTGAAGTCCATGTAGACAATATCCACTGCCTTCCCTTCATCCACTTTCCTGGTAACCTCCTTGAAAAACTCCAATAGATTGGTCAAACATGACCTGCCATGCACAAAGCCATGTTGACTCTCCCTAAGAAGTCCCTGTCTATCCAAATGCTTGTAGATTCTGTCTCTTACCAATAACTCCCTCCAATAACTTACCTACTACTGACGTTAAACTTACTGGCCTATAATTTCCCGGATTACTTTTCGATCCTTTTTTAAACAACGGAACAACATGAGCCACTCTCCAATCCTCCGGCACCTCACCTGTAGACAGCGACATTTTAAATATTTCTGCCAGGGCCCCTGCATTTTCAACACCAGTCTCCTTCAAGGTCCGAGGGAACACCCTGTCAGGTCCTGGGGATTTATCCACTTTAATTTTCCTCAAGACAGCAAGGACCTCCTCCTTTTCGATCTGTACAGTTTCCATGATCTCACTACTTGTTTCCCCTAATTCCATAGACTTCATGCCAGTTTCCTTAGTAAATACAGACGCAAAAAATCTGTTTAAGATCTCCCCCATTTCCTTTGGTTCCGCACATAGGCGACCACTCTGATCTTCGAGAGGACCAATTTTATCCCTTACAATCCTTTTGCTCTTAATATACCTGTAAAAGCTCTTTCGATTATCCTTCACTTTGACTGCCAAGGCAACCTCATGTCTTCTTTTAGCCCTCCTGATTTCTTTCTTAAGTATTTTCTTTCACTTCTTATACTCCTCAAACACCTTATTTACTCCCTGTTTCCTATACATGTCATACAACTCCCTCTTCTTCTTTATCAGAGTTGCAATATCCCTTGAGAACCAAGGTTCCTTATTCCTATTCACTTTGCCTTTAATCCTGACAGGAACATACAAATGCTGCACTCTCAAAATTTCTCCTTTGAAGGCTTCCCACCTACCGATCACATCCTTGCCAGAGAACAACCTGTCCCAATCCACGCTTTTTAGATCCTTTCTCATTTCTTCTTTTTTGCACTCTTTTCCAGTTTAGCAATGTCTTTCCTATTGCAGAGTAACCAAAGCTGAACACAATACTCCAAGTGTGGCTTGACCTCGTGCTGACACTCTGCACTGACTGATGAAGGCCAGTGTGCCGTAAGCCTCCTTCACTACCTGCGACTCCACTTTGAAGGAACCAGGCACTAGAACTCCAAGGTCCCTCTCTTCTGCAACACTTCCTACTAATTTACCATTCTCTGTGAGGGTCCTACCTTGATTTGATCTGCAAAAATGCAACACCTCACACTTCTTTGAATTAGTCTCATTTTACTATTCCTGAGCCGGCTTAGCTCACCGAGATCCCCCTGTTAGACCATATGTGGAAGGCTCTGCAATTCGGGTTGCCAGACTGTAAGAAGGTTATGATTCTGTTAGAGAGAGTGCAGAGGAGATTCACCAGTATGTTACTGACATGGTGTGTTTCTGCTATGAAGAAAAACCTGGATAGGCTCAGTTTTTATGGTGGAATTGTGAAGGCTAGAGGGTGAATGAGGTATGTAAAATTATGAAGGATTTAGGACAGATACTGAGAGATTATTGTGCCTTTGGAGACGTCAACGGCATAAAAAGTGTTAGGAGATTTGAGGCAGAATGTTTTTCACCCAGTCATGCCCAAAGAAAGTGCAAAAATAGGTCTATCTATCAATTGCAAAAAGACAGAATGTATGGTGATATCCAAAAAAGAAGGAGAATCCTATCTGCAGGCTGAGAATAAACAGGGAAGACATAAAACAAGTACAGAACTTTTGCTACTTAGGAAGCTGGCTGACATCAGATGGCAGGTACGACATGGACATCAAAAGAAGAATGGAGATGACAAAAGACACCTTTACAAAAATGAAGAGTATACTGACCGATACTAAACTAGGCATGACAACCTGCCTCAGAGTACTGAAATGTTACGTTTATCCAGCTATGTTATATGGCTCAGAATGTTGGACAATATCTAGTAACATGAAGAAATGAACTGAAGCAGCAGAGATGTGGTTTTTGAGGAGGATGCAAAGAATATCATGGACGAAACAAATATCTAACGAGGATGTCATGAACAGAGCAGACACAAAAAGAGAAATAATGTATGAGATCATGAAAAGGCAACATGACTGCATTGGACATGTGATTAGGAAAGAGAAGTTAGAATGCACAGTAATTATGGGAAAGACTGAAGGGAAGAAAGCAAGAGGAAGGCAAAGACAAATGATGATGGAGACAGCAGCCAGAGAACTGGAAATGAATACCAATGAACTGATCCACTTGACCGGAAACAGGAGTGTGTGGGCCATGGCAGTCAAAGCTCAAACTGGGCATGGCACCTGATGATGATGGTGATGATGCCCGAGGGGGTGGTTGAAGCAGATATGTACAATACAACATTTAAAAAGTAATTAAAACACCAAGATATAGAAGTTATGGAAGGGACTTGATGGCCAATGTGACACAGTAAGCTAGAGGGTCAATGCTGTACAATTCAAAGTTTATATCAGAAATATTTGGATATTTCTGTGTTTGCTAGACAAGAAAATTATAAAACTTGGTCCTTAGGGACTTGTGATTTTCTAATATTGTGTTGACAAAAATAATTTCTCCTCTGCAAGTATTAGAAGGTATGAGATATTTTGATAAATATATTGTTCATAATGTATAATTACTGCCAATGAAAGCATGCACCTTCCAAGTCACAATGAATGCTATTGCATTCACTAATAATTTCAATACTAAGCATATATGAAGGCTGTAGTCCTAGAAAATAAATGTATTACAGTTTTGGAGGATTTGCAGTCTGGATTACAATGACCGTTGCTTAATTTATTCTCAGTGTTGCACAATACATCACTTTAAATGTTGAAACTCTTTTCATTTCCTGGGTTGCACTGTTCTTCCTACATATCACAAGCTTGTCATAGATCCATCAAATCAAGTGAGCACACACAAATATTTCAGAATCAGATTTGGAGAAGAACCAAGTTAATGGACACTTGTTGGTGCAGTACATCTTGGGTCCTGAAGCGACTGACCTTTTCCGTGTAGTAATTCCA
This sequence comes from Mobula birostris, assembly GCF_030028105.1. NCBI lineage: Eukaryota > Metazoa > Chordata > Chondrichthyes > Myliobatiformes > Myliobatidae > Mobula > Mobula birostris. The sequence continues at coordinate 109,438,830 of NC_092373.1, read as the reverse complement.
CAGTGAAAGCACAGTCAATATACATCACTGTGGATCGAGATTGATTGATGTAACATTGTGATATACAAGAGTTTGTCTGAATTTGCCTGACTGGGTCAGTGTACTGTACACTGTTACTATCATTTACATGATTAATTTGAGCTGATAGATGCAAGAAAGAATTGCCACCAAAGATGTTTATTTAATTTCCTGTTATGTGGTAGGGACTCCAGCCTGAAGTGTCACAACTCATACTGTATCTAGTTTACTATTCAAACTGATGTGAGGGATGATGGATAATTTCTGACAGATATGGTGACTGCATGCCATATTAAACTGCCCAAGTGTGAATTGACCCCAACTAACACTTTAACACCCTTTTTAATTCAATTTTTGGCCAGAAATGGGTGCATGTGCTCAAATCCAGAATCGCGTATGTTGAAAGAAAATTGGCACAACTGTTCCAGTCACCTCTCTCTGGGTAATTTTGGCTTTCATCACTCTGCTGGTGAGGGTTGTGCTTCCAAGCATCTCAAGCATGCTGTACGGAGCTGGAAAGGAACTGCTGAAGAAAGATGAAGGAATGAGAATAAGGCAGTGACGAAGAGTTTGCTGTAAGTATCCTATTACCTAGCTTTTAGCTGGTTGCTTATGTCCGGGATGAAGTGTGGGCAGGAAAAATTATTGCAGACACTACCCACCCGGCAAACTGCCTTTTCCTAAAGCTCCTTTCTGGACAGTGCTGCAGAACTATTAAAACAAAAACTTCACGCCATCATAAAAGTTTCTTCCCCTAGGCTGTTAACCTGATCATCCATTCTAGGCAGTCCCCTACTAAGTCCATAAGGCCATGATACTTATAGTAGAGGCATTTGTGGAACATGAGCCAGTGTTGGGCAGTGAGGAGAAGAATAATTGGTGAACAAGACTTGGTGCAGGACAAGATGTGAGTGGCAGATATTTGGATGAGCTTAAACTCTTGGAGAACGGGAGTCAGGCCCCATGAGTGGGGGAGAAGTGGAGTTTGTATATGTTTATGATGAGATGGGAGTAACAGCAGTACATGTCCTGAAGAAATGAACGGGGAAGAGATTATGGGGTCAGTGACTCAGTGGCAAGGGTATGGAGGTTGCAGCAAGGACTATGTTATATTTGTGGTCCTCAGTGAAAATTGGATGTTAAACTAGTAGTCTGACAGTGAAGGATCAATCATCGTCGTCACTATTTATGTGGTCCAATGTTGGCAGATGGTACCAAGTGGTAGAAGGTAGATGAGGAAGAGCAACGATTATCGGCATTTAGACTGAAATGGTGTGACAGTTCTTATCTTTTATATTTGTTTTTGAAGTAGTGGCTGTTTTTGAGAGAAGGGTGAGGCTTGATGTAGCTTGATCTGCTCTGGTCAGCTGAAGAGCTGGGTGGCTAAGTGCATTTTATGCTTCAGTTCTTCAGGCTTTGGCCCTAGGACATGAGGAACGAAAAATATCATATGGCTGTGCTGAGGGTGGATTACAGATTTACCCAAAATGATATCTGGATGCCCCTGCACTCTGTTTACAAAGACTTGGGCACATCCACTTAATTTCCTAGGTTTTGTGAAGAATAGTGTACTGTCTTACAAATAACTTAGAGTAAATTCTACTTGTTTGTCAACTTTAACCTAACAAAAATATTCACAGGTCAGCCATAAAAAAAAAAACAAAAATGATGCAGAGGGAGAGAATGGAGCAGATGACTGAAAGCCTGGTCAACAAAGTACATTTAGGGAAGAAACAAGGTAGAGTTTGTGAGAATGTCAGAGTCTACAATCCTGACAACAAAGACATGAAGGAGTAATCAGCTCAGATGTGCATGAGAACAGAATTAGAACACCACAAATATCTCAGTGGATTGGAAATCTGGAATGGATTATAAAGATGGGAAAGAGTGAATCCTTGCTTGAAAAGTTGGATGAGAATTTTAAAATCCAGGTATTTAGGCTGAGCAATTAGGCGGCATGATTGGGACTTGCAGTAGTTTAAGAAGTGAGCAGTAAGTTGTTACAGAGATGAATGTGTGGGACAACAGTAAATGGGCTGAGGCTGGGATGGAGTTGGTGGTGATACTGAGCTGGAAGTAAGTGGATTAATGATGGATAGTTCGGAAGCTCACATTGGGATCATATTTCAGAGTCTACAATGAAAAAAATGAAATGAAATATCTTTATTTTCATTGCACAGTACTCCCATCCACTACATAATGTACTGGTTGGGCACAGGAGTACATTCAGCCAGAGACTCATTCCACCGAGATGCAGCACTGAGCGTTATAAGAAGTCATTCCTGCCTGTGGCCATCAAACTTTACAACCCCTTCCTTGGAGGGTCAGACACCCTGAGCCAATAGGCTGGTCCTGGACTTATTTCATAATTTACTGGCATAATTTAATTTACATATTACTATTTAACTATTTATGATTCTATTACTATTTATTATTTATGGAGCAACTGTAATGAAAACCAATTTCCCCCGGGATCAATAAAGTATGACTATGACTAATTTGTCATGCACCAATACATCGAAAATGAGTTTGCAACTCTCATACTCAATGCTATAAAACAACAAATAAAATAAATAAACAATAGATAAAATCAAGTAAACAGCCAGTACAAGCAATGTCCAGCAGTACAAAAGGGCAACTCAGATGCATGACGGCCATAAAACCAGGATTAAAAGTAGCAATATAACAACTTCATGGATGATGCTTGATCAATTGGTTCAGAGCAATTATAGCTCTGGGGAAAAAGCTATTTTTCAGTCTGGAAGTGTGGGCATAGAAAATATTATAACGTCTGCCAGATGGAAGAAGTTCAGACAGTTGATTGCATGGGTATGTATTGTCCTTACAGATGCTTGTAGCTTTCCTTAGGCAGCGAGAGCTGTAGGTATCCTCCAGGGCTGGGAGCTGTGTCCCGATGATCTTCTGTGTGCTAGAGACGGCCCGCTGAAGTGCTTTCTTATCGGCTGCTGTACAACTGAGAAACCACACAGAGATGCAGTATGTTAAGGTGCTCTCTATGGTGCAGCGGTAAAAAGTCACCAGCATCTGCTCAGGTAGACCAGCTTTCTTCAGTGACCTGAGGAAAAACAAGCATTGCTGTGCTTTCTTAACTCTTATTGTGGTGTTAGTGGATCATGTAAGGTCTTCTGAGATATGTATTCCCAGAAACCTGAAACTGGATACTCTCTCCGCTATGTCTCTGTTGTTGTAGACTGGAGTGTACTTGTCATCCCGTGACTTTCCAAATTTGATAATTAGCTCCTTAGTCTTTGCTGTATTAAGAGACAAGTTGTTCTCTGAGCACCAGCTCACTAAGTTCTGTACCTCCACTCTGTACACTGATTCGTCTCTGTTGGAGATCAACCTGATCACTATTGTGTCGTCTGCGAATTTGATGATGGTATTGGTGTTAAATGCAGGTACACAGTCATAAGTGAAGAAGGAGTAGAGTGTGGGATTCAATACACAACCTTGTGGTATACCAGTGTTCAGGATAGTAGTGGAGAACAGGTGAGGGCCCAATCTCACTGCCTGCGAACACTCTGACAAGAAATTCAGGACCCAGTTGCAGAGTGATGAGCTGAGGCCTAGCTGGTGGAGTTTAGAGATGAGCTTGCTGGGGATGACAATATTAAAAGCAGAGCTATAATCAACAAACAACATCCTCATGTATGTACCCTTTCCCTCCAGGTGTGTCAGGTGTGTGAAGAGCTAATGAGGCAAGCAGTTCGTTTCAGGAATCAGTGACTGAGGAGCAGAGTTTGTGGCGGGGACTATTGCTTCTGTGTTCCTAAAACAGCTGCAACATCTAAATCTTTCTTCATAACTTCTGAAATGGTAATCTCATCTTCTTTCACAAAAGGAGCTGATTACTGGATTTATTCGTCATAATATACCTTGTTGTTTTTAATTGCGCCTTTGTGTAAAAGGCATCAAAGGGACTTTCTGGGCACTGAGAGACAGAATAACCTGCAGAGATAGAAAGAAATAGGAGGAGGATGATGAGAATAATAAGGCCAGCTTGGAACATTTCAGTAATGGAAAGAGATTTGTCTTGTTGTAGATATTCAGAGTATCAGCCACTATTGTGGTTAATGGCAGGTTCTGTTTACTGACGTTGACGGTTAGACTCATAGGGAGATGTACAGAAGGATGGAAACAAGCTCTTTGGCTCACAAAGTCTACACAGGTCCCAGCATCTGCAGATTATTTTGTGTTTAAAAGTCTACACAGATCAGAAATCATACATTTTTATTAATCCCCATTTTTTAAAGTTCTTCACACATTATGAAATCTTTCCAGGTTTTGCGATTCACCTGCTCACTGGAGGCAATTTACATTGACCAGTTAACCTACCTGTTTGCACATCTTTGGATCATGGCAGGAAACCAGAGCACCTGGAGGAAAGCGTGGTCACAGGAAGGATATACAAATTCCGCACACAGAGGATTTGTGGTCCGGATCGAATCTGGGACTCTAGTGCTGTATTACTGCAGTTAGTTACAACTCGTTGCGCAGGTGTGCAACCCTAAAGATAAATTTAAGCATTTCATAAACTTTTCCAAAATATGATTTAACAGAAATATAATATTTTGTTTATATATACCTGAAGTATAATGATGCAAGATATTTCCTCACTGCTTCCTATATATTTGGTGTCTCCTCTGAGAGATGGCAAACACACTATCTGCAGGCACTCACTGCTATTTATAAAGGGTAGGGAGGGTGCTTTGTGTTAGATGAGGAGATATAGAGGAAATGGTATGGGACTAGCTGGAGTTCAAATGGTCATCCTTAGAAACCTAAGGATGGGGAGGAGAAGATGGTGGCATGACGCAGTGCACACAGCCGCTCTGAATGATATCGTATTTGTTAAATAGGGGTCGTGCACAATCCTGATTTGATGGAGACGGATGTGAAGAAGCACGGAGGAACATCTGAAGAAACTCCTGAAATGCCTGCTTTGCTGTCGCTGCTACTGTGCGATTGAGAATCTCCGGAGGGGAAGGCCACAAATCCTCGGCTTTGCCTATTGCCTGTTGCCAGGGCTGGGGTCAAAGCGCTCGACAGAGATGGTGCTCGGTGCTCAGTGTTGGAGGGCCGATCGGAGGCTCAAAGTTTTCGGACGGACTCAGAGTTGGACTGTGGTTGGGGTACTTCCAGGGTGCTGCATCAGCAAGTTTGTGGCACTGGAAGGTCATGGCAGGGAGAGTTTCTCCCTTCAACCGTCTGCATGAGATGATGGGACTTTCGAGAGACTTTGAGACTTTTTTTCACGTGCCCGTGGTCTGTTCTTCATCAAATTACGGTATTGCTTTGCACAGTTGTAACTATATGTTATAATTATGTGGTTTTTGTCAGGTTTTTTTAGTCTTGGTTTGTCTTGTGTTTCTGTGATATCATTCTGGAGGAACAAATTGTATCATTTCTTAATGCACGCACTACTAAATGACAATAAAAGAGGACTGCGTGTCCTCATAATCTAATCTAATCTAATATCCAGGATTTTCTGAAGCTTCCAGATCAAAGCTAGAGAATTCCTGTGTTGTGTAAAATCAGCAGCTGCTGAAGCGCCAGATTAGTGGAATAGGAAAGTTAGGCTATTGGAAGCATGACTTAGGGGAGTCTTTTTTTTTAGAGAGGTCGATGGAGAAGGAAGTGGTGCTTGGCAAAATGAGGGATTTAAGGGAAGAGTCGCAGAACAGTACCAGGAAGGACTGAGGAGATCCACACCACTGTTGTGATAGGGACTTGATCAAAATGTGGAGACCCGTGAAGAGCAGGTCTTTCCTGCTCTTTGTCAAGTTTGTATGCATGTCAATATCTCAATAGATGAGAAGGACAAGATCTTATTTTCAACTGAATGGATTTTCTGAGGCACATGTATAAGATTGTTTTGGATCCGTTGGCAAGGTTCAAAGGGGACATGGTGAGAAAAGGCAGCAGTGATGGACAGAGGTTGGTGAGATATAGCCAAGGAAGGTTCACTGAACTAGAAGGTAATTCAGAAAGGAGAGAGTAGGTGTGGCCTCCAGTCAAGACATGGTGAATTTCTTAGCATGATGAGAAGATTTAACCAAGTTTTTCTGTGTGAGACAACAGCAGGAGAGTAAGTTAGAGAGTAGTGTTTGCAGCTTGAGCAGGGATTAGTGGGATGTGAAACTGTCTGAGAAAGAAAACCTCGGCAGCATGATTGCAGGGTGGGAAGTGGGGAAGATGGGAGAGAAGAGCTTGTTGATAGTGGAATAGTGAGATATTTGGTCAAAGTCATAGAAAAGTACAGCACAGAAACAGGCCCTTCAGCCCACCTAGTCTGTGCTGAACCATTTAAACTGTCTACTCCCATCAACCTGCACCAGGAATATAGCCCTCCATACCCCTACATCTATGTACCTATCCAGGTGTTGCCACATCTTTCAGCCTCCCATACTCACTAAGTTGTCAGCCCCAGTGATTTCAGTCTTCATTCCAACTTGCCTTGGCAGATTTCTCTCACTACCTTCAGATGGTAAAATGCACACTTGAAAGGGTGCCTTGCTACGTCAGGTTATGAAAAAGATCAGGAAACATAAGCAGAGATAATTTACTGCATGTTACACCACTGGTGTTTAGGGCAGTAATGAAGATCCTCAGACTCTTGAGGTGTTCAGATCTTCCTTCATCACATCAGTAGCTTCCTCTTGGTTTTCACTACTGTTGGTAAAGGAAGTCCTGGGTGGATACTCAGGAATACTGTCACATTCAGATGTAGAAGGATTCTTCATTGCGGTTTCTGTAGCAATTTTGTTTTACCAGTCAGGGTTGTTAGCCCTGAGCTGAACCCCCAACCTGGAGGATCGATGGATCACTCTTAGTCTGGCCTCTACCGTTAGATGTGTTTGGCATAGGCGACCCTACCAAGACCAAAGCCTAATGCCTTGACTCCAGTCAGCATAGCTCTCTGGGTCATTGCAAGCCTCTGAACCACAGCAAGGCTGTGGTCCTCTAGGAGGAAGCAGAGAAAAGGAAGAGGTGAATATAGGCAGGTTTTGAGATCTGTGGTGCAAAGAAGCACTCAGTGGATTTAAACAGCATTCATTATGGAAACAAGTCACGAATCACACTTCATTATCAGCTTTCATCTGAGTACACAAGTTAGCTGCATTTCTGGAGACAGGAAGTTACAGTGAAGCAGAGAACTAGTTAAGATAATTAATTTGAAAAATGGCTTGATTTAGTTGTACCTTATTTTTATTGCACTTCAATATTACTTCTTTTGATAAAATATTGAGCTTCTTAAAATCCTGTACCGATTTATTTATAGCTACCTTTCAGTTGAACTGTGCTGGAATACATTTACTTAATTAAATTATAATGCAGTACAGACTTCTCTCTTAGAGTGTAATGTAGCAACTAACCTTCAGTATTGTTTAATAGTCTTGAATTTCATGGTACATTTTTAAAGATGCTTTGTTTTATTTAGTTTTAAGCACTGAAAAAGTCACTTAGACCTTGTTTTCGTTCCACGAGGACCGTAGAGGGAACCATGCATTAGGGTTAGGGTCAAGGGGTATCTGAAACCTAGGTACAATATTGTTCAACTGGAAATATTTCCTTGTGCATTAGAAGTTGGTCAGTTTTTTTCTGCCAGTAGAACATAAAAAATTAATGTTTCTGTTTTTAAAAAGTACTAGGAGATTTATTCCGAGTGTCCTGGCAAATATTTACCCTTCAGCAAGCATTTCTAAAAGCAGAATATTTAGTCATCATCACATTGCTATTTGTGGGTGCCTGCTCTACGCAGTTGATTGTCGTTTACCCAGCACTAGAAAAATCACAACACTTCAATAGTGCATCACTGGTTGCAAGGTGCTTTAGGACATTATGAAAGAGTTGCAAAAAGAATGTATTCTGTCTTTCTGGCTCACGGCTTTCCTGTTTGGATTCAATACCTCAAAATTTCGCTTCCCAGAAGATTTCATAATGCAATTGCCTTACCCTACACAAGTGACCAATTGTATCAGTCATATCCTGGATGAAATTGGACAACAGTGAGATTTAATAATGAGGGGAATGCAGAAAAATAGCAGACATGCAAAGGTAATATGACGGACACAGGGCAACTATGAATGCACTCAGCGGGTACCTTTTAATGAGTGAAAAGACTCATTAATTATATTATTTAATAATATAATTATTGAACAATTGTAATAAAACATACACTTTCCAGTTTTTAAAGCCTAGATATTATCAGGTATATGGAGCTGATCAAATGCAATCAAATCCTTCCTGGTGATTTAGTCAGGTTGGAATGAAGGATTGTTTCAGCTTGTAAGTTCTGATGATCTTTGTAAAACTCAATGGTGGAGATTTTCTAATCTCAAATAGGCAGCATTTATTGCAGAAATGGCTGTAAATATTATGAATTTGTTACATAATTACATTTTATTCTTGTGTTTTCAATCTTGCTGGTATATGGGTCTGGAATAGTTCTTTTGCCATCTTACAGATGCAAGGCTTGTATTTACTCCTGACCTTGGGAGCTGTCTGCTTCAGGTGTCTAGCTTTCCTCCAATATCCCACAATGTGCTGGCTACAGTAAATTGCTCCTTAGCATGGATTAACAACAAAGGATTGAAAGAAGTGTTGATGGTGACAAAGAAAGACCAGGAGAGGGGAGTAGTGGTAGGATTGCTCCAGTGCAAACTGCTGTCGACCCATTGGACTGAATGGCCTCTGTGTGAGACACTATAAGCCAAAACACAAAATTCCCTTCTCAATGAACGTAAATTGAATTACTAATCTAGTAACAAAATTCCCTGAGGTATGTGGCTTTGGGATGTGATTTTGTGGAAGACAGGTTTGGTGACTGACTTCTACTGAGACCAGTGGTTCCCAACCTTTTTTATGACATGAACCCCTACCACTAACTGGAGGGTCTGTGAACCCCAGGTTGGGACCCTCTGATCCGAGGCAAATGCACAGCTCTACTTGTGCATACACTTCATCGCAATCAGCTAAGCTCATGTGAATACCATCATTAATTTTGAGAATTCATTATTTCCAGTCTGTGCGAACATGTTGTGGTTAGTTTCAAGACTTGCTCATGCCAAGTCTATGCAGTGTGTGTAAATGTGCAGATGCCAGACCAACCGAGAGTCTTGCTGTTATTGGTCATTGTAAATTGTCGCATGATTAGGCTAGTGTTAAATCGGGTGTTGCTGAGCGGCATGACTGGAAGGCCCTATTCTGCACTGTATTTCATTAAATAGATAGATAAGTAAGATCAGGCTGATCTTCTATACTTTGTGATGGAAGGTGTGCAACATTAAGAAAGGTCTGGCAGAAAGATGCCAACTCTCTGGGATTGCTTGAATTGTCCAGGATTTGGAGATATTTCTCAAAGTCCCTGATTAAAAACACCCCAAACAAATAGAGAAAGGGAAATGGAAAAAAGATCCTTTGTTTTTCTCTTTCAAAAATTATTTATTAAAAATGTACATGTTGGACATGGTGAAGGATCTTCCACTCGTGTACAAACAATCTACACAGAATCAGAATCGGAATCCGGTTTAATATCACCAGCATGTGTTGTAAAATTTATTATTCTGTGGCAGCAGAACATTGCAATGCATATTAATAAAAACTATAAATTACAATAAGTGGTGTTTAAAAACTAAATAAGTAGCACCAAGTAAGTAGTGAGGTCATATTCATGGGTTCTTTGTCCATTCAAGAATCAGATAGCAGAGAGGAAGAAGCTGTTCCTGAATCTGTTGAGTGTGTTTCTTCAGGTTGTCTGATGGTAGCAATGTGAAGAGGGCATGTCCTGGGTGATGGGGGTCCTTCATGATGGATGATGCCTTTTTGAGGCAGTGTCCTTGATGTTGGGGATGCTAGTGCTTGTGATGGAGCTGGCTGTGTTTACAACTTCCTGCAGATTTTTACAAACCTGTACAATGGTCCCTCCAATACCAGATGGTGATGCAACCTGTTATAACGCTCTCCGTGGTACATCTGTAGAAATTTCCAAGTGTCTTTGGTGACAAACCAATTTTCCTCAAACTCTTAATGAAATATAGCCAATGTCATGCCGCCTTTGTAATTGGGCCCAGGATAGATCTTCAGAGATGTTGACACTCAGGAACTTGAAACTGGTCACCCTTTCCACGTCTGTTTGCTGGATGAGGTTTGGTGTTTGTTCCCTTGACCTCCCCTTCTTGAAGTTCACAATCACTTCCTTGGACTTGCTGATGTTACTTCAACACCCGTCAACCAGCTGGTCTATCTCACTTCTATATGCCTCCTTGCAAAGACCTGAAGTTCTGCTATCATTAGTTAGGCCATCAGCAAATCTATCGATGGTGTTTGAGCTGTGCCTAACCACACAGTCGTGAGTGTGTAGAGAGATTTGCAGTTGGTCAAGCATGCATCCTTGAAGTGTGCCAGTGTTGATTGTCAGCGAGGGAGAATGTTACTTTCAATCTGCACAGACTGTGGTCTCTCAGTGAGGAAGTCAAGGATCCAATTTGAGGGAGGTGCAGAGGCTCATGATTTGGAGCTTTTTGATTACAACTGAGGGTATGATTGTGTTGAACACTGAGCTGTAGTTAATAAACAGCAGTATGTACTTCCATCGTCCAAGTGATTTAAGGCACAGTGGAGAGCCAATGAGATTGCATCTGCTATAGACCTATTGTGTCAATAGGCAAATTGCAGTGGGTTCATGCCCTTGCTTAGACAGGAGTTGATTCTGACCACAACCAACCTCTCAGAGCACTTCATCGCAGTAGGCGTGAGTGCAACTGGATGATGGTCATTGCGACAGCTCACTCTACTTATTGGGAAATGGTATGATTGTCATCCTTTGAAGCAGTTGGGAACCTCCAACTGCAGCATAAGAGATTGAAGATGCCCTATAATGCTCCTGCCGGTTGGTTGCCACAGATTTTCAGAGCCCTTAGCAGATACACCATCAGGGCCTCTCTTGAAAGCTGTTTTGAAGTGGGCCTCTGGGTCAGAGAACACCGGGTCACCAGATGCTGCAGGGATTTGCACAGCTGTAGTTTTTTCTCCCTTTCAAAACGTGCTTAAAAGGCATTGATTTAATCTGGTAGTGAAGCATCACAACTATTCATGATGTTGGGTTACCCTTTGTAGGAAGCAATGGACTGCAAACCCTGTCAGAGCTGAAGTGCATCTGATTCCATCTTTAGCCTCAACTGGAGTTGTTTATTTGCTCTTCCATCGGTTGGAACCTGGATTTCTTGTATAGATCTGGATCACTGGTTTTAAATGCCACAGATCTAGCCCTCAGCAGACTATGGAACTTCTGGTTCATGCACAGCTTTTGATTTGGGTAAGTCTGGTATGTTCTTAAAGGCACACACTTGTCCACACAGGTCTAGATGAAGTTGGTGACAACTGAGGCATATTCATTCAGATTTGAAGATGAGTCCTTGAATATTGTCCAGACCATCGACTCAAAGCAGTCCTGTAAGAGCTGCTCCGGCTCCTTTGACCGTACCTTCTTGGTCCTCACCATGCTATTACAGTCTCTAGTCTCTGCCCATATGCTAGTCATAGGCATACTTTATTGATCCCTGGGGAAACTGGTTTTTGTTACAGTTGCACCATAAATAATAAATAGTAATAAAACCATAAGTAGTTAAATAGTAATATGTAAATTATGTAAGGAAATAAGTCCAGGACCAGCCTATTGGCTCAGGGTGTCTGACCCTCCAAGGGAGGAGTTGTAAAGTTTGATGGCCACAGGCAGGAATGACTTCCTATGACGCTCAGTGCTGCATCTCGGTGGAATGAGTCTCTGGCTGAATGTACTCCTGTGCCCAACCAGTACATTATGTAGTGGATGGGAGACATTGTCCAAGATGGCATGCAACTTGGACAGCATCCTCTTTTCAGACACCACCGTGAGAGAGTCCAGTTCCATCCCCACAACATCACTGGCCGTACGAATGAGTTTGCTGATTTTGTTGGTGTCTGCTACTCTCAGCCTGCTGCCCCAGCACACAACAGTAAACACGATAGCACTGGCCATCACAGACTCGTAGAACATCCTCAGCATCGTCTGGCAGATGTTAAAGGACGTCAGTCTCCTCAGGAAATAGAGACAGCTCTGACCCTTCTTGTAGACAGCCTCAGTGTTCTTTGACCAGTCCAGTTTATTGTCAATTCGTATCCCCAGGTATCTGTAATCCTCCAACATGTCCACACTGACCCCCTGGATGGAAACGGGGGTCACCGGTACCTTCGCTCTCCTCAGGTCTACCACCAGCTCCTTAGTCTTTTTCACATTAAGCTGCAGATGATTCTGCTCACACCATGTGACAAAGTTTCCTACCGTAGCCCTGTACTCAACCTCATCTCCCTTGCTGATGAATCCAACTATGACAGAGTCATCAGAAAACTTCTGAAGATGACAAGACTCTGTGCAGTAGTTGAAGTCCAAGGTGCAATGGTGAAGAGAAAGGGAGACAAAACAGTCCCCTGTGGAGCCCCAGTGCTGCTGATCACTCTGTCGGACACACAGTGTTGCAAGCACAAGTACTGTGGTCTGTCAGTCAGGTAATCAAGAATCCATGATACCAGGGAAGCATCCACCTGCATCGCTGTCAGCTTCTCCCCCAGCAGAGCAGGGCGGGTGGTGTTGAACGCATCTGGGAGTAGAAATACAACCAGGTGATCGGGTGGTAATTGGTGAGAGACTTCTTCAAGCTGGCCTGGTTGAAATACCCCACAATAAGAGGGAAGGCATCATGGTGTGCAGTCTCGTGCCCTCTGATTACATTGCTCAGCTCTTTCAGTGCCTACCTGACATTGGCCTGAGGTGGAATGTACTCCGCCATCAGAATGCTGGTGGAGGACTACCTCAATAGAGAAAGAGAATGACATTTGATTGCTAGGTGTGTCAGCTCAGGTGATCAGGACTGAGATAGTGTGCCACAGTGACTAAATTATGAAGTATACTCTGCCTAATCTACCTTTAAAAGCCTGAGCTGGCCTGTCTTTATGGTTAAGCTATCAAGCAGCTGTCCAAAGTGGCAGGGTATAGCTATTTTTTCTGTGAAGCAAAGTTTCTGATGTCCCTCTGGTACTGTGATCCTGCTCTGAGGTCTTCAGTTTTATTTTCCTGACACTGTATATTCACCAGAAAGATGGTCAGGGGTGGGTGTCTAAAGTCTCTGTGTTTCAATTGTACTTGCAGCTCAGCACGCTTTCCCCTGCTTCCTTATCTTAAAGGGAATGTGCACTCACAGTCCGGGATAGATAGATACTTTATTGATCCCAAAGGGATCTGTCGATTTTGAATATTGATAGACTTTTTAAGCATTTTAAAACTCTGTTGCTTACTGAAGTACCCATGTCTGTGACTGGAACATTAGCCGAATGGGAATATTTGATGGTTCCCATCAGTGCTGTGCACAGAGAGTCACTATCTTATCAGCACTATTGTGTGCTTATCGGCACTATTGTGTGCTTATCGGCGCTATTGTGTGCTTATCGGCGCACAGTGAAAGAGAACATGTCAGCAGCTAACCTATGGTGCAACAGAAAGGTGGGGCAGGTTAGAAGACACACCTAGGAATATTTCCAACCAGGTTGGCACAATTTTTTTTGACCGTGAGTTGTCGAGATGGGGAAGAAATGCTCAGAAATGTTTCTGTGTAGTTTGTTGAAAGATTGACTTGCGAAATTCTTAAAATTGTACGAATAAAACATCAACATTTTTGATTGTTCCCTTTTATAGTCAGGCATCTGTTTGCTGGATGATTTGGTCAAACACATTTAAGATTAAATAACAATTTAGGGTATAACAATTGGCTGCCACTCTCACTGTGGAACTCATTACTTTGTTGTGAAAATGAAGCTGTGAAAACAATATCAGTCTTGTGTTGGGTTGTTAATCCTCCAAGATCACTAAAGAATTGTCAGAAATTGAATATTGATCTGCTGGGTTCTGCTGCAAGCAACTCAGGAGAATAGTTGCATAGGGACGTTACAAAGGATAGGGATTGTCTCTCTGTTTATTTGAAGTTCGTCATAAAAATATTGAATAAAGAGGCTTTATGGGACAAGGCATAAGAGGTGGAGACAGGAGGTTATTTGATGAAAGCAGAACTAATAGATCAATCCAGAGTTGGTAACAGTAGGCATTGCAAGCATGGCAAGGTGTGTTTCACATGGCAAGGTGTGTTTCACATTCGCAAACAGCGGCAGGCTCTTATTCAGCCAGGAAGACAGAAATTATATGGAAGAGAAAATTTAAGCCATACATTTTTCATTTTGCCATTTTTCTGAATCACCCCAATGAGCTTTTTAAAACATTGCTATTATTTTCTTTGGATGGAAAGATCTGAACTTCTTATTAAAATGTGATTTTGCAGATTTGTGTAGAGGTGGAATTTTGGCTTTTTGCCTTTTAGGGTTTCTTATCCACCATAAAAAGGACTTTGCACCTGTAGAAGATAGAAAAAAAGGACTTTTCATTGTGCTTCAAAGATGCACAGGTAAATCATATCCCAAATGCATGGACTATTGAACAAGAACCAGTGCTTAGGCCATACCAGGCAACGTGCCTTCTGAGGTGGAAAAGAACACAAGTCATGATCTGCATCTGTATGTTTAAATGTTGCAGAATATTTATAAGTTCAAATTGAGGTTCATGAATTGAAGTTGTAGATCTTCATGTGTCAGTCTGAGGCTTCAGTGAATAAGCCTTGTTGTGGATCTTTCAAGAGCATTATTAGACCCTTGAGCCCAAAATAATTGGTAAAATCTGAGTTTATTTTACATATTATTTTACTTGTTATACCCCAAAATATTATTTAATCTGAAATGTGTTTGGTCAAATCATCGTTCATACTTCCAATCACTCTTTCCAGATTTACTGTGAGTTAATTTGTTACTTTTAATACCTACTTCTCCTAAAGGTAAAGACGAGAAAAAGTTATAAAATTTTTTTACTATATTGCTAGTGCCTTGTAAATTTTGCTTATTTTTTTTTACATATAATACTCCTCAAAGCCCTTTTTGTTGCTCCTAGTCATGTGAGCTTATTGGGCTGTGAGTGCCGGGGAGTGGCAGGCATGTATAATGAATTTGCTTAATTTTATGTTGTGCTGATCATGACAGCTGAAAGCTTGTTGCGGGTACTCGTTTTAAAGCGTTGACACTGTGGGAATGGGGGCATGCAGTCGTTAATTTGTGAATGTCAAGCAGCTGCCACACCTGTTGAGGTGATGTCATTGAGAAAAGTATTCTTTCCCCTTGTTGTACTGTTACATTCACATTCGTAGCCACTGGGCAACCAACAAACAGCCGTAGCCGCTTTGGAAAGCTCCAACACTAATCAACCGCTTGGAATGGAACCATTATAGGAATCTCTTCAGAAGACCAGTGGCATTCATGGGGAGGACAGGGGATGATGGAGGGACAGGTACACCTATGCCCCTCTACCTTTAGTCATTAAATGTATTAAGGATGCATGCCTGTTTGCACCTGAATACCTGTTTAATAGGATTCATGATATCCTTCCACCAACCAAAAAAAGTTCAGATTTAAATCTGTGGGCATACTTCACAAGTAACAATTTCTTCACCAGTCTCAACTGTGGGTACATTTGTAGGGAATACCTTTGTTTTTGAGCATTGTGCATAATTTCAGAATTATCTTTATTGATAAGGTGGTGACAAATCAGGATGTAGGAGGTTGCAAAGCTGGCACAACAACAACGTCTCACTGAATGGCTGCAGAACAAAGGAGCTGATTACTGACTACAGTAGGACAAAACCAGTGGTCCATGAATCAATCCTTATCAGGGAAGCAGAGGTGGAGAGGGCCAGCAACTCTAAATTCCGCAGCATTATCCTTTCAGAGGATCTGTCCTGGGAACGGCATGTAAATACAATTATGAAGAAACATGGCAGCACCTTCACTTTCTTAGAAATTTGTGAAGATTCTGCATGTTGTATAAAATTTTAGCAAACTTCTTTTCATGTACAGTGGAGGGTATACTGACTGGTTGCATCAGGGTCTGGAATGTAAACACCAATGCCTTTGAATGGAAAAGTCTACAAAAAGTAGTAGGTACAGCCTGGTGCTTCACAGATGCAGCCCTTCCCATCACTGTGACCCTGTGCAAGGAGCACTCTTTTAGTAAAACAGCATCCATCTTTAAGGGCTCCTACCAGCATTGGGCCACTACTACTGAGGTGTTCATACTCCATTTCTTATTTTTGACACACTTCAGCAATATTGACAGATGGAATACAAGCTGTTGTTTCTCCATCCCGAGGGCATCCTCTTCTTGGCACAAGAGGAAGCCATGGACTGACATGTCGGAATGGGAATCGAAATTAAAACACTTGGCAACAGGGAAGTTATGCTTTTGGCAGATTGAGCCCCCCAGTTTACGATGGGTATCACCTTTATAGAGGAGGCTGCACTGGGAGCATCAGACACAACAGACAACACTAGCAGGTTTGCAGTTGAAGTGTTGCCTCACCTGGAAGGGCTGGAACACAAATCAAACACAAGATGGTCTTGCCATTGCTTGTTATTTCTCTGTAATCAGGAACGACTTAATGCTCTTTTTCAGGGAGCTATAATAGGCCAATAGTTCTTCTTTGTTAGTATATCACGAGCAATTGAGAAAGCAGAGTTGAAGTTATCCTCAGCATTATCCTCAGTTTTATCATGGTCTGATATTGGTACTGTGGCACAGCACCAAGGGAATAATGTCAGCTGCTCTGCGTTGGCACCAATGTGCTGTACTGTAGGGAACTTATTGATCAGAGAGCAATTCTACAAACAGCAAGGACTGAATGATGAGATTCCTTTCACCATTCCTTCCTAATTTGAGCTCTGATTTTAACTCATGACATGCTGGGGTAATTGGGTCGGACATTAATTAAACTCCTCATAATCTTCTTGGCATATAAAAAGTTAAAATTCGTTTCCTGCATGGGAAGTAGACTCACTAGAGGAATTCTTTACTAAACCTATTTTTTTTTACTCATTGATGGACTGTGGATTTGTATTATAATTGCCCTGAATTAAAAAGCTAAAAAGCATCTGTTATCTGGAAAACAATGAAGACAATCTTGTTTATTGAAAGTTCCTGCAGTCTCAGTAGCAGCGACTTGGAAGGTGATGGATGCAGGGATATTTCCTGAGGTGGTCTCTTGAATAGGTCATTGATTTATCACTGTGATGAACCAACACCATAAGAATATGAATGGGAACAGAAAAGTGAGTTGATTGTTCCACTAAAAGATTCACACAGCATCTAAAATGATGACACAATTTTTCATTGAATTAGTGAACACTGCCAATCATTTACATCTTAAAAACAAACCTCCATCCGATGTGTAGCCTCCTGGTAAGCCTCAGGCACGCTCAGCTCGCTCTCATGTAGGGGGAGCAGCCTTTGGCCCCGCCAAACTCTGTAATCGAGTTTGTGTGGATGCTGTGTGATGTACCCCATCACGCCAAATAACAGACAGTACCCCGTATGCAATGAAATGATTACACTTTATAGATCCTACTGGAACTATATAGTTAATAGAGATACAATATAAAAGGAAAATAAAAGGCACCAAACTTATCAAAGTTCAACTACTTCGTGCACAACCGTTGGAGCTCAATTAACGGAGTCTTCTTTCCACCATATGATCCCCTCCGACCTCCTCGGCCCGCTGCATGGGACCAACCACTGTGGTCGACCAGATGCTCCACACGAGTCTGTCCTCGTCTCCCCTCCTTGCCAAAGACCCTGGGCCTCGGACTCCCGCTTGGGGTCCGTTCCGTCGGCCATCTTACAGTATCGCGTCTCCTCTCTCTGTCCCCATCGCGCCATCTGCCCCAAAGCCCGCCAAAACAATAGCTTACAGACACACAAGATTGAAAAACATCTATACCAATTGGTTAGCAAATGAATACAATTCCCTTATCAGTAATTATAACCCAAACAAGCTGCTAGTGAGAGAACCACTGTCTCAGCAGTTAACATCACAGAGAAGCCATTTTTATTATAGCGTAACAAAGAAGCCATTTTTATTAGCCTTAGCAGTAACATAAAAGAAGAAACCCCTTACACATGCAAATAATTTAAATATCCAATTGGTGTCATGGGTAAAGGGAGATTACATTGTTTCTTGATTGAAAACTGAAACTAATCTGATATGAGTGTTTTCATTTCTGCCATACTCAAATATTGACTGAACTATGTAACATTTTGTGGAATGGTTGAACTTACAAAATTTCAAGTGTGTCTTTTTAGATCTTTTATTTCCATCTTTTTATTGTGTTATTTGTCTCTGTTACCTCCTCACACAACACTTCCCCAAACAAATATTTCCTTCCATTTTAATCTGGTCCTAACATATTGATGCAGCTATATAGAAGGCAAGACAGGGGCTATATTTCATTAGGAGTTTGAAGAGATTTGGTTTCTCACCTAAAACTTTCAAACTTCTGCATGTGTACAGTGGAGAGCAATCTGACTGGCTGCATCACTGTCTGGTATGGGGAGAGGGCTATTGCACAGGATTGAAGTAAGTTGCAGAAAGTTGTAAAATTATTCAGCTCCATCACGGGTACTAGCCTCCATGGTATCCAAGACATCTTCAAGGAGCAGTGCTCAGGAAAGTGCCATCCATCGTTAAGGTCCCAAACTTCCTAGGACATGCCCTCTTCTCACTGTTACTTCCGCCACCTCCTACGGGATCCCACCACCAAGCATATCTTTCCCTCCCGCCCCCCCGGCTTTCCGTAGGGATCGCTCCCTATGCGATTCCCTTGTCCATTCGTCCCCCCTATCTCCCTCCTGGCACTTATCCTTGTAATCGGAACAAGTGCTACACATGCCCTTACACTTCCTCCCTTACCACCATTCAGGGCCCCAGACAGTCCTTCCAGGTGAGGCGACACTTCACCTGTGAGTCGGCTGGGGTGATATACTGCGTCCAGTGCTCCCGATGTGGCCTTCTATATATTGGCAAGACCCGACGCAGACTGGGAGATCGTTTCGCTGAACACCTACGCTCTGTCCGCCAGAGAAAGCAGGATCTCCCAGTGGCCACACATTTTAATTCCACGTCCCATTCCCATTCTGATATGTCTATCCTCGGCCTCCTTTACTGTAAAGATGAAGCCACACTCAGGTTGGAGGAACAACACGTTATATTCCGTCTGGGTAGCCTCCAACCTGATGGCACGAACATTGACTTCTCAAACTTCCGCTAATGCTCCACCTCCCCCTCATACCCTATCCGTTATTTATTTATATACACACATTCTTTCTCTCACTCTCCTTTTTCTCCCTCTGTCCCTCTGACTATACCCCTTGCCCTCCTCTGGGTTCCCCCCCCTTTTCTTCTCCCTGGGCCTCCTGTCCCATGATCCTCTCATATCCCTTTTGCCAATCAACTGTCCAGCTCTTGGCTCCATCACTCCCCCTCCTGTCTTCTCCTATCATTTTGGATCTCCCCCTTCCCCTCCCACTTTCAAATCTCTTACTAGCTCTTCTTTCAGTTAGTCCTGACAAAGGGTCTCGGCCCGAAATATCGACTGTACTTCTACCTAGAGATGCTGACTGGCCTGCTGTGTTCACCAGCAACTTTGATGTGTGTTGCTTGTCTCACTGTTACCATCAGGTAGGAGGTACAGGACCCTGAAGGCACAGCTTTTCCCCTCTACCATCTGATGTCTAAATGGACATTGAACGCATGAACACTACCTCACTACTTGTTTCTTATTTCCTGCCGCAAAGTTAACAGATTTCACAACATATGCTGGTGCTATTGTTCTGTTTCTGACTTTGCTATCTTTCTGACTCTCTCTTCAGGAATTCACTACTCTTCCAATCACTTTTTGCTCAATCATTCACATACGCATTTTACTTCACAATGTTATATAATAATCAAGACTGGGTTCAACTAAATTGGAAATTCTCTTCAGTGTACAAAAAAATGAAGTTTTCCCTCAGTCTTTTCTGAAGACTGTGTTATGCTGCCTATGATATTGGTAGGTTGAAACTTTCATGCATAAAGTAGGCTTTTTGAAAGACTGCTTTGAAATATTTAAGGTCTGACTAAGTAGAGAGCATGATGGAGACTCTGGCCTGAAATTAACCCTGTTCACAACAGATAAGTTTGTGCTGATTCTAAGCTGTTCATTAAGTTCCAGTGTATAGTGCCATTAACATATTAAACAAGGTGTAAATAATGCAAAAAATATTAATGTGGAGATTTAAGGCAGGTAACCATGCACCAAGATATGGGATTTAACTCGTGGGTTAGAGAGAAAAAAATGGATGTTTGTAGAAGGAATGTTGGAGCCTAAAGCTGAAAAAGATGGAAGCCATTTATAAAGTAAAGGAAGTTGGGAAACATGTGGCCTGAACTGAAAGAAGGCATACAACTTTCAGGGTTGATGGGCCGAAGGAAATCACTGAGATAAGATGGGCTCAGTTCTGGAGGGATATGAACAGAGAATCAACGTTAGAACCTGAAGCAATGGTGAACAGGGAGCATTTAATGATCAGTGAACATAAGGTGCAGTGAAGAGAGAGTAGAATATCAATCTTGATGGTATGGAGATGGAGGACGAATCAGGGACCAGGAGATATTTAGAGAAGTCAGATTTGGAGGTGACAAATACATGGTTGAGACCAGTGGCAGGTTAACAGGACATGGTGGTTAATGATGTGTATTTAATGTTTCAATAATATTAGAGTAATATTGTAAATATATTGTTTGATTAAGCATTATTTGTTTAATTTAATATGGGTTCTAGGAAAAAATAAGTGAATGGTAAATGTCACCACACTGCCACATCATATGCTTAAAGTAAAAACAAATCTAAACATACAAGTTACAAAACTTAACAGTTAACATGGGAAACACAACAGCAGTTAACATCTTCTGCCACTAACCTCTATTTGACCTCATCTTCGATCAAGTGAAGCAAATGATGAAAGCAAATTTTTGTCCTAGAATGAATGACATAATAACATAACGTCAGTAACTATGACCATTTTGCATTTCATAGAGGTTAAAGGAAACCCTTTTGATGTTGGTTTGAAAGGAAATTATGGCAGAGTTTTGACATTAAAATAGAAAATGCCTGAACCGTTAACAATCTCATGGAAGAGAAGCAGCAGTGTGAAGTGTTTCAATAATAAACCAAACCGTCGCTCTATTTCCGCAGCCTGACCCAAAAGGTATTTTCAGCTTTTCCTATTTGTGTTCCCCAATGACCTTGGTTATCGTTCATTGAAGTTTTAATTTCCATTGCAAATTTGAAAGCTGCCATCATCTGTTCAAGCCCCATCTCAGTGTTTAGGCTTGACTGCTTTTTGAGGTTCAGCTGGATGTTTATCTAAAGTTAAATTGGCATTTCAAGTTTAAATGCAGGATTTAATTACTGGCTTGGCAGCAATATTTTCTTAGATCACAACCTGACAGCTGCTGGATGATTTCTTGTCCAGAATGATTGTTCAGTCTTAATTGCCTTTGTTAAACAGAAAATCGGTGCATCAGGTAAGCACACAAAATGGGGAGAGGAAGTAAGCCTGTGGTTAACATGTTTAATTGTTTTGAGTTTATCAATGTTGTAGAAAGCAGAATTACAACAGAAGGGAGGAAAAAGTAAGTAGACATTGTAGGAACACACATCAAAGTTGCTGGTGAACGCAGCAGGCCAGGCAGCATCTCTAGGAAGAGGTACAGTCGACATTTCGGGTCGAGACCCTTCGTCAGACATTGTAGGAAATGATTTTATTTTACAGTACGTTTTGGATGTCATCCCATGAACCCCATGCTTTGTCTATCAAATCTTCCTCACTGGTTTCAGAGAGCAACTAAACATCCTGCCCTGAGCCACTGACAGTGGTACAAGACAGCGAGAATGACTTTGATAAAACATTAAGCTAAAACCATGAGAGTAACTACCAAAGTTTGCTGAATACGTAAGCACAGATAGAAAAGTAAGCTGTGATAATTCTGCAGAAGAGCACAGCAAGTTGATAATGATACACCAGCTGGAGTACATTATGGAGAAATATGAGGTGATCCACTTTACTGGTTGGCATCTTTGTAGGCAGACGTTTGGGATTGAGGATGACTGGCTTTCTGTCCATTCTGAGGGTGGATAATGGATGTGCGTGTAGAGTCTTGTAAGGAGGTGGCCGTTCCAAGCATACGTAGCACACAATCTCGCATGTATGCAGGTGTACTTGCATGTCCAGTTCCAGGCACATGCACGCATTCGCTCGCGGTGAGCTTGCACTCTGTCATGGACACTTGCCCCTACTTAGAGCCCTTCTCAGATCTTCACAACCACCCACCCTGATCCCCTTTCTCAATTTCAGCAGGAATAATAGAAAAGCAGAACATTGTTCAAGTTGTAAATATTGAAAGTCATTGTTCAGAGAGACTGCTTATTCATAACATAGAATTAAGCTTTTGGCCCACTGAGACAATACCAGCAAGGCTATTAGTCTTCTCTCTATCCCGATTGCTTATTCTCTCACACCCATACTGATCAGCTTTTCTCTGCTATGGATAGGTAATGTGGAAGGAAACACACCCAGTCACAGGGGGAATTTGGAAATTCCACACAGATATCACATGTTCAGCATCAAACTCAGGTGCCTGGAGATGTGAGGTTACATCATGGACAAATGTGCCACTTGGCCACTTTCACAGGAAACGTAGAATGTTAGTGTGCTGCTACAGCGAGGACATCACCAAGGCCACACATGGTTTGTACATACCGGCTGTGTGGTGAAAAAGGCATAACAGCATCTCTTTCACCTCAGATGATGGAGGAAGTTTGGTATGGGCCCCCAAATCCTAAGAACTTTCTACAGGGACACAATTGAGAGCTTCCTGACTGGCTGCATCACTGCCTGGTATGGGAACTGTACCTTCTGCAGAGTGGTGTGGACAGCCCAGCACATCTGTAGTTTTGAACTTCCCATGACTCAGGACATTTACAAGGATAGGTGTGTAAAAAGGGCCCATAGGATCATTGGGGACCCAAGTCACCCCAACTACAATCTATTCCGTCTGCTACTATCTAGGAAATGGTACCACAGCATAAAAGCCAGGACCAACAGGCTCCAGGACAGCTTCTTCTACCAGGCCATCAGACTGATTAACTCGCGCTGATTTGAGTGTATTCCAGTGGTCCCCAACCTCCAGGCCGTGGACTGATACATTGTTGCGAAGAATGCAGTGGTTCAGCGGTAGCCGGGACGCACCCAGCACATCTTTAAGAAAAAAGCCGAAATAAACAAAATAAAAAAAATAAACAAGCTAATTAATTAGGTGCCGCTCAGCACGTAAATGTCGGCCCAGATCAGAGGTGACGCTATTGGAAATCGTCAGATGGTGACGAGGTGGTGTATTGGAGGAAGATAGAACAACTGGTTAAGTAGTGTTGCAGCAACAACCTTGTACTCAATGTCAGTAAGACCAAGGAAGTGACTGTGGGCTTCAGGAAGGAGAATTTGAGGGAACACACACCAGTCCTCATCGAGGGATCAGCAGTGGAAAGGGTGAGTAGTTTCAAGTTTCTGGGTGATCTATCCTGGGCCCAACATATTGGTGCAATTACAAAGAAAGCATGACAGTACCTATATTTTAGGAGTTTGAGACTTGATGTAACACAAGTCTCTAGTAAATTTCTACAAGAGATTTGCTCTGGCATTCCAACTGGTTGCCTCACCATCTGGTATGGAGGGGCCACTGCGCAGCAAGTTGTGAACTCAGCCACCTCCATCATGGACATCAGCCTCCCCAGCATCGAGGATGCCCTCAAAAGGTAATGCCTCAAAAAGGTGGCATCTCTCTCACCAAGGACATACTCTCTTCTCAAAGTCAAAAGTCAAAGTAAAAGTTGTTATCAGAGTATTTACAAGTCACCAAATACAACGCTGAGACTCTTTTTCTATGGGCATACTTAACATATCTATAGAACAGTAGCTGTAAACAGGATCAAAGAACAACAAACTGTGGAAAAGCAGATATAAATAAATAGCAATAAATAATGAGCATGAAATAACAAGATAAGAGTCCTTAAATGAGTGTACTTATTCCCTTTTGTTCAAGAGCCTGATGGTTTAGGGGCAGCAATTGTTCTTGAACCTGCTGGTACAAGTCCTGAGGCACTTGTAACTCATTGCTCTCATTGCTACCATCAAGACAAAAACATTTTAGGAACAGCTTCTTCCTCTCTGCCATCTGATTTCTGAATGGACAATGAACTTGTGTACACTACCTCAATTTCTTCTCTTTTTGTGTGACTTATTTAATATTTTTTCCAATATACACTTAATGTAATTTATATTTTTTCATTATTATGCATTTCAATGTAGTGCTGCTGCAAAACAACATATTTCATTGCCTAAGCCTGTGATATTAACCCAATTATGTTCCCAAATCTTGTCAGAAATGTGGAGTAGTTACGAATTCAGTACAGTGCCCTTTCCTAATTTTCTCTCAAGTATTTTACCTTGCCTGGATCTGGACCAGCTAGAAAAATGAGTGCAAATATGGCAGATGAAATTAAATGCAGGCCAGTGTGAGGTGTTGTGTGTTGGGAGCCTATTCAGGGTAGAACTTGCACGGTGAGCAGGAGGGTTCGAGGAGTATGGTGGAACAGAGGGATCTGGAAATACAGATACATAATTCCGTGAAAGTGGTGTCACAGATAGATAGGGTTGTGAAGAGAGCTTTTGGCACATTAGCCCACATAAGTAAAAATGTTCTATACTGGAGCAACGATGTTGAAGTTGTACAGGGTGAGGCCTAACTTGGAGCATTGGGTGACAGGTCTTGTCACCTCCCTCTAGGAAAGATATCAATAAGATTGAAAGAGTGCAGAGGAAATTTACAGAGATGTTCCAGGACTTGAGGACCTGAGTTATAGGGAAGAATTGAATAGGAGAGGATCTTATTCCCTAGAATGTAGGAGAATGAGGGGAGATTTGATAGAGGTGTACAAAATTATGAGGGTATAGATCGAGTAATGTGTGTATAGATCAAGTAAATGCAAGCAGGCTTTTTCCACTGAGGTTGGGTGAGACTATAACTAGAGGTCATGGATTAAGGGTGAAAGGTGGAATGTTTAAGGGGAATGTAGGGAACTCATGGCTTTGAGGGTGTGGAACGAGCTGCCAGAAGAATTGGTGGATGCAGGTTCGATTTCAACATTAAAGAGAAACTTGGATGGGTAAACAGATGGGAAGAGAATGGAGAACTATGGTTTGGAACTTGGCAGTTTGTCGTTTGGCATGAACTAGATGGATTGAATGGCCTGGTTCTGTGATGTAGTGTTTTGACTCTACGACTCTAATATACTTTATTCATAGTATATTACCACTATCTGCTATCTGCTTTTGTGTTGTTAGAAGTGTGTGTGTATGTTTATTTATGTAATCATCGATCCATCTGTACTAAAGGATTACAGTGAACTTTGTAGAATCTTTCCATTTCAAACATATCAGTCCTGCCGAGGGTTTGGTCCAAAACATTGACTGTACTGTTTTCCAGAGAAGCTGCCTGGCTTGCCGAGTTCCTCCAGCACTTTGTCTGTGTGTGTGTGTGTGTGTGTGTGTGTGTTGCTTGGATTTCCAGCACCTGCAGGTTTTCTCCTGTTTGATGTCAGTAGTTGTAGTGGCTTTCCTAAGCCCGCCGTGTTAGTTCAGAAGTTTTCAGTAGTTTTGGAGAATAGCATGATCAGATGAAAATCTCAGTCTTTTTCTCCAGCTGAAGTTCAGCAGGAGTTTCGGAGAAACCCAATGCAGAACTTTCAGGAATATACAAATGAATTAGGAACGCTTGGCTCCTTTCACCTGCTCTCTCTTAATTGTATGATGGCTGCTGTTATTTTGTTCCTAACTCCGCATTGCTGTCCTGCCCATGGTAACCTTCTTGCCCTCTGCTTTTAAAATGTTATCACTCTACTTCCATTGCCCCTTGAGAAGTGTGTGACAAAGACTAAGGATCCTCTGAGGCAGAAAATAAATTTCCTCATCTCTGTCCTAAACATGTGTTCCCTTAGATTAAATCCACTGTAAGAAGAAACATGCCCTCCACATCTATGATGCCTTTTGCAAAACCATGTTGGTTGCCCCTCAGGAGATGAATGTCTGCACGATGAGCATTCACACTATTTGGAATCAGACTTGCGGTCTCAATTTTTCAGGGGTTGCATAGAAATAAGGCCAAGCTTCATCTCCATCTGTTCACCATGTTATTGAGAAGATATCATAATGTTTAAAAACCACTAAAGGCCCTTTACTCTGTGACATTGGGTATTTAATCAGAGAAGAGAGAAGGCTAAACTGTGATTATTGAGATGTTGGAGATTCACAGAGAAATCCATGCTTTGAATGTGAAAACTATGGCCTCGGGAGTGAAAAAGATGAACGCTTTTTAATATCTGCAAAGATAATATTTCAAAGGAAAAGGCACTTGAAGCTTGCATGAGAAAATTGTGGCCAAGATTTTTGATTGAATTAGTGACAGACTTCAGCCATTATTGTCTAAAACTCAACCGCCCTGACTTGTGTGCATGTTTGGTTTAACATGAAGTTTCTGTCAGTGATTCAGCATTCCATCACAGGCTGCAGTTTTCTGCCTTTTCATCATAATCATTGAAAATCAGCTGATCTATTTGAATTTCTGATATTCATAATGCTGTCCCACTATAAAGTACTGGAAAATCTGAGCCTTTGTTACTGAAGGTAAAAGGGAGAATTTTAATATGGCCTATTAACCCATAATAATATTTTAGCAATGCAGCAAGTCTTAAAACAAACGGCATGTGAATGTATTGTCACTTGACAGGAGAAATTTAAAATGCAAGAGACTTTAAAGTTTTTGAAAAAGTTCTTGGTACTTCAAATTCTCTTTAATGCCAACAAGCTAGATCTCTGTTTTTCCGACTGACAACAAAGTGTGTCAGAAAGCAGAATGTACACGTCTCAATGTTGAATAGATCTTTGTGGGGAGCTTTCTTCAACATCACTGGCAAAGACCGTTGCTTTGTTATAGCCTGTAAATTCTGTCTCAGTTTGTCCTCCCTGCTTTCTGTCTAAGTACTGATTCTGTATATTTCTTCACCCCTATGGAGGTCAAAGAAAGATTCCATTCAAATTCATATTCTTTTATTTATCATATGTACATAAAAACAAGCAGTGAAATGTGTTAACAACCCACACCACCTGGGGGCAGTGTGCAAGTGTGGCTGCACATTCTGGCACCGATATAGCACACCCACCATGTTCACAAAGCACACTGCAACAACAAAACAACAACCACAATGCAAGCCCTTACCTCGCACGGGCGCACGCAGGCACAGCACACACAGTCCACTGGCCCCAGAACTGGCGGTAACCGGTTCTCCAGCCTCCAGAGGACTCAGACTCACAGACGTTGGGCCTTTGACTTCCCCGGTGGATTTGCAGAGACTCACCAACCTAGGCTTTGGCCATCAGGCCTCAACTCCTGGACTTCTGATTGACCTTTGGGCTTCGATCTTCGGTATGGACCCCAGGATCTCAGATGACAATGAAAGAGGACACCAAACTCCAGGCCTTGAACTCGGAACTGACCAATGGCTGGACTGCGAACGCTTCGATCTCTGGTCACCGGCTCTCGAGCCCACTTCCCTCAGAGAACTCTGATACCGGAACGTGCCAATACCTTGCTGACCTTGGGGTGGGGTACCATCCTTGTACTCTCTGGTCTGGCAGCCCAGTATGTAACCATGCATCTCCTTTATCACACATGCACATATCTGGCCTTAGAGGTCAGGCTGGAGTCCAGGCCTCTGCTGTGTTCAAGTTCCTCCATGTTCCAACAACAGGGTCACTTGAGAGGTCGTTAGGGGTTCCACGAGAGATTGTGATTTTAAAAAAATTGTTTTTTGAACTTCACACAACACACGATGCCAGTACTCGCAGTAGTGGGCAATGACCCAGCAGCTCTGTCAGCGATCTCAGCCAGTATGGCAGTACGCAGTCGCAATAGGACCGTGTTTATTTGTTTGAATTTATTCTCAGTTTTTGACGCGAGATAGGGGAGGCCATTGATAATTGGTAAGCACAGAAGGGAGGACGGTTGACTGATAATTGGCGAGCGCAAATTGCATGGAGGAGTCATGAGGATGATGGTAGGCTGATAATTGGTGATTGCTGTATCGCACAGAGGGGATGACGGTAGGCTGATAATTGGAGAGCGTTGTATCGCACAGAGGGGATGACGGTAGGCTGATAATTTGTGATTGCTGTATCGCACAGAGGGGATGACGGTAGGTTGATAATTGGTGAGTGTTGTATCACACAGAGGGGATGACGGTAGGCTGATAATTGGTGATTGCTGTATCGCACAGAGGAGATGACAATAGGCTGATAATTGGTGATTGCTGTATCACACAGAGGGGATGACGGTAGGCTGATAATTGGTGATTGCTGTATCACACAGAGGGGATGACGGTAGGCTGATAATTGGTGATTGCTGTATCGCACAGAGGGGATGACGGTAGGCTGATAATTGGTGATTGCTGTATCGCACAGAGGGGATGACGGTAGGCTGATAATTGGTGATTGCTGTATCGCACAGAGGGGATGACGGTAGGCTGATAATTGGAGAGCGTTGTATCGCACAGAGGGGATGACGGTAGGCTGATAATTGGTGATTGCTGTATCGCACAGAGGGGATGACGGTAGGTTGATAATTGGTGAGTGTTGTATCACACAGAGGGGATGACGGTAGGCTGATAATTGGTGATTGCTGTATCGCACAGAGGAGATGACAATAGGCTGATAATTGGTGATTGCTGTATCACACAGAGGGGATGACGGTAGGCTGATAATTGGTGATTGCTGTATCGCACAGAGGGGATGACGGTAGGCTGATAATTGGTGATTGCTGTATCGCACAGAGGGGATGACGGTAGGCTGATAATTGGTGATTGCTGTATCGCACAGAGGGGATGACGGTAGGCTGATAATTGGTGATTGCTGTATCGCACAGAGGGGATGACGGTAGGCTGATAATTGGTGATTGCTGTATCGCACAGAGGGGATGACGGTAGGTTGATAATTGGTGAGTGTTGTATCACACAGAGGGGATGACGGTAGGCTGATAATTGGTGATTGCTGTATCGCACAGAGGGGATGACGGTAGGCTGATAATTGGTGATTGCTGTATCGCACAGAGGGGATGACGGTAGGTTGATAATTGGTGAGTGTTGTATCACACAGAGGGGATGACGGTAGGCTGATAATTGGTGATTGCTGTATCGCACAGAGGGGATGACGGTAGGTTGATAATTGGTGAGTGTTGTATCACACAGAGGGGATGACGGTAGGCTGATAATTGGTGATTGCTGTATCACACAGAGGGGATGACGGTAGGCTGATAATTGGTGATTGCTGTATCGCACAGAGGGGATGACGGTAGGCTGATAATTGGTGATTGCTGTATCGCACAGAGGGGATGACGATAGGCTGATAATTGGAGAGCGTTGTATCGCACAGAGGGGATGACGGTAGGCTGATAATTGGAGAGCGTTGTATCACACAGAGGGGATGACGGTAGGCTGATAATTGGAGAGCGTTGTATCGCACAGAGGGGATGACGGTAGGCTGATAATTGGTGATTGCTGTATCGCACAGAGGGGATGACGGTAGGCTGATAATTGGAGAGCGTTGTATCACACAGAGGGGATGACGGTAGGCTGATAATTGGAGAGCGTTGTATCGCACAGAGGGGATGACGGTAGGCTGATAATTGGTGATTGCTGTATCGCACAGAGGGGATGACGGTAGGCTGATAATTGGTGAGCGTTGTATTGCACAGAGGGGATGACGGTAAGCTGATAATTGGTGATTGCTGTATCACACAGAGGGGATGACGGTGGGCTGATAATTGGTGATTGCTGTATCGCACAGAGAGGATGATGGTAGGCTGATAATTGGTGATTGCTGTATCACACAGAGGGGATGACGGTAGGCTGATAATTGGAGAGCGTTGTATCGCACAGAGGGGATGACGGTAGGCTGATAATTGGTGATTGCTGTATCGCACAGAGGAGATGACGGTAGGCTGATAATTGGAGAGCGTTGTATCGCACAGAGGGGATGGCGGTAGGCTGATAATTGGTGATTGCTGTATCGCACAGAGGGGATGGCGGTAGGCTGATAATTGGTGAGCGTTGTATCGCACAGAGAGGATGACGGTAGGCTGATAATTGGTGATTGCTGTATCGCACAGAGGGGATGGCGGTAGGCTGATAATTGGTGAGCGTTGTATCGCACAGAGAGGATGACGGTAGGCTGATAATTGGTGATTGCTGTATCGCACAGAGAGGATGATGGTAGGCTGATAATTGGTGATTGCTGTATCGCACAGAGGGGATGACGGTAGGCTGATAATTGGTGAGCGTTGTGTTGCACAGAGGGGATGACGGTAGGCTGATAATTGGTGATTGCTGTATCGCACAGAGGGGATGACGGTAGGCCGATAATTGGTGATTGCTGTATCGCACAGAGAGGATGATGGTAGGCTGATAATTGGTGATTGCTGTATCGCACAGAGAGGATGATGGTAGGCTGATAATTTGTGAGCGTTGTATCGCACAGAGGAGATGACGGTAAGCTGATAATTGGTGATTGCTGTATCGCACAGAGGGGATGACGGTAGGCTGATAATTGGTGATTGCTGTATCGCACAGAGGGGATGACGGTAGGCTGATAATTGGTGATTGCTGTATCACACAGAGGGGATGACGGTAGGCTGATAATTGGTGATTGCTGTATCGCACAGAGGGGATGACGGTAGGCTGATAATTGGAGAGCGTTGTATCGCACAGAGGGGATGATGGTAGGCTGATAATTGGTGATTGCTGTATCACACAGAGGGGATGACGGTAGGCTGATAATTGGTGATTGCTGTATCACACAGAGGGGATGACGGTAGGCTGATAATTGGTGATTGCTGTATCGCACAGAGGGGATGACGGTAGGCTGATAATTGGAGAGCGTTGTATCGCACAGAGGGGATGATGGTAGGCTGATAATTGGTGAGCGTTGTATTGCACAGAGGGGATGATGGTAGGCTGATAATTGGTGATTGCTGTATCGCACAGGGGAGATGACGATAGGCTGATAATTGGAGAGCGTTGTATCGCACAGAGGGGATGACGGTAGGCTGATAATTGGTGATTGCTGTATCACACAGAGGGGATGACGGTAGGCTGATAATTGGTGAGTGTTGTATCGCACAGAGGGGAGGATGGTAGGCTGATAATTGGTGAGTGTTGTATCGCACAGAGGGGATGATGGTAGGCTGATAATTGGTGATTGCTGTATCGCACAGAGGAGATGACGATAGGCTGATAATTGGAGAGCGTTGTATCGCACAGAGGGGATGATGGTAGGCTGATAATTGGTGAGCGTTGTATTGCACAGAGGGGATGATGGTAGGCTGATAATTGGTGATTGCTGTATCGCACAGAGGAGATGACGATAGGCTGATAATTGGAGAGCGTTGTATTGCACAGAGGGGATGATGGTAGGCTGATAATTGGTGAGCGTTGTACTGCACAGAGGGGATGACGGTAGGCTGATAATTGGTGATTGCTGTATCGCACAGAGGGGATGACGGTAGGCTGATAATTGGTGATTGCTGTATCGCACAGAGGATGACTGTAGGCTGATAATTGGAGAGCGTTGTGTCGCACAGAGGGGATGACGGTAGGCTGATAATTGGAGAGCGTTGTATCGCACAGAGGGGATGACGGTAGGCTGATAATTGGTGAGTGTTGTATTGCACAGAGGGGAGGATGGTAGGCTGATAATTGGTGAGTGTTGTATTGCACAGAGGGGATGACGGTAGGCTGATAATTGGTGAGTGTTGTATCACACAGAGGGGATGACGGTAGGTTGATAATTGGTGATTGCTGTATCGCACAGAGGGGATGACGGTAGGCTGATAATTGGTGATTGCTGTATCGCACAGAGGGGATGACGGTAGGCTGATAATTGGTGATTGCTTTATCGCACAGAGGGGATGACGGTAGGCTGATAATTGGAGAGCGTTGTATCGCACAGAGGGGATGACGGTAGGCTGATAATTGGTGATTGCTGTATCGCACAGAGGAGATGACGATAGGCTGATAATTGGAGAGCGTTGTATCGCACAGAGGGGATGGCGGTAGGCTGATAATTGGTGATTGCTGTATCGCACAGAGGGGATGACGGTAGGCTGATAATTGGTGATTGCTGTATCGCACAGAGGGGATGACGATAGGCTGATAATTGGTGATTGCTGTATCACACAGAGGGGATGACGGTAGGCTGATAATTGGTGATTGCTGTATCGCACAGAGGAGATGACGGTAGGCTGATAATTGGTGATTGCTGTATCGCACAGAGGGGATGACGGTAGGTTGATAATTGGTGAGTGTTGTATCACACAGAGGGGATGACGGTAGGCTGATAATTGGTGATTGCTGTATCGCACAGAGGGGATGACGGTAGGCTGATAATTGGAGAGCATTGTATCGCACAGAGGGGATGACGGTAGGCTGATAATTGGTGATTGCTGTATCGCACAGGGGAGATGACGATAGGCTGATAATTGGAGAGCGTTGTATCGCACAGAGGGGATGACGGTAGGCTGATAATTGGTGATTGCTGTATCACACAGAGGGGATGACGGTAGGCTGATAATTGGTGATTGCTGTATCACACAGAGGGGATGACGGTAGGCTGATAATTGGTGATTGCTGTATCGCACAGAGGAGATGACGGTAAGCTGATAATTGGTGATTGCTGTATCGCACAGAGGGGATGACGGTAGGTTGATAATTGGTGAGTGTTGTATCACACAGAGGGGATGACGGTAGGCTGATAATTGGTGATTGCTGTATCACACAGAGGGGATGACGGTAGGCTGATAATTGGTGATTGCTGTACCACACAGAGGGGATGACGGTAGGCTGATAATTGGTGATTGCTGTATCGCACAGAGGAGATGACGGTAAGCTGATAATTGGTGATTGCTGTATCGCACAGAGGGGATGACGGTAGGTTGATAATTGGTGAGTGTTGTATCACACAGAGGGGATGACGGTAGGCTGATAATTGGTGATTGCTGTATCGCACAGAGGGGATGACGGTAGGCTGATAATTGATGATTGCTGTATCGCACAGGGGAGATGACGATAGGCTGATAATTGGAGAGCGTTGTTTCGCACAGAGGGGATGACGGTAGGCTGATAATTGGAGAGCGTTGTATCGCACAGAGGGGAGGATGGTAGGCTGATAATTGGTGATTGCTGTATCGCACAGAGGGGATGACGGTAGGCTGATAATTGATGATTGCTGTATCGCACAGGGGAGATGACGATAGGCTGATAATTGGTGATTGCTGTATCACACAGAGGGGATGACGGTAGGCTGATAATTGGTGAGTGTTGTATCGCACAGAGGGGAGGATGGTAGGCTGATAATTGGTGATTGCTGTATCGCACAGAGGGGATGACGGTAGGCTGTTAATTGGTGATTGCTGTATCGCACAGAGGGGATGACGGTAGGCTGATAATTGGTGAGTGCTGTATTGCACGGAAGGAAGGAAGGTAGGCTGATAATTTAGTGAGCCCTGTATTGCACGGAGGGAAGGAAGGTAGGCTGATAATTTAGTGATCCCTGTATTGCACGGAGGGGAGGAAGGTAGGCTGATAATTGGTGAGTGTTGTAATGCACAAAGAGGAGGACTGTAGGCTAATAATTGGTGATCACTGTATTGCACGGAGGGAGGATGGCAGGCTAATGAGGCATGTGAAGTGCATTTTCTGAGCATTAAATGGACTTGCATGACTTGGGCTATGACGTCAGCCTCTCCAGAATTACCTCCCCCAACTTCTGACACGTTGCTGACTGACTTATGGGAGCAAACGAACTACTGGTGTAGTAGGAAATTGCAAGGGAATTGTCATTCTAAAGATGGTCCAGAGTGCCGATATTTAAGGAGGAGGTGTGAAATGGAAGAGGAGGATTGTAGGCCTAGGCATACAGACAATTCTGATAAGGTTAATGATGAAGAATTACAATCTTCTGAGTATAGGCGGGAGGAGAGAGAGCAGCGCGCCACGTGTGCACAGCCCTCCGGTGAAAAATGATATCGTATCCATTAAATAGGGGCCGTGGACAATTCTGATTTGATGGAGACGGACGTGAAAGCACAGGGGAACATCTGGAGAAATTTCTGAAACGCTCGTTCGCTGCTGTCGTTACTGCGTGTTTGGGAATCTTCCGGAGGGAAGGCCTCAAAGTTCTCGGCTTTGCCTGCTGTTGGCGACCGAGATTGAGGTCGAATCGTTCGGACAGAGATGGCGCTCAGTACTCAGTGTCGGAGAGCTGATTCGGAGGCTCGAAGTTTTCGGATGACTAGGAGACGGATTGTGGTCGGGCATGGCAGGGAGAGTTTTCCTTCCTTCTCCCGTCTGCGTGAGATGTGGGACACTTGAGAGACTTTGAACTTTTTACTGTGCTCATGGACTTCTTCATCAAGTTATGGTATTGTTGCACTGTTGTAACTATATGTTATAATTATGTGGTTTTGTCAGTTTTTTCAGTCTTGGTCTGTCCTGTGTTTTGAGATATCACACCAGAGGAAATACTGTATCATTTCTTAATGCATGAATTACTAAATGACAATAAAAGAGGACTGTCTGTCTTCATAATCTAAATTTCACTGCATTAGTGCAACAACAGACACAAAGAAGTCCATGTTTACAATGAAAGCTACTTATCAATGGGTTTTACATGGAATTGTGATCCAAGTTGTCTTATTCCATTGTGCCTGGTCTGTGGCAAACAACTTACAAATGTAGCAATGGCTCCCGGAAAATTAAAAAGACACAACTACAAATCAGAGCCATATGACACATAAATGTGCTGATTATTTTAAATGACCATTAGAATCCCAAAACAAACAGATTAAAGCTTTTGAAAATAAAGTCACAGTCAGTAAAATGTTTCAGGAAGCAAGTTATATAGTAGCTTTAAGACCAGTTCAAACTTGAGAATGTTTTTAAAAAACTGTGATAACCTAGAAAAGAACACACCAATCTCCTACTACATACAGAAATCCGGTGGCTTAGCAGAGGAAGAATTCTCAACAAGGTGTTTGTGCTGAAAGGTGAATTGCAGAAGTACTTTCAAGAAAATAATATGCCAAATTTTGCTCAGTGTTTTGAAGATGAAGAAAGGCTGCAGAAACTAGCCTACTTAACAGCTATTTTTTCATCATATGAAGCAGTTGAACAAGTCTCTGCAAGGCCCTGGAGAAAATATTTTGACTTCAAGTGACAAAATTCTTGGATTTAAAAGGAAACTGAATCCTTGGGAAAAAATCGTGTTGCAAAAGGAAATCTTAAAATGTTTCCACTGCTGTTTGGGCTTGAGAGTGAGGAAAGATATCAGAAAGTCTCAAATCTTATTGAAAACCACCTGGAAGAACTATAGAACAAAATTCCTCCCTTTCAACACAAGTGTATGACTGGGCGAGGGACCCTTTTCTCTGAATTGTCTGCTCAGCCTGAGAACTTGACTTTGAGAGAAGAGGAAGAACTTTGTGAGTTGCAGTCTGATCATGCACTCAAGATGAAATTACCTGACCTGACCTGGACAAGTTCTGGATTTCTGTGAAAGAAGAGTATCCTGCCATTCATAGGAAAGCAATGAACAGTTTGCTGCAATTTTCAACTTGCATGTGTGCTCAAACTTTTTCTTGTTTAACAACCATCAGGAGCAAGGATAGAAATCATTTCATTTCAGTTGAAGATGAAATCCATGTGTGTTTATCTCAAGTTCTACCCAGAATTGAGAAACTTATTGTTTGCCTTATTAGTTTTAAAAACTTATGGAAGGGAAAGAGAGATCTTTTTTCAAGAAAGTTGGTTAAAAATTCATCCTCTATTCAAAAAAGCATTGATGATTATTTTTGGATTATTATATCTCCAACTTACTGATCACGCTGAAGTACCTTGAGCTATAGATGTAATAATTTTTACACAGGAGTTCCCTGAGACCTGATCAAGGGTTCCTCCAGGACAAAAAGGTTGAGAAAGGCTGTCCTAGACCCTAACCTGACCCCTAACTCCCCCTAATAATCAACTCCCCTAATAATCAATTAACTTCCATAATTGATTATGGAAGGTTGAGGCGACATGGTAACATAATGCTTAGCAGACCACTTTACAATACCAATGATCTGGGTTCATTTCTCTCCCACTGTCTGTAATGAGTTTGTATGTTCTCCATGTGATCATGTGGGTTTCCTCCAGGTGCTCCAGGTCCCACAGTCCAAAGACGTACCAGTTGGTAGGTTAATTGTGGAGTGATTAGGCTAGTGTTATTATGATTATGAGGGCACGCAGTCCTTTTTATTGTCATTTAATAATTCATGCATTAAGAAATGATACAATGTTTTTCCAGAATGATAATCACGGAAACACATGACAAACTGACTTAAAAACTAACAAAAACCACATAATTATAACATATAGTTACAACAGTGCAAAGCAATACCGTAATTTGATAAGAACAGACCATGGCACGGTAAAAGTCTCAAAGTCTCTCGAAAGTCCCATCATCTCACGCAGACGGTAAACCTCCGGCGCCGCCAACTTGCCGATGCAGCATCCTGGAAGCATCCAACCACAGTCTGACTCTGAGTCCGTCCGAAAACTCCGAGCCTCCGACCAGCTCTCTGACACCAAGCACCGAACACCATCTCTGCCGAGCGCTTCGACCCCGACTCCAGCAATAGGCAAGGCCAAGGATTTGGGGCCTTCGTCTCCGGAGATTCTCAATTGCACAGTAACAGCGGCAGCGAAGCAGGCATTTCAGAAGTTACTCCAGGTGTTCCTCCGTGCTTCTCACGGCTGTCTCCATCAAATCTGGATTGTGCACGGCCTCCTAGTTACACATACGATATTCATTCGGAACGGCCGTGCACGCTGTGTCGCACTGCCATCTTCTCCTCCCTCCGGTTAAATCAGAGGATTGCTGGATGGTGTGGCTCCCTATTCTGTTCTGTGTCAATATAAATAAATAGTGTTTGGAAAATTTGCACATAATTAGATGGCACTTTTTGCAGTCCCAACCTGTGCTGTAATGTGGGAAGTGCAATCAAAGGTTTTCATATACTCTAAAACTGTTCAGAAATTGATATGATCTTGAATCTAGATATTCTGGTAGATACCCGGCACCTGCACTGTTAAATCTGAACCCCTTCTCCCGAGACTAGACTCTCTTTTACCGGTCTGCTGCTTGAATAATTGAGTGAGGTTGAAAAGTAGCTTGCTGACCGGGAGTCTGTGTGGATGTTGCTGGAACAAAGCTAACAGACCACCAGTATGAAAGTGGATTCAGTTTGGACTGGGAATCCTTTTGTCATAGATTGGAGTCAGATTGTCTGCTGTTCTTGATGACAACCCTTTGTATTTCTGTGCTCCAGCCTTTCGGTAGGTTATCACAGTAGGGGTGAACAGAGTATGTTCTGTAATATAATGCTACAGATTTTGCTGCCAAAAGAATGAGTTTAATTGTGCTTCTCATTCTTGACTGTAAATCATACAGCAGTGTGATGAGGAAGGACAGACTCTGAATTGTCAATCACCAAATAAATTGCAAGTTGGGATAATCGCCGGTTTTGAGAGGCAAAATCTGTTCTACTTTATTCTCACAAAAACAGCAGATTATCCTTAATTTTCCCATAAGGATCGTAAATTTATTGCAATTGTACATTATTGCCAATTACATCTGACACAGAATGTTAGGGTTAACAGAATAAGTATCATTTTAATCAGGAGTTTTAGGTTTCTGCAATTCAATCTCCCTCTTGGGTACAGAAGGGGAATTGTAGAAATGATGCCCTGGATCCTATAGGTAGTAACATGACTTGAAGTTATTAATATTTATAGAATAATGTTTATGTGTTGTTTTACTTCTCTCTGTCTCTTATCTATTTTCTTTATAATTTTCTCAGTTTTAGTCCAGCCTTTTAACTTTTCCCTCATATTTTTTTCAAATTTTGCTAGTTAAAGCCTGCTGGTCCTTCACTTTCCTAGTATGCATTATCCATTAGGAACTCACACATGTAATACTTTGCATGGCAAAATCCTGTCCTGCTGATGTGTTTGAGAAGCCGTATAACTGATTGGATAGGGTAGAGCAGGGGCCAGCTCTTTGACTGCTAAGGCCCTAAACTTTCAATTCCTTCCTGAAACACAATATCGCCTCCTTCATTTTAAAATCCATTTCCCTTGAGCCGTTCTTGTTGTGTCTTTGGACGTTTTTCTAATTTGGAGGAGCAGGTTGTTGCTATTACTGTATTTGTAAGTAATATTTGTCCGAAGTGTCACTGAAGCACACTCGTAGGGGACTGTTCTATTTGCCATGCCTTGCACAATATGGCAATTCATTAATTCTTTATTTGCTGTAACTAAAGATTGGAAGCACACTAATGCCACCATTAATGAGGACAATGTGCTGGTGAATCTGGTAAAGTCGCTGTGTCAGACCTCCAGCAACCTGACCACCAGAGGTGTCAGTGGACGATTTTCATATTCCCCTGTGACTGCGTGGCCTTTCTCTGCGTGCTGCATCTTCCTCCAGCATCTCAGAAATATCCCAATGATGTACTTGTTGGTGGGTTCATTAGCCATTCTGCATTGTCCTTCGTTTATAGTTAAGGGATTAATATGAATGAGGTAAGAATAAAAAGAGTTCAGTACAGGATTGGCATAAAAGGCATGCTCAGTGGTTAGGGCAGACTAAATGTGCCTGGATGGCCTGCTTTCATGCTGTGTGACTCTATTTCCATTAAATCTAATTGATCATTGCTTTCTTATTTTGTTGGCAGGTCCTCAGATTATGGAACTACCTATATAAAACTGAACTTGCAGTCTGGCACCACCAACATAATTACCAATTTCTACATTTGCCCTGCCAACAAGAAGAAGGTATGTGCAAACTGGACTGTGAAAATGGGATGTAGAAAACGGAAGAGTGGGGTTGTACCGGCTGGCCATTTTAAAGACTGGGAATGCCCACAATGTAATTTATTAGAAGTTGTTTGCTGTTTAATATTGCTGCTGCACTTTCCATGCATTTGACACAACGCAACAGGGAAACTAAAGCCAGATCACAAGAGATTTCTCAAGCAGATGTTACTGTTTCACTTTGCATAAATAATTGGTCTATTTTTCTTCAGCTTTTTCTTTGTCCAATGGTTGACATGACAGCGACCAGCATAAAGTCTATTCCTTGTCTAAAGATCTTTCTTTCTCTTATGATTGTCGAAAAGAGAAAATTAGGTAGAAGGAAGAAACTATTTTAAAATTCACAAAATCAGGCATAAAATTAGATCCAGTGTCAGGGTAACATTAAGCCAGTACTACTCCAGAAAGTTGACAAGCCGACACAGGTTCATATGGTATGTTCCAGCCTGTAATTAGTAAAGAAAAAATACTGTTGATAGATTCTTTATGTGCATTGAACAAATTGGTATGCTGGTTCCTGTTTGAAAAGCTTAAGGTTTAGTGTAAAATTGCACATATTTCTTTCAGTTTTTCCAAAACATCTGGAGTATTATCGTTTGAAATAGCAGAACAGCATAATCATCTGCTATATAACAGCTTTTTTACTGATTTCCAGATTTTCTTTGTTCTGTTAGACTTTTATGCTAGAACCTGTTAGCTCAGTCTTTAAACTAAAAATATCTGCATTTTGAATATTATCAAATTGTAGCAGGGCAATATTTTAGTCCTGCTTCATTCATTCAAAAAAGGTGTCCAGTCGATCAAACAAACACCACCAAATTGTGTTTTGTTTATTAGCATGTGTAAGGCAGTTCAAGGTTATTTCAATGATATGACTACATCAGTTTGACAGATTTGTGCAAAATAATTGCTTGAATGGTATTTTCCAGCCTTGTTCTATGTCATTTTCAGTGGAATTGATAACCCAGCCTTCTGAGTTGTCCCTCAGGCCATATGATGTTCATACAACATTTTCATAACTGGCTTTTATACATGTTCAGTCTTCTCTTGCAAACAAGACAAAATCCCCTAAATTCAGTGATTTTGCAAAATGCTATTAGCTTCAACTGTGTAGCTTTGGGCACTGTTTAAAATTGGGAGAGAGAGCTTATAACATTTAGTCACATCAAATGAGAAAATGTAATATTTTTAAGCGTTGAGAAGCTGTTCGAGACAGGATTCATCTTCAAATGGCTGTCCATCTATAAGTATGGGGAAATATATTATTCTTGCACAATAATATGATTTGTAGTGGCGTTGCTCAGAAGCGGAGTCATTGTGTCAAAGTAACTGTCATCGCCGATAATTGAATAAATAAAAACAGTGACTGGGCCAGAGCACATGCACTCTTATGGCTCAAGTGTTTTTTTTATTTTACTGTGCACAAGGAGAAAAACATGGGTCCCTGCCACCTATACTGTTCTGAGGTCTAAACAGAAAACTTCTATTTTTATACAGAATTGGCTTATTAGTTATCAATATTGGTCGTTTGTAAATTGTATGTGTTTGAATTCTTTATACACAAGCTCAGACTCCATTCACAATAGAGGTGTTAAAGTCGATCCAAACTTCAAGTGGACAACCGATGACATTTTGAAGTTAGTTGAAGACAATAGAGCCTGAGTCGTTGGGTATCTTTCACATCCTTCTGCTATCTTGTCTGTCTCTGGCACCTCCTATTGTGTAAAGGGGGTGCAATGTTTTTGAAAGCCCTGTCTGGAAAAGTCTCAGTACAGTGCTTTTCTTGTCTGGTTTGTGTACACCCTGTCACAGCCAACCCAGTCTATAATAAGCAGAAGTGTCTCCGATGGTCTCACTTCAAAAGCCTCACATGACTACAACTGCCCCAGGGTACTCTTGTTTTAATGTTTGCCTTACTACAACTACCACAACTATTTTGAAGTCAACTTCAAAAAAACAAATTAAGTTTTTTTTTAATTTAGCCATACCTCCATCATAAAGTACAAAAAACCCACTAGATTTCTGTCTGTTCCTCATTATCCCTTGCATCAAGAAACCAAACCTTGACCACCTTGTTGGTCCATCTTCCACTACCCCCTCTCTGAATTCCTTGAATGTGATGTAACTTCCCAAATTTGTGTCCATCTTTCCTGATAAACGTGGGTTTGAATTTCCCTATTTGCCCTAGTACAGAAATGAAGCAGCACAATGTCATCTAATTGCTTAACCCTCTTGTGTATTTCGGATCAGGCTGCATTGGTGTACAGCCATCTTATCCCATTGTTACCCACCACTGGGCAAACAGCAACAATTGCTTTTTTGTCCTGTGCCAGGATCTGTTTTTTGCCCCTTCTACTTGCTGTACAGCATGGTCATCTAGCATTATGGTGGCAGTTTCCTCATGTATTCTGATGACTCCCAACTAATCTTTTGATGATTACTTTGTTGTTGATTCCTCAGCTACCTCCATATGATTAAATTCTTTGTCTAACACCTAATTCGGGAAGAGCTGAAGTTTCAGCTCAGAGGACTGAAAGCATCATCTTCAAACCTCAGTTCAAACTCCATTCCTTGCAACTGATCTCATTTATTTTTGTGTAGTTGTTTGAGACTAGGCTGTTCACAACCTCTGTTATATTTCACCTTACAGTCCTGCAGCATGGAAACAAGCTGTTTGGCCCAGCCTGTCCAGTGGGGACTCGTCCATATAAATCTACTCTTCCAGCACTTCCCTGATAGCCTTCTATGAATCGATGTTTCAAGTGCTCTTCCAGATAGCTCTTACATATTGCTAGGACAACTTCTTTCAATATATTCCAAGTTGTCATCACTCTCTGGGTAGAAAAGGTCTCAGACCATTTCTCTGTGTAATTAAACCCTTCCTTTGGAGGTTCATCTAGATCAGGGAAGCTCCAAATTCTCTCTTTTGGAATCCAGCACCAATCTGATTTTCCCAGTCTACCTGCATATTGAAGTCCCCCATGACGATCATACCATTGCCCTTATTACATGCCTTTTCTATTTCCTATTGAAATTTGTATCTCACATCCTGGCTACTATTTGGGGACCTGTACATAACTCCCGTCAGGGTCTTTTTTATCCTTGCAATTTCTTAACTTTCATATGGTTAAAAATATCTGCCAGGTAAGGCAACCCATGAATACAATCCCTTTTTTTTCATACTGTTCCAACAGTGGGTTTTATTCTTCTTTCAGTATTTCAATATTTTGTGTGGTTTTTAAATAATTTGTTTGATAAACTTGCAAAGAAATAAATAATCTGTATGTTAAATGGAGTAAGATACTCAAGAAATTTGTATGCTAAGTAAATACAATGAGGTGGATTTTACAATTTGCCTGAAGTTTTAACACTTCTAATGGCTTTTAGATACTCAGATAGACACAAAGATTACAGCTGTAACTTGGGCTTGGTGTTCTTCCTGGAATTCAGCTGTTGTTCATGGAGTCGCATGGTATTACAAAAAACTGTGCAGCCGTAGAACCATCGGACCACAGAACCATAGAACATCACAGCACAGAAACAGGTCTTTTGGCCCTTCTTGGCTGTGCTGAACCATTTTTCTGCCTAGTCCCACTGACCTGCACCTGGACCAAATCCCTCCATTCACACCTCATCCATGTACCTGTCCAAGTTTTTCTCAAATATTAAAAGTGAGCCCGCATTTACCACTTCACCTGGCAGCTCATTCCACACTCCCACCACTCTCTGTGTGAAGAAGCCCCCCCCTCCTAATGTTCCCTTTAAACTTTTCCCTCTTCACCCTTAACCCATGTCCTCTTTTTTTTCTCCCCGGCCTCAGTGAAAAAAGCCTGCTTGCATTCACTCTATCTATACCCATCATAATTTTATATACCTCTATCAAATCTCCCTTTATTCTTCTACGCTCCAGGGAATAAAGTGCTAATCTGTTCAACCTTTCTCAGTAACTGAGTTTCTCAAGTCCCGGCAACATCCTTGTAAACCTTCCCTGCACCCTTTCAACCTTATTAATATCCTTCCTGTAATTTGGTGACCAAAACTGAACACAATACTCCAAATTCGGCCTCACCAATGCCTTATACAACCTCACCATAACATTCCAACTCTTATACTCAATACTTTGATTTATAAAGGCCAATGTACCAAAAGTTCTCTTTACGACCCTATCTACCTGTGACACCACTTTTAGGGAATTTTGTATCTGTATCCCCAGATCCCTCTGTTCCACTGCACTCCTCAGTGCCCTACCATTTGTATGTTCTACCTTGGTTTGTCCTTCCAACGTGCAATACCTCACACTTGTCTGTATTAAACTCCATCTGCCATTTTTCAGCCCATTTTTCCAGCTGGTCCAAATTCCTCTGCAAACTTTGAAAACATTCCTCACTGTCCACTACACCTCCAATCTTTGTATCATCAGCAAATCTGCTGATCCAATTTATCACATTATCATCCAGATCATTGATATAGATGACAAATAACAATGGACCCAGCACTGATCCCTGTGGCACACCACTAGTCACAGGCCTCCATTCAGAGAAGCAATTCTCTACCACCACTCTTTGGCTTCTTCCATTGAGTCAATGTCTAATCCAATTTACTACCTCTCCATGTATACATAGCGACTGAATCTTCCCTAACTAACCTCCCATGCGGGACCTTGTTAAAAGCCTTACTGAAGTCCATGTAGACAACATCCACTGCCTTCACTTCATCCACTTTCCTGGTAACCTCCTCGAAAAACTCTAATAGATTAGTTAAACATGACCTACCACACACAAAGCCATGTTGACTCTCCCTAATAAGTCCCTGTCTATCCAAATGCTTGTAGATCCTATCTCTTAGTACTCCTTCCAATAATTTACCTACTACCGACGTTAAACTTACTGGCCTATAATTTCCCGGATTACTTTTAGAGCCTTTTTTAAACAACGGAACAACATGAGCTATCCTCCAATCCTCTGGCACCTCACCTGTAGGTACCGAGATTTTAAATATTAGAAAACTTTCCTGAACACATTTTACAAACTCTAACCCGTCTAGTCCTTTAACAATATGGGAGTCCCAATCAATATGTGGAAAACTAAAATCCCCTACTATCACAACTTTATGTTTCCTGCAGTTGTCTGCTATCTCTCTGCAGATTTGCTCCTCCAATTCTCGCTGTGGTCATACCTTTCTTGTTTCTCAGTTCCACCCATATGGCCTCAGTAGACAAGCCCTCTAATCTATCCTGCCTGAGCACTGCTGTAACATTTTCCCTGATGAGCAATGCCACCCCCCCACCCTTCATCCCTCTGCCTGTATCACGTCTGAAACATCGGAACCCTGGAACATTAAGCTGCCAGTCCTGCCCCTCCTGTAGCCAAGTTTCACTAATGACTATAATGTCGTAATTCCATGTGTCAATCCACGCCCTCAGCTCGTTTGCCTTTCCCACAATACTCCTCGCATTGAAATAGACACACCTCAGAAGATTATTACCACCACACACAACCCTTCTATTTGTGACTTTGCATGAACTTTTAACATCATTTATTTTTACCGCCGCTCCACTATCTGCTCTGGCACTCTGGTTCCCATCCCCCTGAAAATCTAGTTTAAACCCTCCCCAATAGCACTAACAAACCTCCTTGCAAGGATATTGGTCCCCCTGTAGTTCAGGTGTAACCCATCTCTCTTGTACAGGTCCCACCTGCCCCAGAAGAGGTCCCAATGATCCTGAAATCTGAAACCCTGCCCCCTACACCAGTTTCTCAGCCATGTGTTCATCTGCTATTTTTACCCTCAGTGGCACGTGGCACGTGGCACAGGTAGCAATCCTGAGATACCACCCTCGAGGTCCTGCTTTTTAACTTCCTACCAAGCTCTCTATACTCACTCTTCAG
This sequence comes from Mobula birostris, assembly GCF_030028105.1. Taxonomy (NCBI): domain Eukaryota; kingdom Metazoa; phylum Chordata; class Chondrichthyes; order Myliobatiformes; family Myliobatidae; genus Mobula; species Mobula birostris. The sequence goes on along the minus strand of NC_092373.1, from coordinate 109,393,831 downwards.
GACCTCCTCACTCTTTCTTCCTATGTCATTGGTACCGATGTGTACCATGACATCTGGCTGATCACCCTCCCACTTCAGAATGCTGGCACACGATCAGAGACATCCCTGACCCTGGCACCCGGGAGGCAACAAACCATCCGGGAGTCTCTGTCACGACCACAGAACCTCCTGTCTGTATCTCTAACTATTGAGTCCCCTATCACTACCGCTCCCCTCTTCTTCCACCCTCCCTTCTGCACTGCAGAACCAGACTCAGTGCCAGAGATCCACCTGGGCAGCTTGTCCCAGGTAAGTCATCCCCTGCAACAGTATCCAAATCGGTATACTTGTTGTTGAGGGGAATGGCCACAGGGGAACCCTGCTCTGCCTACCCTTTCTCCTTCCCTCGCCTGACGGTAACCAA